>NW_028187188.1:1215421-1338151 GCF_003343005.1 Rhea americana | reverse complement strand
GGCCGCGGCCGGTGCCGGTGCCCGGAGCCGGAGCGAGTGAGGGGAGAGACCCTGCGGGGGGAGGGGGGGACGGAGCTAGGGCTAGGGCTAGGGCTAGTGCGGCGGCGGCGGCAGCAGCAGCAGCAGCAGCAGCAGCAGCTGCGGGAGGAGCCGGAGCAGCCAGCGCTGCGCTGTGGAGGAAGGAAGCGCAGGGCTGCTGCGTTTGCAACCTGGTTGTTACTGCTTTTCGGTTTATTTATTTATTTTTTTGCCACCGCTTTTTGACAGTTGTTTGTCGCCGTTGTTATTGTTTTTTTATTTTTATTTATTTTTTTTTGATTGCGGGGGGAAAAAGCGAGCGATCTGACGATCTGAAACAACTGAGAGGCGTGATTGAAAGCAAGAAATAATTAACTGGAGGAGGAAGAGGAGGAGGAGGAGGAGGACGGGGGTGGAGGAAGAAGAAGGAGGAAAGCAGAGCGCGGCAGAGCGGCGCAGAGCGAGCGGCAGCGGGACGCGGTAACTTTGGCCACAGCGGAGGCGCCGGAGCCCCGGACTGCAGCAGCGGCCGCCGCCTCAGCCCTGTGCCTGCCCTGCGCGAGGGAGAGCCCTGCCGCCTCCCCGGCCGCCGGACATGTCGGAGCATAAGGCCATTGATCCTAAGTTATCGACGACGGACAGGGTGGTGAAAGGTGGGTGCCGTGCCGTGCCGTGCCGTGCCGCGTCGCGCCGGCCCCCGCCCCCTCCTCACCGCGTCGTGCCGCCGCGGCCCCTGCCCTCCCCCGCCCCGGCAGGTACCGCCGGGCTGTGCGGTTCCCGGCGGTCGTTGGCGCGGGGCCGTTGGCGGTCGTTGGCGCGGGGCCGTTGGCGGTCGTTGGCGCGGGGCCGTTGGCGGCGGCTCGCGCCGCGGCGGTTGGAGGCGCGCGGCCGCGGCGGGCGGCTCGGCGCGGAGGCTCGCGCCGAGGCCCCGGTGGACGCTTTGCTCCTTCCCTCGCCGCCTTCCACACACCACCCCCGCCGCCGCCTTGAAGGCGCTGCACAGGGCTCGCTTGAGAGAGAGGGGGAGCCCCAGCTTCCTCACTCGCCCGAGTGCCCGAGGGAGAGGGGGGCAGGGCTCGGCCCCCTCCCCCAGCCTGGCTGCTCCTCCGGGCATCCCCCCTTTCTCCTCCTCCTCCTCCTCCGGACTGCGCTCCCCCGAGTCGTCCGCCGCCGCTCGTCACCGCCTTTCGCGTGCACCCCGCCTGCACCAGGATGCCTGGAAACCTCCGCGCGCCGCCAGCCGGGGCTCCCCTGCGCTGTGCTGCGCCCGCCGTGCCCAGATGCGGCGGGGCTGCGGAGCCGGGGGGCCGGGCACGCGTGTGCCTGGCGCCGCGCGGCCAGCGCGGGGCAGGGCGGCGAGCGCCGCCGCCTCCGCCCTCGCCGCCTCGTACTTGCGGTTTGGCCTGGTCGGATGTGAAGTTATCCGGCAGGCGTACTGCGTGCGGGCGCGGATGTGCGGGGCCGGGGCGGGGGGGGCCGGGCACACACCCGCCTCTGCTCCCTGGTTTGGCTCTGTTTAAAAGGTATGTGTTTGCTGTGAGCTGCAGTCATACAAACAAATTTTAGTTCAGATTAACAACACGTTGTGCCCTGCGGTAAATACCGAGGTCTCATTTATTTGGGTAATGCCTGATTTGAATTGTACGTGAGCGTTTCTCAGTACATGGGAGGTAGGTATATTTAGTGGGCTTTTTTCTTCTGCACTAGCCATATAGCTTGATACACTTAGATACAAGGTATTTCATCCAGTTAGCTTGTAACCAGCTTACAAATACAGATTTTTTTATGCTGCAAGACACAACTCCCAGATGCAGTATGTGTCCTTCCAGAATCCAGGAAACTGGAAATAAAAATGGCCTTGGAATATGTAYGCTTTTGTGTCTATGTGTGTATATGCCAAAACCAAACACTTATTGTAAATATTGTTCAGAAAAGGGTATTATTTATATTTGTGTGTTTATATTTACCTTTGCCTTTGTATGCCTTCCTCATTCTTTGTTTTTTTTCTTTCCAAATGAAATTTCAGATCTGCATATGTAGTAAGAAAAGCAGTAACAGGCTAAGTTGGTTTTTTTTCTTTCTTTCTTTCTTTCTTCTTTTTTTTTTAATGACTTAGGAATTTGCCTGTATGCCTTCTAATACCTGGAATATTTATTGCTCATTTAAGTAGTCAGCCTGTTGTATCTCACTAAGAATATATCTCACTAAGAATAGGCTTCAGAAGCCTGAACAGCTGGGTGATGATGCTTTTCTTCTGCAGGTATAAAATGGCCATCATATTGAAAAGATTTTCTTATGATAATGAGTTGGGTGACTTTTTTTGTCTAACCTCATCCCAGAACAATCAAATGGCCTGATCTTTGCTGTGGCAAGACTTCCTTTGACTTGGGTAGATGTTTTGCCCGAGTACAAACTGCTGCAGAAGTTGACTTATTATTTCTAGTTACAAAACCTTTAGTGGTTTCAATGCATCTTAACGTGCTTTATYGGTAATTGCTTGTGTGCTAATATATATAAAATCTCAAAACATAATTTTAAGAAATTTTACCAGTATGTATAGTTAGATAATTTTATAGAGTAATTAAAACAGAAATCAGCTTTCCTAGCCAGATTTAAATTATTGAAGGAATGAACAAATCAGAACATACATGCTGCTTAGGTGTGTGTTTGTTTATTCAACTCACCTGGTAACTGTTGGCTCTTTATATAAGTGCTTCCCAGAAAGCTTGAAATTTGTTTAACCAGTTCATTCTTTTCTTAAATATTAAAATCCTATTAAAGTCATTAAAGCAGCGCTTGTAAGGAGTAACATACAGTAAACTGACTCTTAATGGGACTATTCTTTAATGTATTGTAGACACTTTTACATTGCCTTCCTGTATATGTTTTTTTTGCTATTGGGAAACTCAACAAGAAAACAATTGGTAGTAATAAAAGATAGAAAAAGTTATGTTCCGAGTTCATTCAGTAGTCAAAACTGTTGTTTCTTCTCTGTAGGACATTACTTGTATCTTCTTGAGATGAGCAACTAAAATAGGCTTGCAATGTTAAAAATAATACATAATTTAAAAAATCATCACTCTGTAAGCACCCATGTAAATAGCTGGTGAACCTTGATAGTTCAGAGAGGGAAACCAAAGTTTCTGAATTTGGTGAGTTATAACCTGTGAAAATAACTTCTTATTTTTTAAGTAACAATATAATTTGGAACCACATTCGGGGAGGAAATAATAATTTTAACATATGGGTGTAGGCTCTGAATTTAAATTGTAATTATTTTACTATTTGAGAGCTTTCTTTTACTGCAGATTTGGTCATGTATCTGTCTAAACCAAACAACCCCCCTTACCCCCTGCAAATCCTGTCAATTTGCTGGTGCATGACAGGAGATGTCTCCTTCTAACAACAATTGTGGGCTGGCTCTGAAAATCGCGGCTAAGCACTGTTATGTAACTATTAGTGGAATGGGTTGGGGACGTTACAGTCCTAGCAATTTCATGAACATTGCTTGTGACTCTAAGCAGCCTGTTAGGTGGGTTGTGTGTTTTCTTTTTTAATTTTTTTAATTTTATTTTTTTATGCTGGAAAGAATCAAATATAACACAAAGTGGAATATTTCTACAAATGAGAACTTTTTCTACTGCTTATTGAATCTTCTGAATTGTGCTTGAACTGCTCTTAATCAAAAGTAAAACATCCTTTTCAGAGAAGAAGGGGAAAATGTCTCAGAAGCCGCTAATGCTCATAAGGTCTTGGCCTTCTCCCACCTCTGTTACGCAACTCTTGGATATTTACATTCAGTAGGTTATTGAGGGAAATTTAAATACAAACAGCTCTGAAATTATTGTGCAATGAGCAGTGTAAAGAAGAAATTCAAGTCCCCCTCAGTTACAAAATCTGTGCAATGTTATGGCTTTAGAAGCTAATTAACTCCTGGTAAAGTTGACAATACTATTTTTCTGGAGTTACAGGGAAAGAAGGGCCTCTATGTGAATCCAAAGAATCCAGTTCCAGCTAGAACAATATCTTTCTGGTTTGCTTTGGTTCTATCCTTAAGGTACTACACATGTTATGATGCAAACTAGATGGTTTACTTTTATTCTGTGGATGTTGATCCTGTAGAGGGACAATGATTTGAATAGTTCTGTTGACTGAAAATAAGATAACCTGTATGTTTGAAGACTTGTAGGATCAAGGCTTAGATCAACCTAATGTTGCAGAAAATGCTGACTTGGCAGATTTACAGGATGAAATTCCTTGCTTTGTTTTCAGCGGTATGATGCAGCCTTAACCTGGGCAGGCACCTTCATTTTACTTTGCTTTTGAGGTCTTATTCTCCTTCAAGATGGAGAAGGTTACTCCTTATTCACACTACTTTTAACTCCTGAGACTTGACAGCCACGATGTGGGTGGGTTGTTCTTGTGAAGGTGGGGATACCTGTCCAGGAAAACTGGACTGAGAATACAAGCTCGTTCCTCAGAGGTCACAGAACAGCTGTTTGATGTCAACACCTTCAGGTCACTACTGACATTAGCAAGATTTGAACCCCACTGACCTGGAGGGAAAAGCTCTGTATCATGTTACTTGACCTCCTCAAAATATTAAGTGTTGCATTACCGCCTTCTAGAAATACTGTTCTAAAGCACAGTAATCCTATATAAAAACTACAGAAGTGAACTGTAATAGTCATACAAAGAAATGAAGGCAGTTTTTCTTATGTTTCTTACTGTTAGTTTGGTACAGTAATTATTTTGATTCTTTTATATTGCTCAGATGGTTATGTGCTTTTAGGGGGTTTTTGCTGTTTTTCTTTCAGAGGAAAATGTTCTAGAGTTCTAATGGGAAACCCATATCTCAGCTCTTCAGAATGGCTTCTGTCGTGGCTTTTGATTCTTGGTGTTGGTAATTGCCTTTTCTTTTGTGCATTGTGTGCTTAGGTGTACACAGTTAAATCAAGAGCTGACAACACCAAAAACTAGACACTAGTCTAATACATAATTCATATCTCTGAATTTCATACTGTGTCATTAATAATCTTTCAATGTGTAGTCTGTCAGTTGTTTGTAATATAATATGAATGTCAGTTTAAATGTCAGTTTGTATTCAATATGTTAGTGATCAGTATTAGTTTCAGATTCATGAAAGGTGAAACTAGYGTCTATTGTCAATAATGGGAATAAGCAATGAGGTTCAGAGTTTTCATCTAGAGTCCAGGGAGATGTATATCCTCAGGAGAGTCTTTTGCTTCAGACTGGAATCCAGCGAGCCAGCATAGATGTATTGCAGAAGCCTGACTCTGCCTTACAGTGAATCAAATGTTGTTTATTATTATTATTTTAGCATAGATATATTCTGCCTGTGCTAGGGTGGCTGTTCTTTGTGGTTTTCAGGCAATTGTGTGATGACCTAAATGTCAGTAATATTGGTGAATGTGGTATATATTTTGGTGTAATTTTAAGAATTAGGAAATATGGACCAGTATTACTTGAATATCTATAGCTGTGTAATGAGAGTACATTTAACAGGTATGTGCCTCTCTTCTGAGGATGCTGAAAGTTCAGGATCTGATGCTCATAACAGTAAGGAAGGAGCTGCTTAGTAGCTGCTTCTGTTGTTGTAGGAAAGCTAACACTATCTTTGTTTTAATTAATTAAATTTATCCTTATAATATTTAGGAATGTACTCACTTGTTCTGAGGAAGCTTGCTGCTGTTTTAAGGGATGTTATCAAATATAGAAACCAACTTCAGCTATGTCAGGGAAATAGCACTGGTACAGCTGAGGATTATTTGCCCTACTCCGCTTCTGGCTTCATTTGGAGGGATGAATGTTCCTCCACCTCAGCTTTGTAATGAAGAAATCAAAGATCCCCTGGTACCATCACAAGGCAAATCATGTCATGCTGTAGCTCAGGACAGAAAAAAAATGGAATGTACTGGAAGAGTATTTATGTTGTTGCTTAACAAAAAAATGAGCTTGACTTGCTCTTTTCTTGTATTTAACTGCTTTGTTCTTGCATCCCGTAGTTAAAACTGACTTAATACCTGTAAAACTAGTGGATTCTATCAGTTGGATGTTGCTTTGGTATCGTAAGAAGTCTTTGTATGTTTCTTATGCTACGGATTTGTATGTGACTTGTGTGCAGCACTTGTAAATGCTTGTGAATGAAGTAATGAGAAACTTTACAGTGCTTGATAGCTATGCTTGTATAATAAAGCTAGTGATTTATTTTGGTTGGTGAACTCACTGGTGAACTTACTCGTGGAAGATAGTTTTGGAAATAAGGCATTGATTGAAACAAATCTGTTGCTGTTTAGACATAGGGAAAAAAAGTGTGCACTGAAAAATACCTTTCTTATGTAATTAGTGTTGCACTATGTAGGTAGGAGACTTTTCTCATGCTCTGTGTTATGGAGTGGCTTGCTGAATGTACTGAGTCTCAGGACTGATAAAAGTTGAGGGAAGACACTGCCTTATCTGTGTTTTTAAAACCTTTTGTGTGTTTTGAATTCCATGTYGGCTAAAGCTGTCTTCTGTTATGTGCTCTTTTCAGTTCAGCCTAGCAAGACAGCTTGTGCTTTTGATACCATTGGTGGTGGTGAGAAACTTGAAAGGGGTGTTCATGCTGGATGTTACTGGCATTTAACTTAAGTGGAAAATGTGAGCCAGTTGAGGCAATTTTCCATGGGGGAATGTTGTACAGAGCAATTGTTTCCTATCTGCTGTCCATTCCCAGATTGAATGGTATCTACTTCCATTGTCTTGGCCTCCTTGGAGATGATAGATGCTGCAAGGCTATGCTTACTTTTCTGTGCATGTTGTGACAGGAAGATCAAATACAACATGTACTTTTCTCTTACTATATATTTATATAATTAATAATTATTATTTATAATATTTTTAATAATTTTTGTAGTTCCTTAACTTTCTTAACTCCTGGAGTCCTTCCCTTCTTGGTGTTTCTACAGGGAAGGGAATTTTTGTCAAAAGTGATTTTAATGGGTGGTAATAACAAATGAGTACTTGTAGCTTATATACTCTGGATTTATTTTCTGGTTTTAGTTTCATTTATTTTGCTGGATAGCTGTTACTTAAAGTACAAAGCAGAATTGCGGTTTGGATTTGGTACTCCATTTGAATATGAATATTAATTCTTCCAAGGCTTTCCAGCAATGTTTAAGCAGCATGTTGTTGGAGATGGTTCCTTCTTCATGGCTTTAAGGAGTGTGAGTGAAAATTCTTCTTTAGGAGTATTTAAGATACAAAGATACTGTTTTAGGCTTTCTTTATTTTATCAAATATGTCATAAAAGGAAACCACAAATTTTTGAAGTAAAAGCCACTTTAAATAATCTTCATGAAAAGGTGCCGCCTTATATTCTTTTATATGTGGTTTCACAGTCAAGAGCATGTTGTAATTGTGTATCATTTCAATTCTTCAGCTGAACACTTGAATCATTTCCTGTTCTGATAATCAGTCTTCTGCCTTGACTTTCCCCTCTAAGAGATCATTTTATGGCTTCTCAGTCAATAATGGTGAAATGTATCATTCCAGTTCTCAAAAATACTTTGACATATGTGCAGCCTAGTTTATGTAAGAGTGTGGCTCATTAAGTAATCTATCTGCCTCTCAGGTTGTTGCTTCAGTTGTGTTATGTCTGGAGATTATGCTCAATTCAGATTCCCCCCCCCCTTTTTTTTTAATAATTATTGAATGGAGGAAAAGATGGAAGAGCATGTGTAGAGAAACACAGAGACGATATAAATGCACAGATAAATGCTGTGATGGCAAATTTAACTTTTAAAGATAAAAAACTGAACTACTTATTCCTACCCTATCTACTCCTCCCAGAAGTTAATACTATTGAAATAACACCTCCAAAGTAGTAGCTGCTTGACAGTCATCTACATGTATTTTAAACTGAGTATGATACCTATTTTTATAAGCAAGGTTAGGCATGTTAACGTTGGCATGGCAACACTGCTGTGTGAGGAGAACATGACTATCTTATTTAAGATGTAATTAGGATGCCAGCACAAGTTCCAAGTAGATCCATTTATATGTGGAGTTGGAAGTGGAAGAAACAGAGTGGAAAGGCACCAAAAATGAAAAAATGAGGATGATATTTTATTTAGAACTTAGTTCCTGGGTGTTTGTGGATGAGCATGTTGCGTGTGCCTAAGTCAAAAGACGTAGATGGCATTCTTTCCTTCTCTACTGTATTACATGAAGTTTTGGAAAACATTTAGTTTGAGGATTATCTAACAGCTAACCATCTTTTTACTTGGAAATAAAGTTATACTGGATTTGTATTGCAGCCTCCTTTTTGTTGTTGGTCAGGTTTCTTTTAAAATATATATATTTTTTATGTATTGATATGCTTCATCTTCTGCTATTGAAGTTTAATTTATAAATTTTTTTAAATGTTTTGTGCCTTCTTATTGATAACTATGTTGAACAGCACAAGGGCTGGCTGGAAGTTGTGATCTGGACGTGTGTACTCAGGAACACCAGAGCTTCCTTGAACCCAATGTCTTTCCTTTGACAGTGGGCCTCTTTAGGTGCCTAGGGAAGCATGTGAGAATGAAGGAAGTATATTTGTTATGACTCTTCCTCTGACTTGTCTTATTATTCTGCAGCCAGCTGCTGACTCTGTAGCTTTCTTCTCAGTGAATAGCTCTGCTACCAGTGTGCTGCTGCTGCTCAGGCTCTTCCCAACTTGTCACAGAAGGATGTCTCTATTCTGCAGTTCTGCTGCTGCTTGCAGGTTGCTTAGCAGTAATGCTGAAAACTCACAGCATGACTGTCACTTTTGATCATCTGGCTTGCAAAAAACTCTGAAAAGCTGGATAGATGGTGATGGTTATTGGTTAACTTGAGAAGACAGATTTCTTGAGAGACAGGATAAATACCCAGACTTCAGTGTCTTTGCAACAAGACACAGAAGTTAATTAACAAGGAAGAATGGATTTGATTAAATTGATGATACTTGCTTGAAAAAAAACTGAAGTTCACCACAAATGAGTAATTTTTAAAACCTCCGTCTTTAAACTTTGAAGGATGAAAAGTGAGGAACCTAGTCTGTGTAGAGATTACACAAATGCTTTGTGGCACTGTGATAAAAATATAGCTGCATATATCTTAGCGATAGTAGCTATTTTTCCATGATTCAGATAAGCATACATGGATTAATAGTTTGATGCATTATGGGAATTTCAGAAGGAAAAGTTCTGTAATGTGACAAAACACTGATTAATGGACACAAGTATAGGTATAATAATGCTACTGTATTACTTGTATTCTTTTTGTCCAGCCCATCTTTTGGAGGTATGCAACTCGGGCATTTTATTGCATCATAGTTGTGCCGGCCAAAATGCTTCTCTTGAGTTGTACAATGTAAACTGCTGGAGTGGAGCAAAAAAGGCAACAGGTTTGCCTAGCAAATTAAATTAAAAAGCTAAGGTAAAGTTACCTGACTACGTTGATTAAAATCTCATGGAAAAAATTGTACAACTAAACTGCAGTGAAGCACATTCTGCTGTAATATTGGCTCTGATGCTTGCTAGTTATACAAAAATATCAAGTCTACACTGTGTTGCCACAAAAAAAGGAAGTGTCCTTTGAACTTCTGTTTGGAATAGTGAAAATAGCATGTTAATAATGGGTTATGCAGATGTGATGTTGCAGACAGTCTTTAACATTCACTCTGGGTCTTGCCCAGAGTTAGTAATAGAATCCCAAGCTATATTTTTTTGGCCTAATTTAGTGTGTGACTAGGCTTTAATCTTTAAGCTTTTTGAGTGATCTGGTGAAAGTAAGCTGTAAAATTATGTTTGACTTGGTAGCGACAGTTAAGTAATTGTGTGGCTGGGTATCGTAAAGTTTCTGAATTGTTCATGTTTTGAAGTACCCATCGTTTGGAAAGAGATCCTTTGTGGTCCAGATAAACGGCCTAAAGTCAGAAAGGTGCATCATCTTCTGACATATGTCACACTGTTGCGTTTGGTTATAAGAACACATCTAAAAATTACTTCTCTCAGTTGGGATGGAGATATGTTTTCCCTCTTGTTGTAAACCAATCATGTGTCAACTCGTGGGAGAGTTTTGTTTATTTAGTGCTTTTAACTTCAGCATTCAAAGCTTTCAGAGTACCTCTCTCCAGGGCCCAGCCCCATCTCATTTTGCTGTTTCTGGCTATTTTCTTAGACCTCTTGTATATATGGTTGCAATTCTGTTATAAAACCTTCTTGTTTTTAGTTACAGCTTTTTGTCTACTTCTTGATTTTCTTGTTCTTTAGCTGCAGTGAAAGAATATTAAAAAGCTCTATTTGTTATTTGTTATCAGCACCCATCTTCACAGGGACCAAGCTGGGTACATGTTATATATGAATGTGGTGGTCCTTCTGAAGTGTTTGGAATTCTTCTGGGAGTGTTATTCTGTGCTGAGGTGGAGAAACTTGTAAACTGGCTGCTAGATTTTTAAAGAAATTAGTGACTTTCCTAGTAGCTAAGAAAAACAGTACAGAAGCTTGTGACTTGTTTTTGGTCTATAGTTCTGTATGTGTGTTTTTGGAGGCGAGGAACATGGCTAAAGAGGAATACTGTGTTTTCTTTAGAAATCAAACAAAATGACTTGGAGTAGTACGTTCCTGATTTAGTGAAGATTTTCTGTGGGCAKACTACTTTTCTGTTGCTTTCTCTCCAGTTGTCAAGCAATAAAGCTGTAGTATAGTTGTATTTGAAAATTCTTTTTTTCTGTATATGTATGTTTTTTCCACCTTCACCTTTTCTTTGCATTTGTATATTTAAATCTTTATGAAAAAAAATGATTTAGTTCATGCAGAATACCATACAGAAAACAATTAAGAACTTCTAGATGGGGAAAGCCATGCACTTGTTGACTTGAGGAAAAAGCTGCTTCATCGTCCACTTTTGACTTGAGATGTTGTTCTACTTGGCGTACTTTTTCAACAACAAATTCAGAATTTCTTGACAATTTTCTGCTTTTATTACTCTAAGAACAATTTTAGTAACTTAATACCTTTCATCTAACATCCTTTTTTAAGGAGTTGAGTATAATGGAGAACTTGAATGTACAACCATTGAAATAAGTTTTTCTATCCCTCGTCACAAAAACCAATCCATCAAAAGAATTTTTTTAAAAAAATAAGCACAACAATTTATTTAATTTTTAGTCTTTTTCTACAAAGACTGCCAAGTTTGTTTGATGTAGATTACGATGGCCACACTGTGTCACAATCTCTGAAAAAGTGCAACTGGTTGTTAGCTACAATGATGAACAGCTGGAGTATTTTATGATAACAGCTGGGAACAATCTAGTTTTCTTCAATCTTTTTATTTATTGTTTCTTTCATGCCATTTTAAAATGAGAAAGAAAGATTATTGTATTTGTTCTTAACTTTACATTAGGGATTTCTTCCCAGGCAATGGTGGCAATTAGGTATCAAAGTATTGCATTACTGTTTGTGACTTGGGCTATTTCCCTTTGCAGGACCTGTTTTATAACCCACTGAAATCTGCAGGAGTTCGAATCTTTTCATCAACTTGAAAAAACTATGAATCAAGTATACATCCTATGATTTATAGCTTGGCCTTCCTTTTCAACACATGATTTTGTGTGTGTTAAACCACTTTGTTATAACTGATCTTAATGGCTTAGGACAGTGTTAGCTCTTATTTTTAACCCTGAGCGAAGTGCACTTCTACTTTGTGGTGCTTTCATTTAGCAAGTGAAAGCTAACTTGTCTGTATGTGACTGTTTTTTCCAAGAAATATTATACTATTCTATTGTGTCTTGAGCTATTTAATCTAAAATGTTTTCCATATATGTTTGTGTTTTAGCATTGAAAAAACAAGTTTGATCCCTTYTCTTATATAAATATCTTTTTCCATGTTATGCTCCCATAGAAATGATTTTTCCTCAATAATGAACACAGCTGGGTTGCCTTAAATACAGGACTCTGCTTTGGTTAACTTATTTTTTGGCAAAATGAAGGAAGTCTTGATATTAAAATCATACCAATTGTACTAAAGATGTATACAGGATATCTTTGTAAAAGTGTATTTTCTTTCTTGAGAAACTTGCTTTTCTGTGTACACTTGGTTGAAGGAAAAGAGGGAAACAAGGTTGTGATGACTCATTGTCAGCAAAGCTATGCATCAACCCATACTGGAAGGGAGCTTAATGGCAAAACAAGGCATATTGGACAGAGGAGGAGATTGGAAGGAAGATATAAAGGGCTCAATGGGCAAGAGTATGCATCTTCAGTGCAGTGAAGTGTTACATGGGGAATTCATATCTAATTTAGAAATCAAAAGCACCATAGCTGTGTTCGGTATACTTTGTCTGATAAGTTGCATTGGCTTCAGTGAGTATCTTGGATTTTAGAGAGGTATCTCGGTGAAATTAGCTCAAGGCAGCTTGACTTTTCCAACAAGTGATGCACTGACAAAGGCAGTTGGTGAAACTTTTAGTTGCTCATATACTTTGTGTGCAGAACACTAAATTGTGTTTTGATTGTCTATATGGTATTTTTTTAAGAGAAGTTTCTGAAGATAAACTGCTTATAGTTTCTGTTGACTGTAACAACTTTTAAACTGTTTGCCTTTACATTATTGGTAGTAAAGAGGGGAAAGGACTCCAAGAGGTTGTTTTAAGCGTACTAGATGAGGTTCCTTTTGAAAGAGAAAAAGGAAGAGTAAACTCCAAACCCAAATATTTCTGCTACAAATGGGGATGAACATGCTTTCACTTCAGTTGAGAGATTAATGTTAGCTTCTGGGGAGCTGACTGCCTTAGCCAGGTATATTTTCTCTTTGTTGTTTTACCTTTTTTCTCCACACTCCACTGTAGGAATAGCATATCCATGATTTTTATGAACAATATATCAAAGTATCCTTCTCCATGACTATAAGCTTAAAAAGTATGAGCTTTGCCAATGTAAGCAGGAATAGATTATTTGACTTTCTTGTTTGGAGGTAAAATTTTCTGTGTGAAATCTAAAGGTAAATGCTAAAGTTCCTTTTTACATGTAAAGGACTTGCACATTAGGGAATACTACATCTCTAGTCTCTTTAATAAGGTACTGCTACTTCCCTAGAGCCCTGAAACTCAGGTGGCAGTTCTGACATGTAAATAGTGTTTGCTGTTTACCACATAGAAGACAAGGGATATTGCTGTCATTAAAGTCTTAAGCATAGGTAACTTTTTGTGCAATGCTAATTTCTTATCTTCTATCCTACTTCCATTGACAGTACTTTGCTGTAGGATATTGTTTGTTTAACCTAGACTCATCTTAGAAGCACTGCTAGTTAACAAGCTTCTCCGTAGGTATCTTTTTGGTTATAATCCAGTTGACATGGTTTTTGAATGTGCTCTAGACTGTCCTCTCCCTTGCCCTAGCTACAAGGTTGTTGAAGTAGAAAAGATTTTTATAGATGATCTTAGAGAATTCTATGGTCATCTTTTACTGAACTCTTGGAAATTGTTTATGAAATCCATAGGCCTTTCAACTAAGTATGAAACACAGAAATCTTTCTCTCTTTAAAATGAAGGGCTGTGTCTGACAGTAAGATATTCCACAAGAAGAATGGTTTGTGTGATTCTGAGGCTCCACCATGAAAATACTCATTCTGAAGTAGCACCAAGAAATGTTGCAATGGGAAATGTCTTTTAATTGATATACCCTTATGTAGATAGTAGTGTTGCTGGCAAAACACCTGTGTGGATTACTCTTAATGAGTGTCAGAACTTTCTGAGCCATATGTAGCTCCAGATATTAGTACACCTTGAATACGGAGAGAGAAACTATGGCTGTTGTACTTTGTTTTGGCCAACTGTAAGAACAATGGAAATGGCTTTTGTATGCATCTTTCATGGACATTACCAAGGCTTCTCACAAGACCATCAGAAAGGTCCRTTTTCTAATTATTGCAAAGAAGTGGTTATTTTCTGCAGTCTTCGGTTCATCTGATCTTTTCATGAAGATTAAAACTCCAAGTCATGATAATCAGTTAAAAAGCTTTGAAATTTGTAGTGATGATAAATGGGTTTGTCTTTCAGTTCTAAAGCTCTCTGGGATATTGTTTTCTCTGCTGCTTTCTCATGCTTTTTTTTCTTTTTAATTTCCCTCTAAAAGTGTACGTTGCCCTGCAAGGCTGGCTGGAAAACACCTAAATATTGCATATGTGAAAGTGAAATCAAACTTGTAATGAGAGGATCTCTTGATACATGTGACAGGGAATAAAAATAAGCTTTTGTAGGAGTCTAAATGTGACACAAACATGCTGACTGTTTCAGAAGAGTTAGTAGAACTACCAGTCTTGAGCAAGTTCTGTAGCTTGAGATCACCTTCATGAATTATTAATCTAGATAATTGAGATAAAATTTTGCAGTGAAAATGCACCTTTCTGGGTTGCTTAGTTGACTAAGTACATTTGAGGAAAATGATAGGCAGATACTGTAATTTGAAGTGTGAATCACCTAGTTGCTCATATAGATCATACTGTATGATAAGAGCTGGAAACCCTGCATCCCTATAAAGAAATGTTAAATCCATTTACTCTCTCTGCAACATACTGAAAAAACAGTTGGGAGAATGACTTGCTAGTTCATCTAAAATTTTTGGCCTAATTTGTGATTAGAAGAGTGCATGTCAAAAGATTTGTTGTTATGAAGGGCTTCTGGTTACAAAAAGACAAGTGGGCTGTTACAGTTTCATTAAAAATGCTTGTTACCCCCCCTTAAAAAAATAAAAATAATAAAAGACTGTGGCTCAGTACTGCTGCCTTTCAGTACTTTCCAATACTACAACCTGGAAAGATGATCCTAGCAACAGAACATGTGAAAGGAGGCGGAGAGGTGCTTCAAATAGTTGGGAATGAAAAGCAAGACAAAGCTCACTAAACTACGGATTCTATTAATGATACAGATTCATCAAAGCAAGGGTTTTGATATTCCAGGAACATCTCTTCTAGCCATGCTGTATGGCATTTCTGCATAAATTGCTTTGACAGCTGTGTCATCTTTGTTCAGATGCAGGGCATGCAAAAGAGGCTTTTTAGTACAGTGGCTACTAGTCATGGTTAGTTACAAGTTAGCCACTAGAGGAAAATGTATGGGTTACAATAATGAAAAACTAGAGTGGCTACAGAGGGAACACTATCATACAGTTGTTAGATATAGCTTAATTTGTAAGGAAGTACGTCCTTTTTTTTCCAGCGTCGATTTGAAAGGTTCTTTTCTTGTTCTGATGTTGTTGGGAATCTGCTGTACTCTGATACCCTCTGATACATTGGGCCGAGAGTAAAAGCTGACTTGAATTTATGGCACATTTCATTTGAATGTATGATGCAAGACATTTCTAACAAATGCTTTTATTAGCATACCGGAAAAAAACACCAGGATTTTGTGTGACTTCTAAAATTTTTGGATGAAGTCTTACTGTAGGAAAACTGCAAAATCAAGCCCTTGTTCTATAATGATGATGCAAAAATAAAGGACTGTGTGAGGGTAGAGGTTCTTCCTGTCTGTGTCTTGGTACAGGACTAGAATTTTAGTAGCTTCTGTAAAAGTTTAGCAGAAAGACTTTTGGCTTCAAAGAAAATATTTGGTGGCATTAATAATGCTACTTTCCCCTTAATGTACACAACAGCCAAGTCAACTTTCAGAGTCAGTGAGAGCAGATGGCCTGTCAAGCCAGAGAAGGCTACAAAATGCTATTGTGACTGTATTTTTAACTACTATTAAATGAATGAATTACCTTAGCCTGCATTTATCTCAGTCCAGTATAGTGGATTACGTTGGTGAAAACCATTCCTTTTGAGGTGTCTCTTCCCCTCCTCCCCCTCCCCGATTGGTCTTCTGGAAAAGCTACATATTCTTAAAAGTATAATTGTATGTTCAAAAACAGGAGTCTGTAAATATGGGCATAAGCTCATATAGTGTAATGATTGTAGCAGGCCCTTCTTTAACTCTTTCCCTGAACAGTTTTTACACTATCCCTTCAGGCAGCCATTTTATTGGCAGTGTCATTGGTGAAAGAAGTGCATTTTGCACCTTGTGGACATGCAAAATTGTCTCTGTGGATGACCATCTGTTAAGATTTGTCAGACTTATTTGAAGTAAGTTAAGTCTTTTGAAAGTTTCAGCATGGTACAGATCTAGGGGAAGAGCAGGTTGGATTTGTTCTGAAACTTCCTGTATCTTGTGATGTTAAGAAAGAACAGGCAGAACTGATTACTGCTGCAGGATGGAGCAGTAGTCAAAAGGGATACTGCTCAGAGCTAGGGCAAAACACAAGTGGAGTCTGAATTACCTCCTTTTTTTAATCAGAATGTGTATGAAGGTTATCGTTATCCCCTCCATCTGCTTTGTTGCCACACTAATAACAATGCAAACGTTTTCTGCAAAACTATGATAACTGTTTTTGCATTTTTTTTGACTTATTAAAAAAAATACTCTTTTACAAGGCTGCCCTGGAACACTCTAATTTGAAGCTGCACTATTTAGAGAAACTTTACCATTAAATAGTTCAAAGGAGAAATCTTTTCTTTGGTATTAACCTTCACTAGCAGAGAGTGCTGAGTATGAGTGTCATAGTCAAAAACAGGGTCACTGGGAAGATAAATGGACCAAAGAGTGTAGTTATTTATTCATGTTTTTGTGTGTGTTTGCATTGTAGAAGTCTTTGAGTGGCTGGGTTTTTTTGAAAGTCAGCAAAGAAAAATGATTAATATTGGTGATGTGCTTGTACACAGAAAGGCGGTAATATGGTAAGAATCTGTTATTAATATAAACAGGTGCTTCAGACCTTTATTTGAGCTTTGGAAGTAGGAACAAGTTGGATGCTTGCTGTTGAACTGTGAATACAGGCGTGTTACTCGTTTGTTTCTGGTAGAGCAGCATCCTCAGTGTGTGTGTGCACTTTCATTTTACTGGTACTGTAACGAAGAGAGGCCGTGTTTCTAACCAGAACCGAATCATTGTGTGGCGGAAAGGTTACTGTTAACAGCTTTCCCCTTGAAACCCCAACAATTACTTTTTCAGTCTTTAACTTCTGGTTTAGATGGGGAAATATGTCAGTAATCATGTGGCCAGCCAGGTCTTGCATTAGGCAATAGCATTAATATTTTTGTGCTGTATAGTGACTAGATTTTAGTTTTAACTTTAACATTTGGAAGACTCTTGGCTTTCCTTTTCTCCCACAGAAAAGGCTGAGGTCTCAAGTGGTGGCTAAATCTTTCATGAAATAAATGAATTTATTCCTGAGTTAAACCAAGTGAATGCCCTTCAATTTTTTTGAAGGGGGGGAATCTAGAAAATGTAATATAGCTTTTTTTTTTTCTTCACATGCAAACCTGAACTTTTCATGAAAAGGAGGATGTTTTCCTGCCTTGGTGACCTACCTCTTATACAGCCTATATTAATATGGCCTGTTTAATGTTATCCTCTTCAAAACCAAGAAAAGTGATGACTGGAACGCATGTCATTGACTTCTGTAATCATGATACTTGAAATATTCACAGTGTTGTGATTACTGTAAAACTATAGTATTTCTATGTGTTTTTTGCCTTCCAAGTTTACTTCCTGTGTTTACTCTGTCTCACTTTCTCTTTTTCTTTCTTCTTCTTTTTTTCCCCTTCCAACAACTTAACCTCCTGGCTGAGGTTTGCCATTAGATACTTATAAAATACCTTGTTGAACTAGGCAGGAGGAAAGAACAATTGTGCCAAGTTTGCAGAAGCTTTCTCACAGGCCCAGAAGTCCCCTGAATGTCTACTGAAGCTGCCAAATTCTGCATCAGGGAGTTATCAAGAGTCACAAAACTTTTCAGTGATCCAGAGAATGGAATCAAGCAGGAAAAAAAAAATCCTATTTTGCTGGAAAGGACTCTGTTTGGAAGGCCTTCTGAATTGGCTGAGACCAGCTTATCAATAACCACCAACTTGCAGCCCACCTGTGTTACTTTCAGTAGATATGAGGTAGGGAGTAATTTCAGTGCAAGACTCAGCAGTCTGATAAGTTTCCTTCCTCTTGCTTGTAAGAACTGCGAGCAGTTGGTGCCACACTTGATTGAAAAAGCCAGCACTTCGTTTACAGAAGTAACTTCTACTTGTTGCTGCAATCCCTGATAGTCCAAGAGGAAATAAAAATATGACCCAAAAGTATTAATTGTAAACTTTCTGGCCTGCAGGGCAAAGACTAYAAACTTTCTAAACCCTGTCTACAGACTGATTTAACTGAATTTCMTGTTTTAGACTGGGCATATCTTGGATTGAGTCCAGGACATGAAACTGAACAGGATTTGGTGGCACTAATACCTCTTTACCTATAGGAGGCAGTGTAAAAGAATGTGCCCACCCAATGACAGGCAAAAGAAACTTTACTACTAGATCGCTCCATGCTGCAAATCCTTTAGAAGTTACTGGAGCCTAGGGCTCAAAAATGAGGCTCCTTAACAGTGATTTCACTACTGTGGCACAAAAGAAATTCCTTTAGCAAGAGGAGACAGATCTTCCTCTTTTGCTAGGCTGAAACTGGAATAAACTCCCTCTTTTCCACAGGAGTTAAGAATGATCCTAAATTTTGTGCCTTTTGTTCCCCCATACAAGACACACTTTTCTTTGACCTTTTCTTCTGCATAATCTGGCAATTGTCTGTTAAAATCCAGATGGATCGCTGTAGCTTCTAGCAAAATGAAGAACTCTGTGGAAAGGCAAAGAGTTTAGACCTCATTTCAGAGATGCTAATTATGTTCAGCTCAGGTTCTATGGCAAGATAACATAAGAACAACAAGTGAAAACAAGTATATTTACAGAAATATGTCATGCCTGCATGTGTGATGATCTTTCTTTTGACTTTCTTCAGAGTTCAGAGATTCTCTCTGTTCCTGTCTGATTTAATCACCTAGCATGTGCTGCCTTGCTGGGGGTCTTGAGGTCTCTAATATCTTACCTCTGAGAATTTCCCATTTTCCAGTCATTTTTAGGAGTTCCCTCTCCCCCTCCCCCCAAGTTGTCTCTTTTATGTTGATGTATATAAACTACCTCAAGGTTTTCTTAAAAAGAATAGTGGAAGCAAGCCCACTAGTGCTCCCAAGAGGAAAACTCAGTGAGGTCAGTTATATTCCTTTTGCTTCCCGTTTGGTTTTGTTCCTTGCTATGCCTTGTAAAACAGCCAGGAAGATTTGTCCTAAATAACTTTAATTTCCTTTTGTGTGGAATATGATCCAATATGGACTYTTATTTTTCTCACAGTAGATCTACCAGGAATTGTTTTGAGTGTTGAAATCAAAAAACAAARGGTGTTACAAACATATATCTTGTTACTTCCCTTTCACCATTTCACTGTTTGTCTTACTTTTTTGATCTCTATGTAGTTAATGCTTTTTGACTTATGAGCTGCAAAACTGAGACTCACCTTGCATATTTAGCTATTGGTTATTTTAACCAGTGTTTTTATTTGGAGGAAGAAATATTTACGTGATTGTAAATGTATTTCTTCATATCCTCTGTGAATTATTATTCAGGTTTTGGATGTCTGAGGGTTTTATTGTTTAGAGGGGCATGAGATTAGCAAAAGTGCTGCGGGGAGGGATAGATTTCAGGAAAGGAGGAAGAATAGGGAGAAGGGACAATGGGATATTTTGGTCCCTTACTATTTATTTTTATTTCCTATCAGGTTTCATTTTAACTCCTGCCAAGCAAGAAGAGGAATGTTACATTTTCCTGTTTCTTGCTACTGTTGTGTGTTGGCATCCTTTTTCTGTTCTCAATGCGGGTACCCAGAAGGAGTAATGGATCAGGTGGCCTTAGTAGAATTAACACATCTACTGAGATTCATGGTCAATTTTCTCTCTGAAAATGCACTGTAAATTCTTGGAGTTTGTTGTATGATGTTACATGTCAAAGTCAATGAGAAAAATGTTGTGTTTTGTTGTGCTAATGCTCTTGCTAATATGCAAGTTACGTTTTTTGTTCTTTGAGATAGAACTTAACTTTTACCTTTATGTATCCACACTTGCTTAGCAGCTTGCCCGTGGTCATGTAGGAAACCAGCAACAGTCAGGAGTAGCATTTTAGCCTCCTGTTTTTTGGTCTTTATTCTCACCTGTTAAATCAGTCCTGCTCTCAAAGTAGTGCCACTTGGTGCTACCTGGTGCTATAATAAAACAGTTCAGTCTGACATACACAGCTCTGCTCTCATTGCTCTGCCTTTTGCTGAAGTTAAAGCATGTGTTTCATCCCCTAGGTACACGACTGAGATTCCAGAACAGAAGCAAGGACTGATATTTAAATGAGAAGAAGAACACTTACTGTGAAGATAGAGCTTTAGCTATGTTCGGTTGTCTTTGTTTTCAGTAGCAAATCTCTTCCGTCTTCTTCAGAGTGGTCATTGCTTCTGCCTTTTTTCTCATTTTTTCTAAATGGAATGTTTACTGCATTTTAATATCTTTACTGGAAATGTTATGAGTGGAAAGTGGTCAAGCTGCTCCTAGCATAATATTTAGATGTTTACACTGTGTATACTGTCAGCCCAAATCTACATGGAATGCACAGAAGAGCTGTGCCTGGAGAATGCATTGGTATCTGCCTCTCTGAGGGAGAAAATATTGTTGTGCATTGGAAGAGTAACAAATTTACGCTATTAGAGAAGACAATTAATAAACAAATTTTGATGTTTTACCTTGGAGGGTGTGGCAGCAATGGTGCAAGGATGGTGCAAGAAAGCAGTTCTGCAATTCAAGCAAAAGTTGAAATTGCTTTTCATAATGGTCTGTGACTTGTGCRTTTAATGAAAAGAAGACCTAAGAAACTTGTCATGTCTGTTTGCGGAACTGATCATTCTCTGTGTTAGAGATTCTGCCTTACAGGAGGAGTCTCACTGACCAGTACAAACAAACAACCCCCCCCCCCCAAAAAAAAAATCAACAATTATTTTATCTTTTCTTACACTTTCTCTTGCCTCTTTTTCAACTGAACTGTGTTGATTTATGACCAAGACAATCAAATAAAGGGCATTGACAGTTTGACATTCATTGAGATCTGGTGCCAGAAAGCTTTTGGAAATTCAAACGTGTACAAAGAYCATTTTTTTTGTGTGAGATTTCTTTCATAGAGATATTTTCTTATATCAGAATTCTGAGATGGACTGCTAGCAGTATTCTTTTTTAACGTTTGTCCACGAAAGTAAAATGGCAGATTGACTAATTCTAGGATAGGTTTTCTAACGTAGTGTGGTTAAAAAGCTGTGGTTATTTCATATGTAAACTAACAATCAGCTAAAAGCAAGCTGAAGGGGATATTTGTCTAAATAATTCCTAGTTCTGTAGAAGTTTTACTGTATTTCATACAGGAAATATATTTCTAAGACTTAAGATATTGGATTGGCCATGAGGCGAAGCAGATCCATCTCTTCAGTCTTCTCTAATAAAGTTGAAGCGCTGGCTTTAGCTGTACAGAGACTGTGTTTTCCGTTTAATTCAACTAACGTAATAGCTGATGAAAGCTATCAGATGGATAGTCATGCAAAAAGAAACTGTGTGGTTGCTGAGCATGAACAGAATGAGGGTTGCTAGGTAAGTGGCTTCACACAGCCCCAGCAGTTCAGGTGTACTTGTTGCAGGAAAGCCTCTTCACCGCAGGATGACAAGTTTATGGCTGAGCCTGCCCAATTCATGGCTTGTTATCAAGCCAGCTTATTTAAGAGACAGCTGCAGCTTTTTTTGTTGTTGTTGTTGTTGTTGTTATTCACTGATGCTGCTTTCTAGAACTGGCTAAAGAACTAGTTCCTTTTAACATGTACTGGTAGAGTTAGCTGTATTATTCTCTATATCAGCAGTCCCTCCTGTCTTAATGTATCAGATAAGCATAACAGTTTACAGAGGATTAAGGAAATTCACTTAAGGACTGATAAATATTGTTTCTCTTATCTCTGTTAACCTAAACAATTTCTCTAAATGGGTAGTAGTGAATGATCTTGAATAGATTCCATGAAAATAAAGTATTTGATTAAATAAATTTAAGAGGCCAGTCAGGCTTTACTTGTTGGTGATGGCAGATTCTCAAATAAATCATGATATCACGTATGAGTGGTCTTGTGATGGGCTGACTAACTATGTTAGGAATCCTAAACTGAATTTAAATTAGCAAGTTTTTTTTTTTTTTTTTTGGGGGGGGGAGTGGTTCTTAAAGGGTTAGTTATTTTTCCAGAACTATGTGATCTGATGTCTCACAAGTTGTTATCAGAGATTGTAAGAAACTTTCATCATCCCCTCAGGATGATTACAAGAGCAATGTATGCCTAGGGCTTTTGCAAGCATCTGCAAGATGTKGAAGTTTATTACATTGTCATGTAGAAGCAGGGATAGATCAAAAAGCTTTTTCTGGCTGACATCTCTTTTGTTGCGTGCTGGTCAGCTGAAAGGGTAATGAGGTGGTATCTGAGCTATAAGGGAGGTATAAACAGTTATGTACTATTGCAAAGGCTCGAAGGTGACCTGTTTTTCAGGGTCTTGCATAACACCAAGTGCAAAGCTTCTAAAGCAACATCATCATACAATTTTGTTAGTGTTGCCAGGCCTTGTTCATAGATCATAGAATCATAAGGTTGGAAGGGACCTCTGGAGGTCATCTAGTCCAACCCCCAGCATAGCCCCGTACGGGGATTGAACTGGCAACCTTCGCATTAGCAGCACCATGCTCTAACCAACTGAGCTAAGCTCATGGCATCTTGCTGATAAGTATAAAACAGAATTAGGTTTTTTTATTATTATTATTGATCCTCTTGACATTTGTGGTATCAAATACTGAGAGCATCTCATATTTCCTCTTCCTTTGCTTAACTTGTGAAATCCTTTTGCTCTTATACTTGTAAACTTTTAGTAAATTATTATGTTTCTGACAAATTCTGCTGCCATCTATCCTGGAGGGGATGGAGGATGGCTGTTCAGTGTTCCTGAATGACTAAATGCTCATCACCTGTGTCTGCAGCTGGTCTAGCGAAGGTGTCTTAGGTGGCTGTTGACTCTGTGTGAAAGGAAGAGGTACTGCTGGTGGCTTGCTCCCTTCTATGATTGCCTGCCATTTGGAACAGCTTCTGGTGCTGTTGCCATCATCTCTGTTACCTAAATTCTCATCTAACAGTAAGCATTGCTAGTAATCCTGTGTATATTTATTCCTATAATGATCTTGGACTATGCTGTGTGAGCCTAAAACTTCTTTTTATCTAGAGTAGGAAGAAAAGAAAAGCTGAGTCTTTTGATCCTGTTYTTGTAAAAAAATCAACTCACTGCTTTTGCTTGAGGTACTAAAGAGAATCCTTGTTTTCCTTCCTGTATGAGAAAGATCGTTAGCTGACTGTTACARTTTACAGCAGTTTTACCCATAATGCAAGGCAAAAATCACAATGACTAATAGTTTTGTTTCAGGCTGTCAGATATCTATTCTAAAATAAAGAATAAGACCACTTTATGGAACATATGAGATCACATCTGGAGGTGATAAAGGAGAGGCTTTATGCTGTGGATGTGTTATTTTTCTTGTCCCTCTTTAGCACCCTTTTAAGTATAAAAGTTATAGTAACTTCATTTTAATAAAATCATCAAGTTCAACATATCAGCTTCTTAAATACCCGAATACAGTATAGGAACTATAATACTCTCTAAAGATTGAGTGTAAAAAAAGATTTCTAAATTCTACTAATTTTCTAAAATCAGTAAAGAAAAAGCAAACTTACTATAACCTAGATTTGCTTTTCAGGTCTAATTTTCTGTATTTTTTCTTGTATTCGTTTGGAAATTTCTCTCTCACTCTGTCTTGGAGTGACTGTTTATGGAYGCAGTGATGAAGATGAGTGTTTGGAAATCCAAACTGGGGATGGTGGTGGCAGTGGCAAGCCTGCCACTGTCAGTGATCAGCTGAATTTCACCTGTTTGGAAAGCACAGCTCTGTTCTCCGTTTATGGTAGAGAAAGCTAATGCGCTGGCTGGACTGCTGCCTGTTGAACTTTCGTGGTAGTTTCCATCTTCTCAGTGGAAGYCTTTCTTGCTTGTTAAGGGCTGAAGGATTTGGTCCCTTTGTTCATAGGCATCTTCTACAATCCTGAAAACCCTGGCTTAGAAGTGAAGAGCAGAAGTTTCCTTTCTGTCTCAACTTATCTTCTCATCTGTTTTGCTAGGACAAAAAAAGAAAAAAAGTTAAAACATTTAGACATTAAAAAAAAAAATGGAAGGCTGTTGTCAGAAGTCTGACAAATTCAAATTTTGTTCCTGAGGATCTCTTTCTGTAAATTGCAGGTGGGGGAAAAAAGCGGTGCTGAAGAATCTGGCCCTACTAGGAGTCAGCAGAATGGGCAGGGACTAAAGCCAGCCTCCTCATAAAGAAACCTGAAAAATCTGAACAAATCATTCTCAACCAATGCAGTTTTTATCTGCTTGTGAAGCAATAGCATATGCAGGTTTTTAAATAAAGTTCTGCTATTTTTGCTTTCAAGAATGCAGATCTGTGCTTCCAAGATAAACTTTTTTGCTTCAAACACTATTCTTTGGAACTCAGTTAATTCACTGGCTGCACAAAAATTACAGTAGATGTAATGGTTTGCACCTCATTAGAATTAATCTCTTTAGGCAGGGTCATGTAACTCTTGTGTTGGAATTACATTGAGAAGAATTGTCAAACTCGTGTGATGAAACAAAAAGGAATATATTTAACTACTCACAAAGTACTTGACCAAAAATACTATTTTCTGCTGAAATTACAATACTGGGAAAACTTAACATATTCTTCATTTTATAGTCTCTGACTTTATTTCCTTTGAAGTATAGAAATAATAATGATAGAATTTGTCTGTCTGTAAATGCAGTATGAATACATGCTATGTAATAGTCTTGAATTTGCTAGGTTTTCATGGTAACGTGCTGAAGGGTTTTGGTTTTTGACTCTCTATTATACAAAACAAATCAACTGCTGATTGATAGGTAAAGGAATAAGGCATTTTATCCACCAGGTTCGCTCACTCTCTTTCTGTTTCTAATTGTTTGAGGTTTGATAACAGCAAAAGAAAAAACATATATATTTATCCTCCAGGCTAATGTAGCGTCAGTTAAATAGACAATGTATTTCAGTATTTCAGAGCAGTATAAAAAAAAATGCCACTTCATTTCAGACTGCCAATAACGTGCAAGAAAAAGATCGCCCTGTGAAAAGGCTTGTTGCCTCTGTGACTCTGACAGGGTAGCATTCTCAGTGATTTTGGCAGTCAGATCTATGAGATTTTGTCATTCAGCAGAGAGCAGAGATTCTGGGACTAGCACTAGCCATGTGGAGTGGCTGGTCCGTGGCTCCTGAGCACGTGTTGTTGCAAAGTGATTTGAGGCTGAGTGGCAGACCTGAGGTTCCTGCGTGGGATGCTCCTTCCCCGCCAGTCCCACAGCAGCACAAGAGACCGCTTTGGGGGCAGCGGATCAGCTGTCTTGTACCACAAAGCTGCTCTCAGGAGTCTTCCCCCCCTTCTCTGGGGAATGGTGTGTAGCTGTGGGGCTTAGCCAGATGTTTATTTGGGCTCATGAAGTCTGATCAGAGGCTGGGAGTAGTTTTTCTCACACCTGGGTGTGGAGTATGCCTTTCATCCATAGATTTCCTTGTTCATTTTTCTTTTAAATTGACATTGGCMAATTCACTTCATCTCTCTGAGTTAAGGTTAGAACATGTCTCTTGCTACATAGCCCCATGTTCTCTCAAACTGTGACATGTTTCGTATGGGTTCTTGTTATGATATGGAAGCAATAGTGAGGGAAGAGGAGCTGGTGCCCGAGTGCAGTATACAAAGCATATTGGTCATCAGCTTTGCCTTCAGTATTTTTGAAATGCTGCCAGGAGGCATAAAGCTGAAAACTGTAGCCCTGTGGTGAGGGACCAGAAGAATGAACGAGCTCTTACAGACAGCACAGAACAAGGCTGTTACTGCTGTTGAGGAGGTTTTTGGGTTACCAGATCTGTTAAACATTTTACCTGTCAGGCTCTGGGATTAATACAGAGACTAAYGTGTATTCTTAAACAGCATAGTTTTGGTTTTTGTTGGTCTCATCTGCTTGATAAATATTTACTATGTGTATTTCACAATAGTGGCGTACAGACCAGGCCCTGACATCCTGAGCAAGGATTTGCATGACACACACAATGAATGAAAAACTGGGCTTGATCCAAAAGGTGGGGTTTGCATTTCTTTTAGAATCTCTTTTGTTGTTCAGTCTCATCTTTACTGTGCTCAGTAAAAACAGAGTAATTCATACATTTCTAATTTGTGGTTGACAAGAAGCAGCAGCTTGCTCTTAGTCATCGTAATGGGTAAGATGGTCACTTGTTAAGTATTAAAATGAAGTTCCTAAAAATGAAGACCAGAAAAATTATTTCAACTTGAAGCATACTGTTATTAGACTTTTTGCAAGTGGACTTACAAACGTTAAACAGAAGTATACTGATAAGAAATAGAAACTATTGAAAAGGAAACAGCATTCATGTGTTTCCTGTTTTATCATTATTTTATGTTTAACTTAGTTTGGCTGTGGCAAGATACACATGACCTAAAACATCCTTTTGAAACAAATTTGCCAGCTTAGGCTGTGTTTATTCTGCATTTTGAGGAGATCTTGAATAAATTGATTAAAAGAATCTTACTTTCATTATAAAGCAATATATTATGATTGCATCAAATATTTGCTTTTCTACTTGTTGTATGGAAATTAAGTATGGATAACCTTAAGTTACTTAATAATAGGTAGTCCTGGTACTTTTTGGTGTCTAATTCATAGAAAAACAAATGTAGGAACTGAGTATAGGAAAAGTACATTTCTGTTTTTGTATGAAAAACAGCAAGGTTTTAATCACTACTATGTAGTATACGATTTAGTTTAGAAAAGTACYACTCTTTTTAGAGTGTAACAGATCATGATTTTCCCTCCTTCCCTCACTCTCCCATGTAAGAGAAAAAATGTGCAAATCTTTCCTTAAAACTATGAAACAGTTATATTGTGTAAAAGTTGTCAGAAGCACTAGTGTGACTTGTAAACCTAGATTGTTGTTGTTTAAAACAACATTTTGAAAAACATCTAGTTTTTCAAAGGTGGTTCAGTCTCAAACTGTGGAGAAGGTCTAGTGGTGAGGTAGAAAAAAAATGAGTTGTGCTAAGACTCTGCCCAAACGATGGGACCGAAGGCAGCTTCCAGGTCCAAGTGTGTGTCCTGGTTACATCACGACTCTGTCTCAGGATGAGATGTGGTGCCTGGCATCCTTTGCCTTTCTGTTGCGCTTTCCAGGGCAAAGAAATTTGTGCATGTGGTGTTTGGTAGGATGCTTGGGTGGTGTGCAGCCTTGTACCGGGGGTGCTGTTGAACAACTGGGGGCCAAATTACATGCTGTGTGGCAGTGCAGGAAATAGAGGCCATGAGGGGGTTTCCAGGTGACTTACTGAGCTGAYCTTAAAAAAGGGCATAGTTCATCTCATTTTAAACCCAGAACCAAATCTATAGAGCTGTAGAGGTTGGAAGTTGTACCAATAGCAGACGTGGAGAAGAAGAGCTGGGCATTCATGTGCAGAATGCAGCAGCAGGAAGATACGCTTAGCTTCTGAAAAGGCTGGCATTTGTCCTACTTAAGTGATCTGTATTATGTTACAGTAGACTGCTGACACTACAGAATTTTGATAGATTAAGCTGCAGTTTGTTTATATAGATTTTTTCCTCTAAAGTTCAGTAATTCTAAATTGAAGGTGTAGATCTTTAATTAAATAAAACTATTTACATCTCTGTTTACAAAGCTTGTTTGGTATTTGGGCCGAAGATGGTTGCTATTTTGGGATTTAAACAGTAAGTTGTTTTTCAAATAACTTTGCAAATATGAAATAGCTCCACAGTTGAGTGAAGAGTCTTCTAATCTAAATAGATGTGTTCCTGCTTTCGTTAAGGTACATGGATCATTGAGCGTAATTCTGTTATCTGGGTCTTATATGTGCATAGGAAGGATCTTCCTTCCCCCACCCCTGATATCAGAGAGCACATGATTTCAGGAGAGTTAGCTTACATCAAAACCTTGGCTGGCACTGTGCAACTCGCAGTTAGTTCCATTCCTGAATAGTGACTGCTTCTCCAGAAATCTTTTCTGGTTCATACTTAATTAGTGACTTTTGGCAGTGAGAATGTTATTTAGGACAGTATATAGGTATATAGGTTTGAAAACAGGCCCTGTTCAAACTGACCACCGAAGTAAACATTAACTTAGGTTAGCAGTCTGTGAAGAAACTCTGTCAGGAAAGAGATGTTCAGAATGGCTAGATGAGATTAGCCTGGTAAAGCACGTGCTGAGGAGATAATTTCTTTCCATTGCTTGGATGATGACAGGCACCACTGCAGACCAGAAAGAAATCAGACTGAAATGTTGAGTTAGGTTCACTAGTATGCTATCAGACTACTAAGGCTCCTGAAGGAGCCTGGCTCAAGTGGTTTACTAGTCATTATTCTCATTATCTATCACCTGTGTGTTGCTGTCAAAGAGGATAATTTGAGTGGTTTGGGGGAGACAAAGCTGGGAGAGATTGCAAACAGTTAGAAGGACAGAATTAGAATTTAAATAGATGAATTGGAACAATGATCTGGAATCGATGAGATGAAATTTAATAAAGACAACTGTAAAGTGTTACACTTAGGAGAAATCAAACGCACAAATATAAATAGGCTAGGCAGCATTCTGGCCAAGAAAGAACTGGGAACTGCAGTGCATCACAAATTGAATTTGTCAGGGATGGGGTGCATAACAGTGAGATTTCATTAGGGCTGCATAGGTGGTGAAACATGTTAGATGAATAGCAGAGGAGATAATTATTCTACTGTGCTTAGCACTGTGTGTTTAGTCGCTGTTTTAGATAAGTTATYAAAGAAGGATGTGGTAGATAAATGGGGCAGGAATCCAATCGCATCAACAAGGATATGATTCTGCCTTTGGGGAAAATCTGAAGGCTTTTGGTTTACTTAGCCTAGAAAAGAGAGAAGGCTTAGGGAATGCCTTAATCTTCAGTGATGCCAAGAGCTAATCTAAGGAAGATAGAGATCAGCTGTTCCTCATGTTCTGTTGAGGTGAAGACTAAAATAAATTATTTTAATTTGCGGAGAAGATGATGTAGATTGCATAGAATGGAAACTTTCCAGCACTGAGCACATTTGAAGGACTGAAAGCATGTCTTCAGAGACTTAACAGAGAGATTAAGCACCACTGCAAAGATGTTCACACAACTACTAGCCTAAATAGGTAGCATTCCCCTTCTCTCCCCCAAGCTCCCAGCCATGGTGAAGCACAGGAAAGGAGATTCTATCTGGGCATCGAAAGCAGTGGTGAGTTAACCCTGCTCTTAGCCTGGCACCTCAGCCTTAAGAGCTGCACTGATGTAGCTGGGAATATTTGCTTCTGTTGATGTAGCTGCCTTGGATGGTCTTGCAAAGGGCGCTTTGTGTTTTATAGATGTGTCTTAAAAATGTCCAAGTCTGCCCTGGAGCCAGGGACTTGGGTAGTCAGGGTTTCTCAACTTTCCCAGTCTGCATCCAACACTTCCCGTTATGAATTCTTTGTCTTGCTCTAATATGTGGCCCCTGGAACGGGGAGAAGTCTTAATACTTGTTTGTTTTTTCTGTAATGTTTCACTAGAGATACACTTGCAAGTCAAGAAGAACAGCTTAGATCATCTCCAGAGGCCCTTTTTGAGCTCTAGGTTTCTGTCATTCTGTGTTAAAATGAGCAGCTGTGGTCTTTTTATATAAATCAAGACTCTTTACAGTTTTGTTTGTCTCTGTACAGTAAATTCTTTCAGAACAAAATCTTTCAACCACTTAATATTAGCATCAGTAATAGTGTTTTTAAGATGTTATTAACATTAATTACAGTCTTGTATACAAATATAACTGTTTACTTTCTCTCCAGTGCCCTTTGAACTATGTTTGATAAGCTAGTATGATACATACTTAGATATCCCTGTACTCATTGAGGCCAGTCTTGTTTTGAAGTTGCACAGGAAAAAATATGCTTTAGAATTTTTTTTTTTTTTTTTTTGGAGTTATCTATATTCTTTGCTTTTGAGATTTAAGGTTGCTGGATTTTGTCCTCTTAGCTTTGTTAAAGCTCTTTATAGCTATTCAACAAACTGAAGTTCTTTAATGAATGGTATTTTTATTGCTTCCCTTTGTATTTCTGAAAAATACAGCATGTATTTCTGAAATTTGTGTATGTGTGAAAGCTTTAAGGATCATTTTTATGTTCTCTAAATGGTACTGAGTGATTATTTTTTGGATGTTTGTCAGTTTTACCTAAAGGGGAATTTCAAAGTTAGAAAAATTAACATAGGAGCAGCTTCTGCTTCTGGCTTTAAAGTGAATGAGTTCATGGGAAGCATTTCATTTACTAGAATAAAGAGCAGGCAAAATAGCAGAGTAGGCTGTAGCATAAGTATCTGAGTCAGTGCAGGGTTAGCTTCTCAGACAGGTATATTTGCCTACATGAGACTCTGCTACAATGTCTAGATTGTTTCTCGGGCCTGACCTAGCATGCTCAGAACTGGCTTGGTGTCTCTGCAGTGTCGACCTACCTGAGTCTCAGGCATGTTCCTAGGCCTTGTAGTCATAGTACAGAGAAAAGCAGTCTTTCCTTTGGTCTGCATTTGGCAGRATTACTTCTGATTTTGAGCCAGCTTGACTATAGTAGCTTGGATGTTTGGAGAATTAGATGGTAGCTAGAGTCAAATGTTGTTGTCCTCATGCCCAGGTCTATCCAGCCGCAAAATACTGGCCTCAAACTGTTTACTCAATTTTTGTTGAGATTTGTACTAGGAGCTGCTTGTATTGATGAGTAAGAGAGAGTTTCTTTTCAAAAAAAAAAAAAAAAAAGCATTTTGTTTCAGCATCACAGAAAAATAAAATGCCTGATTAAAAGATCCTAATTACGTTTTTTCTTTTTAAGTATGCTGGCTACTTTTGAAATTAGTATCTTGACCCCTACAAAAGGGAGGATGACAAATTTTCATGGAAGAGGGAATGAGCAGTTGTATAGAAGCTGTGTAACTCTAGTCTGACGGTGAAAGATGTGAGTTTTAATTTTCCTTTGTACCAGAGATGTACTTCTGATCTTAGTGAAGTCAGTTTTCACTTAGGTGCCTTTTGCAAAATGAGAAGAATGCTTATTTTGATAGGTGAAGGGAAGCTTAATCTACTGAGCCTTCTGAAGTGATTTTATATCCTTGAGGACAGAGGAAAGTGCATACAAGTGAAACGATGATACTCTTTAAACTCATTCAGACAGGATTGCCTTTTTAACTCTGCATAATTTGTAGAGGCTAAATTCTGACATGGATATTCATGTAAATTTGTGACGTAAAGGGCCTCATTTTGAAATGTTCCAAATATGAAATTTGGGCCTTTCTAGGTTGTCTTGTCATGGCTGAGTGAAAGCAAAGGTGTACAAAATGAAAATATTGACTTTCAGCGTTGTGAGGCCATTGACTGTTTTTATCAGTCTGAGGAAAATCAAGTTAAAATGTCGCATACAGATGTGATATAACATTCCAGATGACTAAGAGGAGATGATTATTGTAATTTAGCACAATGTCATTTCCAGATTGCTGCCGTTATTTCCCCATTTGATGCTTTCTGAGGATTTGAGGTTTGGAAAATCTTGTTCTTTGAACAACCGCATTGAGTGCTTCTCAGGCTGCCGATTTATTAGCATCATGGGATGTGAGTTGGTTCTCATTGTCTCCACCTCTCCCCTACTCCTGTAGTGCTGCTTTGCAACTAGAACTGGCCTAACATCAAATTCAATTAGACCCTGGGCATAGAGGCCTTTCTCTTCATGTGTTTCATAACTTGTCATTCATTATGGTTTGTTTATATGACTTCTGGCATAAGATGAAAAATAGTCTTAATCCCTATATTCTCTCCTTATAGAGGTCTCTATATCTCCATAGTGGATCTGCTACTCACAGTGCTTGATGTGGTTGCATCTTCAACTGATTTAAAAGGTTATACTGGAAGGCCACCTTACTGCTGAGAGTAAAATTAACAGTGTAAAGATTTTCCCAGAGAGTCTTTAGATCTGTTTTATGAGCGTCATTGAGATGAAGATTAAATGAAAAAGTGACAGAAGCCTTTTAACAAGCTGTGTTGGTACTGTGAGGCTGGTTTTAATTGAACTGACTATTTAGTGACTTGTGTTAGTTTAATCTCTTTTAATTTCCTTTCCTTTCTTGACAGAATACCTACAGAAATTTATCATGCAGTTTTCCTCAGGTGAAAATGGCTTTGTTAATTGGTTAACATAGCCTTTGGTTCTGGCCAGTTCTTTTCTCTTCAATGTGTGGAAATATTAGCTTCAGTGATCATGATAGCATATAAATATTTTTCAGAAAAACTCAAATATTTATACAGCTGTTTCCTTTATTTGGCACAGCACTGAAGAAGGTATTTTTACTACCCTGACACTGTGCTCTTAAACTCACTCATTCATTTGGCCTTTTTTTTTTTTCCTCCTCTCTGTGTTAAGACAATTAGTTTATGATCGTCTAGCCTTTCATTTCCCTGCACTGCTTTCTGCTTTTACTATATGAGACACAGCAGGTATTTTTGTCAAGGGATTTGGTATGTACAATATTGAATAATGTTGGAAACGGGTCTTGACTTCCCCCCAAAAAGGTAGTACATGTTTTCAGTGTTGTAAGGCCGGGCTTTGTAAATATTTTGTATTTATCAGAAGTGTATCTGTTGCCCTAAAGATTAGCGTTTTTTTACCAGCACAGATGAGTTTAGTGTGCTCCTAGATGCTAGACGCTACTGAGAATCCTTACCAGAACACCCTGAATGCTCTGTTAAGTGAAAAGGCATTTTTTTATTTGTCTTTAAGACTTTATGTGCCAGCATACATAATACTTTTGCAGGATGTAAATACACTACTTAAATATGCTACCTGCTTTAATATAYCCATTTAAATATAATATGTACTTCAGATATACTTTATACTTTCAGCTGATGCATCCTTGCACATTCCAGAGTCAGACAAATCTTAGGTGCTCCTGGTGGAGTTTTGCTGATCTCCTTTGAGAGAAGCACTTACTGTCATTCCCACTTTGAACATCATGCACTTAATAGCAATTTGTACTCGACAAAGCAGTTGAGTAGGAGTTTTTTACCTGTAGTTCTATGTAGGCTAAGTAGTTCTCTGCAGCATGTATTCTAAGTTTTCTGAATTACTAAAACCTTTCATGTTTTGCAAGTTCCACGTTTTTACAGTTCTGTAGGGCTTTCAATATGTTTCTTGTAGAACGCAGGGTTAGAGTTTGAAATGGATGCAATGCTGGAAAAGTACAGGGATCTCAAACTTAAGGCTTTGATAGTCTAAAGGTTTCTGTGTTTTTCTTAATGTGAAGCATGCAATAATGTTACCCAGCATACAATATCTGTCTTTGTCAGGGAGTAATTTTTTTTAAATAGTAGGTTTGTGAGACAAGCACACTTCTACAAATGTAGTATTGTATATATTCATGGATTTTTTTTTTTCCTACCTCACAGATTACTTTAGGGACAGCAGCAAATTTGGCTAATGAGCTTTGCAGAGTTACTGCATGGCAGATGTGTTCTTCTGGCAGCTGGTCTCTTATTCATAAGAATCTTGATAAAGCTTTTGATGTGCAAAGATGGGAAAACAGTATCTTAGCTTTACTGCAAGTCTCTTCACAAACCTGTGCAAAACGATGTCTCTCCTTGCCTGTATTTTTCCCCAGTTTTAGAGGGATTTCTTGACATTATTATTATTAAGATCCTCCTCATTTGTTGTTTTCCTCAGAATTCCTTAACCATCCTTGTGTTCTCCAGCTAACTATTTATAGGCAATATCTGTGTTACTGGGAAGACTCAGCTGGCAGGGCTTGGGGGGATTCCTGATGGTGATATCATCTACTCCACAAATCAGTCCCCTGCTGTCATGACAAGGAGGGAAAAACCCTTTGCTACAGATGAGATAAGAGAGCTTGCAAAAGGCCTTTTATAGAGAATATGTGTGAAGGTGTAGTGCCTTACATGTTCCTTTCTACCTGAAGAAATAAGTCTCAACTCCTATTGCAGATTTGGTCTTGCATTTTTAAACTATATGCCTACTCTTTCCTTTTGAAGACTCTCATATTTTCTTTCAGTTGGAACTTAAAGCATTTTGAAGAAAATTGAGGAGAGAATAGATTTTAATTTACTTGCTTCTCAAATGAGGGGATCATGAATTAGATGGACCTTGAGGAGTTTCGTTCTGTCAATAGATGTGTGTTCAGTGACAGCTAGGCCTTAGGGAACGTGTGCGCTATGGTCTGCTTGGATACTCGGCCTTCTCAAGCTAACTCTGTCCCCCTCCCCACCCCTTTTTATGCAATGGCTAGACGTGTGATCAGGAGAAGTGAATGTACAAATAAGGCACATATATAGCTTGCTTGGCACATATTTTTTCTTTTATGGTGAAGGAAGAGGCTTATGTGGGAAAGCGAGAAATAAACATTTTCTCTTATTCACAATATGCACAAAGGGTGGATTGTGTTTTGTTTTTGTTTTGTAAAAGGGTATATATGGACCTTGTCATCTGGGAAAGTCCCAAGTATCAGAAGAAAAATCATAAACCTTCTTATATCATCTTGCAGATAAGAATTTGGAGTGCACATGGGCTGTTTTTCTTTCCTTTTCCCCCCTTCTCATTTTACAGAATAACTGTAAAATCCCAAAATGGAAGGGAACCCAGCTTTCAGTGTTTGAGGTTTGCCTTTGCTGCAGCCCTGAGCCCAGACTACTGTGCTAAGTAGAGAGACAGTGACCACATAGCAAAAGCAGCACTTGGGCTTCCCGGATTGGTGTTTGATTTATCGCATGGCGTGACTGGAGCAGCAGCTGATGAGCTGTTGAAACTTGAGCAACTATATCCCCACTTCTTCACTGGCCTGAGTGCCAGAGCATTTGAACGTCAACTTGTCTCTCCCTTCCCTGTCTCCATTAGTCCCACAAACTCAAGCTTTAAGATGGTGCCTGCTCTAGAGATTTTCAGTTGTTGGGAGCCAGGTTAGAGATCAAATTGTAGCTAAAATGCAGACAAAACAAATCCTCTTTAATAATATACCTGCAGTGGCCTGTATGTTTCAGGACGGTTTATATAAAAAAGTAGTTTGGAAGAGGTGTGAGGGGTTTTGTTTGGTTCAAGCTGTGATAGATACAATTGATAGGATGATCTGTATTACTTTCTGGCAGGATCAGAAGAATGCGAGTAATTATCATATAGAGGTATTTGGGAACTTACCTGAAGCTGCAAGTATGACTTGCTGCTTCTCTTCCCAATTCAATTCTGTTTTGAGGTCTGCAGTGATACCTTTAGTAAGGTGGAAAAAAAATAGGGCTATATTCAGACTTGAAAGACTAGGTAGAGAACAGTTTAGTTTTTGTTTAAAAATACTGTCTGATTCTTGCATCTTAATTCCCTTGTAAGCTGCAAAATAAGATAAAGCAGGGATGGGAGAGGTATCCTCTGCAGTAGCCGGAGGTTTTCTTCTCCTCCTCTTTCCTTTACAAAACCAAGGGAAAGAAAATCAAATTTCCTAGCCAAAAAATATACCGGGGTTTTCCAAAGGCAAAAAGATTCCAGCCTCAGCTGTCGAAAACTGATCCTGAGGATACCACTGATAATATGCTCTTCTGTGAGCAGTTTGAACCCTGTCACAGGTGACAGCTGACCTACTTACTTGCTACAGAGTACTGGTCTGCCTGGGGGCCCAGGAGCACCCAGCCTGCGTGGCTGCAGGCACCCTGCTCTGGGGACTGCCGGAGTGGGCTCCTGCCACAGCAATCTGCCGTGCAGGACACCGCCTGGCTGTGGAGTGCAGTTAGTGGCAGTGTGGAAATCAGGGCACTGGCGATAGCTTGTGTTAAACACAAGCGTATGTACCAGGGTGGGGGGATTAAAGAGGCAAGTTTTGCGTTGCCTGCTTGCTTTAAGCTCGAATAAGAGGAGGGTGTCTGACAGCCGAGACATAGAAGAAAGGAGATCTCACTGTATGGATGATACCACTTGACAGAGTGACTTGCAAACCCTTGGAAAACCAGATTTTTTAATTTAATGTCAGAATTAAAAAATTGTACTTTTTAAAAAGGAGTAAAAATTTCAAAAACAAACTGAAATTGTTTAATTGCTTATGGTGAAGTATGCGTTCCGACTCTTGTACTGCCAGTCTTTATTAATAATCCTTGCTTGCATTGCCCATCGCTTCAAAGAACATATTCATTCCTATTGAATGTTAGCAGAGACCTACCACTCTGGGATGCTAATCTGCTTATTTTCATAAGACCAAATACACGCCAGTAGGAGTTTCATTATTTTTACTTGTGTGTTGGCCGTTTGAGGCACTCAAGTGGAACTGGGAATGTATTGCAAGCCTTGCACTCTCTCTGCGAGTAATCCTGAGGAAGGAAAAAAAATTAGTGCCTCCTCATATCGCTGGGCCTGGTGTGTGCTTGGGGATGAGCGCAAGTTAGAATGCTTTCTTCAACTGGGGCCATTAGTCATGATATGTAGTTCAGTAAATTTTCTATGAAGAAATTATGTTTTTGTGAACCTTAAAATAAAGGAAATAATGGCTGTGCACAGAGCAGTTTCTTAAAATTTTATCATGCAGGCTTTTATCCTATGCCTCTGAGAAGAGATGAAGAAGCAAACAGAGCAGACAAAACAGCCCAATGCATAGCTTTTCTTGGTGCTAAAGCCAACATTCCCTAGCTGTGCCTTGTGAACACATGGGAACTGGTTAAAATTGCTTTTAGGTTTTTGTTTTTTGTTTGTTTAAAAAAGGATTTTTCTTTTCTTAATAGAACAAAATATGTGAATGCTCAATGGTTCTTGAATCTTTCCTTTCTAAACAGGTTGTGCTAGGGAACGTTTTGCGCTTGACCTGCTTCTGACAAACGCTGCTAATATAAGGCAGAAGAGAAACATGCTGGTTAATATGGAAGAAAGTAAAAGGGAGATAAGTATTTTCAACACCTTATAAAGGCAGCTCTTCACTGTTGTTATCTGATGAAAGTGAAAGCTTGTACGCTGTAAAGCGGCTGGTACTTGTGCCTGAGTTGCATGCTGCTGATGTGGACTCCTCGGAATTCAGTCTTGTATGAAATATTAATTTTGAACTGCTCAAAGCATACTTCCCAAGCTTGGAGATAATCTATAGGAGGATTTAGATTTCCAAGTTATTAAATAATGATGTGAGGTGGGGTTTTTTGTTTGCTTCCTTGTTTGTTTGTTGTGATGTTTAGGGGTTGACTGATGGCAAAAACAGAGGAAAACTGATTGTAACAGTCAGGCTTCCTGAGAATTAACAGATTGCTTTATGAATATTGAGTGTTTACCACTTGCCTGGCACTGTTAATAAGCTATGAGTCTCAGCTTTCCAAAGACACGTTGCCATCATGCTTGTTCCCCCAGTTGCGTTGATTCTCCATACAATAGCATTTTTAAAAGCTATTCAAGAGTAAATACTGTGACTAGAATGAGCTGGACTAGTGTATTGCTTTTCATTGCTACTTCAGTTTTAGTTCAAGTGTTCATGCGTCTTTTATTAAAAAAAAAAAAACAAACTCTGCATGGTGTATTAGGACTGCAGAATCATTTTAGTCAACAAGAAGTACATCGCAAGCAGTGGCTTGGATGTTAGCCTTGTTTGGTAGCTAGTGCTTTTATTTATTTATTTATTTATTAATTTTGGTTGACTTTTCTGTTTAGCTGCCAGAGTCTGACAGCATGGAAATAAACTGAGAAATGTTTGCACTGTGGGTTAACTTAACATTGGCAGTCCTCTGGTTCATTGGGTTGCCATGACTCCAATAAGGGCATTCAGCCTTCTGAATATAGAGATGCTCAAATGTCTGGCCCAGTGTAGACAAAGCTGCTGTAGCTTTTTTATGCTTAAAAATCAAATCCTATCAGCTGCATGCAGGATTTAATCAGCCTTCTTAAAGTACATGTACTGTAACTACTTTGGGAAGCCAGTTTTGGTGGGCTTTGGGAAAATAAGAGGTTGGATCTCCTTCTTGGAGTGGTCSTTTTCATACCATTCAGCTTGCAAAAATTAATTTGTTCCTGGTGAGTTTCCAGTAGGCCCAGACCCCATGGCCTTCAGCCTTTACATACCATGCACTAGTGGTATTGTGGTAGGTGCAACATGAAATATTCTGGTTCATGACCCACTAACGACAATAAATTGGTTGGTAGGGTTTAGATTTGTCTTTCAAGCAGTCCAAAACTGTCTCGGCTCTAAGAGCAGAATTCAGGAACAGAAAATAATTGAGCCTGTGCAATGGAAGGGGTCCCTCACAGAGGACTTACTCCGTCGCTCAGAAGCTGCCGTTTTCCTCTGTGGAAGCTGAATGCCATGTGTTGTATCACCGCATCTCTGGCAGGAGGGAATCCCTGGGTGACCCTGCCTGTCACACTCGCCTTGTTCACATCTCTCAGATCCCTCTGCACTGACGCCGTAGTGTGAAGCCTTCATGGCTCTGAACTCGGTGCTTAGGGCTGCTCGAGACTCTGYACAGTGTGGCATCAAAGCCCATAGCCAGCTAAATTGTTAGGTTTTAACATGTTTTCTAATGCTTCTCCTCATTCTATTTCTTTGCAGAGTAAGGCATGTTTTTTCAGCAGACCTCTGATTATCAAGTTGTGTAATGTGGATGCAAACAGTTAACAGCACTAAATAAGGCTTTAAAAATTATTCTTAAGTGTCTAACAAAATCTACAGAATTGTGGTACAGCAGCTAACTCTTGATCCTGACACATCCTTGTAGAGATGGATGTTTTTCGTATACATGAATTCAACTTTCTTTTAGTCCAATATTAACTATATTTGAAGTTCTGTAGTCATTATCAAAGCACTAAATTCTGTTCTTTTGCCCCTCCTGATTATTCTGTAATATTATATCAATCTTGCAATTTCTGCTGGAAGATGAACCTACTAGAAATTTTCAGTAACTATTAGCCCACATAATTTTGGGCAATCAAGATTAGTCTTTCCATCTTTTAACAAATATTTTACTGTGATTTTTTTTTTGAGCATATTGCTAATCACTTACTAATTATAAAGAATATTGTAAATAATTGCAGCTAAGTTACCTTTATTTAGGAAGTTTAGTGTAATTCTCTAATGTGTTTTATTTCATTTGGTGTGTGGCCAAGTTCAATTACTAGCAACTGAGCAGAGAGCAGTACATACTAAGTATTTTCTGTCTATTTATTTGGGCTAGCTAGATTTGTGTGCAGCCAGGTGAAGTCTCGGAGTGTCTCTAACAGTAACAGTGCATGTGGCCTTTCTGATACCAGACCTTGGGTATTTAGGACAGCTGCTTCATGGACAGAAGAGAAAACAACTATGTGTAGTGAAGTTGGAATTTTAATACAAAGACTTCATGACTGAGGATTTATAAGTATGGTATTATATACCAACACTCTTCAAGGAAAAGTTGCTCTCTGGAACCTTTGGCAAGCACCAGGTTTTGTTCCCTGAGGATCAGGCGCTATTTCAGAGTACACTGAGGTGTCAGAGAGCAGCTCTGCTGCTGCTTGCAACAGCATCCTTGAAAAACCTACACAGCTGAGCTCACGGCAGTTCAAATTTGGTGGAGGTGGAGAGAGAATACAGCTTACCTTGACAAGAGAGCGAACATTGTCTAACAGTGCCACCCAGTGATGTCTGCCATAACAGCACATGAGAGCAAGGTGCTTGCTGTGCCTGTGGGAAGGGAAATTGGCTCTCGGAGCCAAGCCCTGTGGACATAAAGCACTACRTTGCTTTTGTTTTATTTGTGCTTAAGCTTTCTATCTTCTATGAGTTGCATATTTGAAATGAAGAAAATAAAGCTACTGTACCTATCTTTTGATAAGATGCAGCTTCTGCCAGCTTAAGGGGAATCTTATTTAAATATGCACATATGTGATGAAGCTTTGTAATGAGGTCTCGAGAGAGATGACTTCTGGAGTGTGCAAAATGCATTTAATTTAATATGCATCATTCATGCATGGTAATACTAAACTGAYAGTGCAGTCCTGTCATTGTGAATGTAGTAAATGCTCAATCTAGCTCTTTCAGGTRTTTGTAGTCTATATGCACAAAGGATGCAAATCATTTTGAGGCTGGATTCAACGGACAAATATGATAGTAATTGAATAGAACTGCATTGTGGAATCAAATCTCCACTAAATACTTCTTACTAATCTAACTATAGTTCAGTCTTCTGCAAACACATTATCTATTGTGTTTTAAAAAAGTAGATCTTTTTTAGTGATATGAAAAAGAAGAGACACTATATAGTTCCATTTTTGAACTATGGTGTCAGTCCTTCTCCATTTTCTATTTTGCCTTCCCGAAAGCCCACCTGCATGCAACCCTGTCTAACATGTTCTAGGTGACCCTGTTTGAGCGGGGAGATGGAGTAGATGATCTCCAGAGGCCCCTTCCAACCTTACCGATTCTATGATTCTGTGCTATGCTGGAGAGCAATGAAACCTAGGAAGTCAAATTTCACTTTGCAAATCCATAGTCTAGGGTTGGAACTGAGACAAAATTGTGATCTTTAACCTCTGAAAGCCACCTAGAGAGGTGGTAAGGTGCCTGGGTTCYGCACAGGCAGTTAAGCATTTTAACTCTAACAGCAGACATAGCATTTTTTTTWAAAAAAATTATTTATTTATTTATTTATTTTGGGAATGGGGACATACAAGTGTTTTGACAAACTTGAAAATACTCAAAACTGTAAACGGAGATTTTATGGAATGCATGATTAATACGTGTTTAAAAGAAAGACTCCTAGCAGTGTGATTGTGTTCTGAAAACTAAAAAGGCTGTTTTCTTTATTATTCTGCACTTTAATTCGAAGCGAGGGGTAGTCAATAAAAGTCATTGCGAAGGTACAAAAAGATGAGCTGTCATCTTTTATGGTTTATACCTCTGGCTGAGTAATGTTTTGTTACTGTTGGTAAGTGGGCAAGAAGAATAGAGCTTAGTTAGATATTAAGCGAAAATGACTTTTATAGAAATTGAGTTTCAGTAGCCACCAAAAATGGCATTGGGAACTTCTAAAAGCCACAAATGTGCATACCGTGTTGGTTTGTTTATTGTCCTAAACTTTCTGATAGTTTATGATTCTAAAGCACTGCTGAACAAAAATGGAGGGAACATTCTGAGTATTCAGGATGTTTTTGGCTGAGTGTAAATAGCTCTATTAGTTTGCATACTCCTAACTATGAAATGCATGAAATGCATTTGTTAATACCTCAAACTGTAAAATGTTAAAATGCATTTTAACATCAAAAGTAGGAGGATGAACGTTCCTGTATCATGCATCCAGAAACACTTTGTGAAAGGGAGTAATGAAGTAGATACTGACCCTTTTCCCAGAGGTCAGCAGTGAAGATGCCAAATAGATTGTAAATTAGCAGTTCTTTTTCAGCATTTATATGTTTTGGGGGTATATACTGGTAATAGTGAAACAGATGCCCTTGATATAGGGAGCGATATTGTTGTTGCTTTTCCCCCCAGGTTTGATGGTCTATATCTAGTTCTTTAACAAAATTTGTGTTTTAAGATGGATGCCTTCATGAAGATTGGGCTTTTTTTGTGGTGTATCCCACACACATCATTGTTGGCACTCGATCTGTGAAAACTGCTTCTTTATAAGACAGTGCTAAAACCTCAGTTTTGTGTTGTAGGGTATGCAGAGTGGAAGTTAAAATTGTTTGGAGGCCTTTAAACTCTCCCACCTATTCATTTTCTGAAAAGTGATCAAGACCTGAAGGGGTATGTTTCATACTGTTGTCTTGGAAAATCGGCATACCTAAATTTTGTTTGACTCTTTGCTGCCTACTGTGAATTAGCTGAATTTGTTGGTAATATTTTTAGACTTTTGGAAAGAGTTTCTTTTGCAGTTCACTCCATTTTTAGTAGTCTTGTCTGCATAAGTCTGTGCTGTAGAGGTAGCAGAATGTGCTCAGGTATGCATTTGCTTGCTAATTATCGTGACTTTAAGCACCAAGAAGAAATCATAAGCCCTTATGAGGGACTGATAGAACAAAGCCTTTAGATTGATTAAGGATGTTAAAAGAAAGATGTTAAAACATACATACAATCTCTATAACTTGCTATGGTGGAATGGTGTTAATAAGGCCTTGTTCACTGAGTGCAAAGACTAAAGTAGCTCAAGAGGCCACGGGAGGGTTGAGTCAGGGTCTGTGCTTTGGTTTTGTTGTTCTCTAGCACTTGCTAATGGTGAGATGCTCCAGATATATGTTTTCCTGCCTTGGGAGTCATGGAGTTGAGGTGTGGATGTTTGTGAACTCCTTCTGTGTTCATGCGGAGCAGTGATACCAGAAAGGAGGCTTCCCACCAGCACAAGTTTAAAGTGCTGCCTTGAAATCACTGAATTCACTGAATGCTGGGTGCCTAGTCTGCTGAAAGCGTGTGAGGAGGTTGGCATCATTTTACCTATAGAGAGTTTCCTGTATAGCTTTATATAACTCAATAATAAGAATTTGGCAGTTTTCAGTTGGTGTACTGATTTTTTTTTTTTTTTTTTTGCATTTGTATTAGGATGGAAGAGAAGGAGGAATATTAAGGGTCTACATTACTTTGAAATCCAAAGGGAAAATTGGGAATATGTCTTGAATTTGGAATCTGGCTGTATTTTTCTTTATGAAATAAGTGTTAATTGTGTTCTTGTCTAATCAGCCATTTTATTAGGGATGAATTCAAGTGAAGTAGTTACTACTGTAGATGTTAAAACTTTCAGATTGATTACCCCCCTTTCTTTCTTTCTTTTTTTTTTTGGGGCAGTGTAACTTGATGTAATTGTTAGTATTGCTGCTAACTTGCCCCCACTTGCCCATTGAACAGCAGCACTGTTTTTAACCCTTATTTAGCAGTGGTTCTGAAACGTGGGTTGTTTGTTTGKTTGGTTGGWTTTTTTGTGCTTCTTAATGAAGCTGATTGAATAAAGATCATGAGTTTGCCTTCAGTGAGCAACTTTCAGCACGTAACACAATGCTGCTGAGCCTTGTGAGGATTGTGTGGTCTTTATGCCATCATCAGTTCCTCTTGACTGAAACATATGTTTCTAACACTAGCATATGTTGAGTCTTTTGAGCATGTATTATTACACAATGGCATTTTGCTTTAGTGAAATCTGAAAAACTTGCCATATAGAACGAATGGACCTATTGCTTCCAAAGGAAGATGTTTTGAGCCATTTCATTTGGGGCTGCATTATAGCTTCTGTTCCTTTGTAATAATTCACAATTAATACTAAATTGTTCATGTCAGAGCTGTTACTGTGTATCTTTCTGGAAGCCAGGGTTAATATCTACACAAACTTAGTGCTTTCTGTAGCAAGGGCAGACCTTATTGTAGTTCCCCAGGTTGCCGTTCCCCCCGGAAGTGTGCATGAAGGTATACTGATATCTTAAAAACTTTMTCCCCAACTTGGACAGATGATAGCTTTTGCTGGTGGGGGTGGGGGGGAAAGAAACAAAAGTGATCTCTTGTTAATGTCATTTTTCAGAATAGTTTTTCAGAGAATTAAACTTTAGATTCATTAATCTCGCTTTCTGAAATCTAATCCTTAACTTTACTTTGGCATTAATTCTAACATCTTCCATAACTAACCAACTTTTTTGCTGATTTCTTAATGTCAGATTTACAGTAATGTGCTGTGCGTGTACCAGGACCTGAGTGTGAATAGGTGTTTTGGTCTGTGTTAGTTATTTATTCAGATAATTGTTAGCACTATTTAAGTATTTGCTTTCGTAGCTTGGATTTGCCTKGTCTTGTTGCATTTGACAAAAGGAGTCTGCTGCCCATATGTAAGGCTGACTGCTGTATACCTTTACCTTTGTAATGCTTGTAAGATGAAGCACAGTGACTTCTWTGCTGGGAAGTATTTCACAAGGAAGTTTTTTCTTTTTTTCCATTTTAAAAAACAAATCTGGATAATAATTTACTTTTGTATGTGGTGGGGATTAACTATTATTGTATATTTTGAAAAGGATTTCTCTTCTCCAGAAAAGGTTATCAATATATGGGCTCCAATATATACAAAATATATGCTACCATTTAAAATTTTTAGTTAGGAATTAATTCCGATATCAGTGATGCTACTACTGTTGCTAAGAAAAAAAGCAAACAGAGAAGTCAAGCAAAAGAAATGCCCCCATTTTCAAATAAAAAGTTAGATTGTGCTTGGTTTGGGAACCTGAAATGCTTGTACCTGGGGGGGCGAGGGGGGACAGGGGGACTGTTATCTACATCCTTTAAATGATTTTTTTTTGATAGTTGATATCACTGTTCCCTAAACCAATGGTTTTCAGCATACTTCAAACTATTTAATGTATCTTAGTGATGAAAATATGAAGATTGTCTAAGCCATATTATTAACTAAGGACTATGCAGTTTAACCTTTGATTTACTGGAGTAAGAAATGAAGGTATGTAGCTGTGTAGTGTGGATTACATGGCTACTGCTTGCAGTAGAGCATGGAGGTCCCAAAGTTGGCTTCTGTTTACAAATTTTCTGCTTTGCACAACTAATATTTTTGTAAAATCCGAAGACATCAGTGATGAGGTTTGGTTGGAATAAACAAAACAAAGTTTACAAATATCTGTAACAATATATTCAGGTTTTTATGTGGGGTCTAGAACAGGTAGGCTTGAATTACAGGCTTTTAATATTTTTCTTCCTAAAAAAAAAAAAAAAAAATCCTTCCCAAAGACTAGAAGCAGGACTACATGTATTCTGCACAATCTAAAATTGTTTATGCTTTCTAGTTAAATAGTAAAGCTTTGGATTTTTTGCCTATTAAGATCTTAAGATCACATCTGTTAAAATGTTTGTTCTTATTATATAACTAAGTTATTTCTTTTAAATATGCTTTAAATTATCACATTTCAATAACTGAGCAGGGAATTAGCAAGGCTCTCAGTTAATCATTCATTTCTAAGCAAATATATAAGCCTCTGACTAGTACTAAGCTACTGCACCTTTACTGCACCATTGGTATATTTTTGAGAAATTAGGTTAAGTAAAAAGGTGTGATAATTTTACTTCCCGAACCACTTTTCAGAAATGCATGTTGATCTGTTTGGCAATTAATAGAATCACTGAGTAAATTAAATGAAGCAGTTAAATGCTACTTTAGAAATTCCTGTGCATCAAGCATTGATTTCTTAATGAATCTGAGACGTGTTTATACACATTATGTTTCATATTGGCTTGAGGAATGTGTCTACATATGGGGATCAGCGAAGGTGATGTTTTCGTTCTATGTAAATGTATCCCACTCCGTGTATGGATGGAAGCAGAGAGATGTTCCAGATGTAGACTTAAATTCAGGTTGGAAGCAGTGTGGCTTTGTGGAGGAATATCTGTACAAATAGACAGATGTTAAGATGCCGAACACTCCCTGTAACTGCATGTTAAATGACAGAAATAATCTATAGGATAAAATAACAACCACCATCCTCCCCTTACAAGGAAAGAATATTTTGAAGTTTAAGTGCCTGATATATAGGAAGATTTCATAATGGAAACTGTTGCAAGAATATCTCTGAAGATGATATATCATCAATAGAACAAATGACAAAGACTAGAAAAAATATTAAACAGATTGAGAATTATTGGCTCAAAAAACATGACAAAGTGGATCTGTTTACAGGGAACACTGCAAAATAAATGCTATAGAAAAGGTACACAGGGCATAATATTCTTAAAACTCTCACTGTACAGTTATTTATGCCTTTGTACCTAGTTCTAGAAACTCTTATAGCCTTATTTCAGTAAAGCAGTTTGAAGTCTTCAGCCTTATGTTTTAGTAGAGAGCATTTTTCCTAAATGTTTCTGAAATGTTTACTGGAAAGGAATGCTGAGGGTTTTTTTAATGTTTTACATATCTAAATGTTATGTGTGTGTGTATATATATGTGTATGTAGATATGCAATATTTACCTTTAAATATGTGAAGTTATATATAAATGCTGATACATTTTTATACAAATATTTATATTTAAGTTTATATGTCTATAAAATTATCTGAAATCATAAATGTATAGTAGTGGTGCTTAGTTATGCCTTCAGTTTAAGGGAAAAGATATGATAAAGTAGAGGATTTCACAAGAATTTTAGTTGAGCTCTGTTAGTGAAATTGAGAGAGAGAGAGAGAGAGAGAGAGACAGAGAGAGAGAGAGAGAGAAAATAGTGTTTTGAAATTGACGTAAATTCTGAGGTGGCAGAGGAGACCTTTACTCCTCCTAGCCTTTTAATATCCTGAACGTTAGAAAATAAGGACATTACAAACTAATAAATCCAAAGAGGGTTGTATAAATATTTTGTATATTACTATATACAATACAGATTTTGTAGGGCAAAAGTTGTAAACAGAGATATAAAAAAGTGAAAATGGCCACTGAGTAAGATCTCACTTTACTGGAGGTATTGCAGAAAATCAAGCTGCAAATGCAAAAACTGATCTTCAAAGACAGTCCCTGCCTCAAATTTGGGAGCTGACATCATGTGTGTGCTACAGCTGGGCTGCCTTACCTTGTCCCTGTGTTTGTGTCTGTGGAAATGCTCACGTGATACTGAGCTTATGGTGGGTGCCCAGGAAGCTTGTGCCCTGTTTCTGCTCTGCGTAGACAACGCAAAGCCTGTGCGCACCAAGTGGCGTCCTTGGGGTAGCTGTTTACATGAACTCTGTGTAAACAACACAAAACAATATGTGCATGACAAAATGGAAGAATTTTGTAGAGTAGCAAAGGCAACTGATGGAGAATCTGGAAGGGCTRATTTTAAAATTGCAAAATGAGGAGCTAAAAGCCTGGGAAAGGCCTCTCTTGGAGCCCTGAATCCACTTTTTTTTCTCATCTCCAGTGTGCTTATAGTTCATTCCTTAAGTTGCTCGAGCTGTGCTTAAACATTGCTGAGATTTGCTTCTCTGTCTGTATTCAAAGATGCGGAAGACCTTTCTAGCACTGATGTCTGGAAATCTTACAGTTCACRGCCAATTTATACCTGTTTGTGCTATACTCAGGGTTGTCTGCCAATCTATCTACAGCCCAACTTTTCCCCTTTGCTGCCCCGATGGCATATCTGCTGCAGGCAGCCACCCACCTCCCTTCCCTTCCCTTCTTCCCTCTCTCCTTTTGCTGAGCAGAAGGAGCCAAGCTCCTGCAACGTTGGTTGCTGGGATCGCGGTTGCTGGGATCGGCTGTGCAGCCCTGCTCCGCACTTGGTAGCGCGGGCAACGGGTTTCTTGAACTCAGGAGGCCGGGGCTGGGTATGGCACTCTCAGTACTCGCTGGCCCCAGTCATCATAATTCCCCTTTCTCCGACTGGTCTGATACGTTCTGGAGGGGCAGGGGTGTGTGTGTTAAATGACTTGTGCTGTCTGATATATTTCTTTTATGTCCTGTAAATGGATTTAGAAACAGAAAGACTGAAAATAAGCAGCTTGCTTAAGCGAGGACTGACCTGAGGGGGAGGGTAGGCAACCAGCACACATCTTGAAAGTACAAAGTTTTAAGAAATGAGCAAAGTAGAAATATAAAAGTTATACTGAAGATGCACGGTCTTCTGTCAGTGAGCAGATACCAGTAACAGGAATAGTTTAAAAATTATTGCGTAATACTTTTCAAGTTGGACTATGCAAAACATCCTAAATTTACGAATAGGAACAAAATGCTGCCTTGTCAGGAGAATGCCCTGGCTGATGCAATCAGCATTTCCTTTTTTGACCTCAGTGTTTCAGTAATACATAGTTGATTTTGCTTCAGAAAATCCTGTACAGAGCCAGTCCGAAGTGAGTGAAGATCACAGCAGAAACATAGCATAAATATATTCTTGGATGTGGTGCGCGAAGTGAAGTAACTAGATTGAGGGGAATCACCAGCTGTTTTTTTGTTTTGTTTTGTTTTTTTTTTTTTGCTTTTTTTTTTCCTCACAAAGCGCTGTATTGCAAATTCTGGTGTTGAGAATATAGTCCTGGAAACCTTGTGTCCTTACCTTCGATGCTGTAGGAATGCACCCCTCGACCTTTGTCAAGCCTTTGTTTCCCCCTTCATTTTCAGGAAAGCACAAGGCACAGTTTGAAAGCAGATGAAACTGTCCTATTTTTAAGAGTTGCTGCGGTCGCAAGGGAACGGTTGTCTTTAAATTATACCATTCTACAAAATTCAGGGTAATTGTTATCTTTTGAATGCCTATCCCACTGAAGACTGCAGAAGTGATGCAGAAAATGTTACGTCTGGACTCTGCATAACCACTATCATTGCGGTACAATACAGAGTGAGATGGGTTTTCTTTTATATCAAACAAGTTTCTTACCCTATTTATCTCAGTTATTCCATGCAGTTTGAGCTGTTTAAAATTCCTCTGTAATACTGGTAGWTCCAAGCCATATTTACAAAAATCTTTTGACCATGACATGAACTCTTCAAGATGAGGGGGAAAAAAATGAATAGCAAGGCAAATGTTTGTGAAATAAATCAAGCCTATAGTTATGCAGGTAGCAATTGGGGATTCCTAGCATGAAAATTATTGAACCTCTGATCCTGAAACTGTGGAGACATGTTGTTTGCTGAATTGTGTTGTAGATGCATGTGTAGGGGTGAAACTATATTTAAAGAAAAAAAACTTATTTTAATCTTGATTGGAGAAGTCTGTTTCTAATCAAACTTTGTGAAATTCTGAGATGGGTTTGGTGGGCTCTGTGTGTGTTGGAAGGTGTGACACAACTCTAGATGACTGAGCTGTTCTCTGCAGTGAGAAGGAAAAATGCATTAATATCTCCCTACTTGATTTGGGAAGAAACACTAAGCATAAGGACTAGAAAATTGCCCAATTTTTGTGTTCGTCTAAATTATCACACACAGACCTTGTGATTTCAACACAGAATTTACGTTGGCAGGAATTCTAATTCATAAATGGTGGTAAATCTTTTGTTAATTAATCTAGACATGCCTCTCTGAGGGTGGGATAAGTAATTTATAGTTTCTCTAGTAGAAAGTTAGCCTGACGGTTCTGTTCTTTGTAGAATATTGTGTCCACAATTAGTATTTCCTGTAAACATTTCTTATGCAACAGGCAAATGTAATGTACTGGATAAATACAATTTATTACATGCATAAGTTCAGTTCTGGCTTGCAGTTCAAGAGCTCTAAGTCTGTAATTTGCTCATATAGCTGTCTATTTTCAATAGGTAATGCCCTTCAGCTAGGGAACTGTTTTAGAGAAACCCAAGACATTCTTACAGCTACCTCATGTACAGATTTTCATCATGAGTGAGTCATTCTAGTTGTGTGATGTTTTTCCTCCCCCTGCAGTGAAAAATCTTGGGTTTGGTCTTAACCTGTTATGAAATGTGTCCAAACAGTTTTCTTCCTTTTTTCGTCTTCACCTCTGAAACCCTAAGCTCAATACCTAGTAGTGATTAGAACTGGGCAGAAATTTTGGTTGGTGCTTGTGGCAGAAAATGTAGTTTTAGAAACACTAAAATATTTCTAGAGTTGGTTTTGATTCTTGCATAATGGTTTATCTCTTGCAGTGAGTTGACGTTTCAAAAGTTGAAGAAAACTTCRCTTTGACATTTAAAGGGAAATTAAATATTTTGACATGTAACCTCCATTAGTTCAAGTTTTCCCAGTCTAACAAAATGCTATTTAACACAAATCAGGCTTCGTAAATTCCCAGTTTGCCTATTTCCTAGTTTTCTGTGCAACTCTCATAGGTGGTTTAACTTTTAATGAATTGCTAGCAAACCAGAGCTTGCTGTAATGCTCTGACAGTGATGCAGTTGTGAAAACTTCTACTACTGGGAAAACCAGCGGGAGAAAGCAAGATGATTGGTGTTTTCTTTGGACAGGCTTTTTATGGGATTTTAATTAAAAAGAAAAAAAAAACTTTACTGGTAATCTACAGGAGCAATCTGTTTCTAATATAATTACTCTTCTGCAATTACTCCTCTAGCCATCACCAGCTTTTGTTTGAAGGGGGATAGAAGAACGTGCCATTTTTTGGCCTAGAGCCTTCTCCRCCTTTCTGTTCATGACTTCCTCTAAGCTGGCTCTTCATCCTCTACCCACATGTCCTGCAGCGGTGCAATTGTGCCCGTTTTCCTGACAGTCCTCCGGCTGCCTGAGGAGCCCTGAGCGGCAGCCAGGGGCAGCTGGCAGGCGGCCTCGCGGGGAGCRCGGCTCCACCGGTGCTGCTCTAATTGGCAACTGGCCAAAGCCWGCTGCTCTACAGCAGCACAGCGCAGCCTTGGGCTTGGCACGGYGCTGCTGCTGTTGCAGGTAGCTGAGGAAGCAAAGCAGGCGTTTCAGATTAGTTATTAAGGACAGAGCTGGGGTTTCCAGTCTTCAGAGAAGAGCAGAAAGCCTTGTTTCAGGTATCCGAATCAGCATCTCGGAAGGACTTGCACCCATTCCAGTTTTGTGTTCTTTTGTGCCTCCTTCCCAGCCCTGATGGAACAGGCCCAGTAAATGTGGGCAACTGAACTACAGTCACAGGGGAGAGGGTCTGGGAGCCCAGAGGAGGGGAGCATGGTATTCTAAAATGAGTTTATTCTTGCAGAAAAGGCATAGGAGATGTAGACTGGATGAGAATGAAGTAGTCTGCTGTSAAGGTAGCAATGAAGCAGAACTGTCAGAATCACTTCATTCTTCATTCATACTTGTTTAAATGTTAAAGTATGTATGTTTTAGAATGTGGAAGAACATTACAAGCTGACTAAATACTCTTTTTCTACCTAGGATTTTCTGTGATTCCTTGTAAAAGGGATTTCAGTTATAATTTCTCTTCTTTACAGTGGTAGGTATATATCTGTTACACTTTTCCTAGACCATAGCTGTGGGTAGCCTGTTCAGATTGTGGTATTCTAGTAAAGCTGGTTGATGTGGTATCTACTTGATTAAAATAGAAGATATATAGGTGTACTATGAATGCAAGTTGCATGGTCCTCAGGATGCTGGTGACTTATGATTGTATTGGAGTGAGTTGGAACAGGCTACCAAAATTATTTATTTACAGTCGTAACAGGAAAGAACGTGGCTCTTTGCTTCAACACTATCAGTCCCTGTCTTTAATCTTTAATTAACTCYTTGAATTTGACTAGATCTGCAAATAGCAGATGGTGAAGTGTTGCCAAATTGCAGCTCATCTGCTTCTCACATGCATAATTTGTAGGAATATAAGTACAAAGAAAATATAGCAAAGGTCCTCAGTACAGTGTTCCCTGATAATAAGGAGTTGTGTTCTTTTTTCTTTTTGCAATTAAGTTTAACAGCATGCAAGTGATTAAATAAGGCATACACAAAAYACTTCCATAATAGATTTTGAGAGCAAGCAAGTGTGAGGCTATTCCAAAACTTTGCATTGTACTAACTGAATGAATAATTATCTTTTAGTTGTGTAGYGTTCAAATGAAATGGATAGTGACCGTGTGGGGTCTTTTTGCAGCTGAAGTATTTTGCTTGTTATTTCTGGTGGAAATAAATGATATGCTTTATTCCTCACAGTGGTACCTGTGAACTATGACTGAATTTTTGTAGTTTAATACAAAAAGGGAAGACAGRCTCATTAAATGCAAGAGTTCCTGTGGAAGAGGGATTGTGACTTGAATTTTAAAAAATGCACAAATTTTCTTCCTTCAGCTCTGAGGAGAACTGGAATCATACACTGTTCTCTTGACATCATCTATAAAAGCTCCTCTTTTAAAATAAGAGCTCTACCTTTTAAAAGAAAAATTGTAAACACAGATTAAAACAGAGAAATACTACTGTTTGGCTAGTAACTCATCTCCCAATTTAAAGTTATTTCATATGCAAGCTGGGTTTTGYTTTGTATTTTTCAAGGCATTAGTTGCTAGACAGTACAATCCTCAGGCTTTATATCATACTTGCTGTAATTCAGACAGGATTTGGAGCTGTGGAGTTACATTAGCAGGTCTTCTAAGGTAGTGATTTGAAGCTTAACGGTGTTGGTTTGACCCTGTTGCTTCTAAAGGTGGCTTCACCATCCTCTTAGGAAGAGATCGCTTAGAACCCCACAACTGGTAGATGTGTATGTGAATATCTGCAAGGGGAGGAAATCACTTTAAGAATTTATTTGAATGTGGAAGCTTTTTATTCCAGCAGAAGAAATTAGCCTAGATTTTTATCCCAGAAGCAGAGCTTTACAGCACTCTAAGTTGAATGTATAAACAACCAAGCAAAACATGTCCATACAAGCAAAACATTTTTGGGATAGACTTGGGAGGAAGAGGGAGGATAAAATGAGTAAATCTTTTTAGTTTTTTTTTTTWAATCTATTATCTGCATTCTTTTCTCAATAGTTTATAAATGATTTTCTTAGATCGTCTTAACTTTTTGTTTCCATTCCAATTAAGTTTGTGTTTAGAGTGTACCCATTATCTCTAAACTGATCTTTGTCATTTTGTCAGGGTTTTATACTTATTTTTGCTGTCTAGTAATAGGCCCGTGGAAAGCTACACCTTGAGTGTATGGGTTCAAAATGAAGGCGTTAATTTTGTTGTCTTCACAGGTCAGTCGGTCATGTCACTTAATCTGTTTTAAAAAAAWTATCATTGCTCAGAGTAACTAGATAATGTGTTGGTAGTAGTCAGGAAAAAAGGAATTCCTGAAAGAGGAAAAAGTAAAGCATGTGTGTTTTGCTGAGTGTGGTTCAGGAGCTTGGCTGACTTGAATCAGATTAAATCTGAGACCTCAGCTGGTGTCTGTTGTGTCTGTGGAAGGCTGCTGGAAGTTGACTATTTCTCTTGCTGTAGGTATTACAAGTATGGGTAGTTGACCTGCCATCTCTGTTAAAAGAAATTCACAGAAAGAAACACAGATAGAGGATTAAAAATCTTCTCATTGCCTTATTGTCATGTGAGCATTTGAACCAAGTAGGCTGACAAGCCTGATTCCRTTTGCAGGGGGGTACGTTCTGCCTATCATGTTGTATATAACCAGAACATAGATCGTGGCTGGTGGGCCTTTTTTTTTCTGTGCTGGTTTAAACTTTTAAATAACTGTGTTGGCTGAATTGACTTTCAGGTTCATCTAACAAAGCATAAACAAATAGACTGATCTAGCTTTGTTATTCAGTGCATTAGATATATCTAGAAGCCTAAATATGACTTGACTGTAACTTCAGAACTGAGTCAGACAGAGCTAGAGGAATTGTTCTTTGATTCTAGTGTTGGTGTACTGAGTCTAGCAAGTGCTTCAGTGAAACAAGTGACCTCCAACATGGAGAAAACCACCTGACTGCATTTCCCTAATCCTGCCTTATAAGCACAAGAACTCGGACCAAAACATGACTTCCTCAGTTCTGTGTGTTACTTGGAAAATTAGTGTATCCGATAAACTCTTTTTTTCAGTTGCTTTTTGTGTGTATTATGGAAARACAGATATGCTTCTTATACTAATCTATAAATTAGATGTGTATAATATCTTATTTTCTCTCCCAACAGAGGAAAGATACAACACTTGTAACTGATAGGCATAAACTAAAAGTGGAAACCTGCTTTTGCAAGAGAATGAGAACAGCAGCAAGCTACACGGATTTACAGTGACGAAAGCATGTTAAAACCAACGTGCACCTGTCGTTTTTAAAACCTGACATTTAATTCCTGCTTTATTAATCTCTGTCCTTAATGGAGAGATAAGAGATTTAACAGGTAGAAAGATTTCTTGGTTGCAGATTCAGGCATAGTTAGGGTACAGGTTACAACCTCTTTTTCTCTTTGCTTGCCTTCTCACTTTCTAAAAACCKGATAAACAAGGAAAAAGAAAAGCAAGTACTTAGAATTTCTTCCTGCTCCTGTTTCCAATGACATTCATGTTTATGATCAAAGGAGTGAAGTTTCTAATGCCTTCTTGCTTCGAACAGCTGTTTCTTCCATTCAAAGAGATGTTCATGGCATAGGGACAGCAATATTAAATATGAATAGGAAAGTCAGTCATGGTAACTGTTGAAAAGCAGAGACGTCAGAGGGGCCAATAATGTGAAAGTTAACTGTTCAAGTGGTAACGTCCGTGTAAAAGTGAAAGGATTTGGAAGACYGCTTCTTATCCTCTTGATAACTCTCTGAAATCCGAATGTTAGTAAATTCGGGGCAATAGTGAATACGGCTCAGTGAAGTGGGTCTCTTGCATCTTTTTGTTCTTGCTGTAACTGCTTGCAAAAGGGATGTAAAGAYAGAAGACTAGAAATGCTGATTGGCCTTCTTATACTACAGGCAGTGGTATTACACCTGAATTCTATCATTAGCCAAATTTAATTTCCAAGGACATAGTTGCATGTAATGAGGGATTTAAATTTAAAGATATAAACAATTTAAGAATAATACTTCTTCCCCTTCCCTTCTGTGGGTACGTTTAAATTGGAACATGTTTCCTTTTACAAGAGCAAAAGCAGTTCATTGTGTCCCAAGGGAAACATACAAATGGATTTCTTCTTCTCCATCATATGCCAGACATAAGATGCTGTACGAACTGATAACTAACTGGTCAATGTGGCAAGCACACCATGTTTATTTTGGCTATTGATGTTATTCTGAGATTGGTTGTCCTCTTGGAATGACAGCATAGTAAGCTCTGCTCAAAACTTCCTGTTTTCTCTTGTTGCGAGTTATTGGAAGAATATTAGCACAGCAGCAACTGCAAAAGACTTGCATAAATCAAGCACTATTTGTTTTTAAGGTGRCAGTAGCCATATGTTGTTTAAATCCCAGTAGATTGCCACATTCCATCACATGGCACCATAAAAGAAATGTCCAACTCGTTTCTGATGGTGTTAGACCTATGCTGCTGTTTCTTTGTAATTGCACTATTTGTGCAATCTGGTAATCTGTTTGGATAAATTTGTTCCAGTTATTAACAGATTAGTGGTTTCTTGCACCAGGTGTTAGTTTGGCTTTTCCCTTTTAGAGTTGTTTCCTGTGGTCTAATACTTAGTGAGGATGAAACAGTCTAGATTTATCAAGTTTTAAGAGACTCTCCAAGACAAACTTACTCAGTTTGAGGGTAAAAATGCAGTTTTCCTCAACTTGTAATCATCAGCTCTTCAGCCTCAGCCTGCATTATGAGGAARAAAAAATACGTATTTTCTTTTAGGTTGCAGGAATAATATATGTACTTCAAAAAGTTCTGCAATTAAATTTAAAGATCATCTCAGTTTGTCAGGACAGCATTCCACTAGAATGATATTTAATTTCTACAGGTTGCTAGTACATCAGATCACTATGTACTGTAGGAGAGTATATAAAATTCAGAAGTATGTTCATTATTAAACGCTGATGCTTCTCCACCAGCATCTGTGTGTGTGTATGTATCTTGGCACAAGTAGGAAGTACTAAGTTGCAGGATCCCTGCAAATACTTGTTTACAGTGTATTTTGTGGCAAAGATACTTTGTGGATTAGTGATTATTAAGGTTGGTATCACTAATGAAAATAGTTGTTTAATTAGTAGTCATTAATAATCATTTCAGTAACTGAGTGCAAGGACTCTGAAATRCTAATGCTGAAAAGAAATGTGGGCCTCAAAGGCTCGCATTTATGCCAAGTTAAGTGACTCCTGGCTTGATTCTCTGACAGTTATCAAAAGGTGTCCTATAGCTGTTCCCTGCTGTCTAGTGTGTTGCCTTCAACAGTAGACAATAGCAAAGATTCCAAAGGAAGATATGAAAGGGCTACAGTGGAGGACTGGGATCCAATTTAATCACTGCATTAAACTATATTGCGGTGTCTAGTAGCTAGAAACTTGCTTAAACTAAGGAACACGAATTTCTATTCATAATTTGTGTTGTAGCTATGTATTATCATTCATTAGAAGAGATTTTCTGAGATACTTAAAGGGGAGATGCTGGTGATGTGTAATTAGAATAGAGAGGCAGCAAAATACCAGTATGATTTGGAAATGAGTTAATAGTTTTTATTATTATTATTATTTCCTGTAAAACTTCTTCCTTCTGTGACTTTTCTGAGTGGTTTATCTGTTCTGTCTACCTTCCTTAATTTTAACAGAAATTGCTACTTGTGACAGAGTACAAAAGATAGGGCAGCAGAGTTCCTTGCTAATCCTGAACTGTGAATTGTAGCTAGCATTTGCCCAAGCTTCTTCATTTAACATCCTTTTTCCCTTTTGTCCTCTCCTTAATTTCAGAAAGAGAGAACTGGTGCCGTACCTCTGTGTGCTCTTAGTGTATTTTTCATTTGCCTAACTGCTCTTTCTGTTCAGACTCCTACTCATGACTGTTTCAGAGGCCTGCCTGAAACATTTGGCTGCTGAAATATTTAAATGACTTCTCAAGTCATTTAAAATATGTTCATCATGGTTTCATTAATAATCTCTTTACATATCTCACTTTTACWATCTTTCTGTGGTAACATATTCTCTGAGGCAGCAAATTTTCATCACTTTGGTATTGAGAGGAGACAAGAAAAGATGACTTATTTTCTTCAATCCTAAACGTTAATTTAACTTGCCTTGGTTCCATAATCTGACATAGGAGAAAGAAAGGGAGAACAGAACACGTGTAGCAAATGTAATGTAGAGTTGGATACGGAGATGGAGAGGATATCAGAGTCTGGAGTACACATACAAGATGCAGCATGGTGAGACATGAACTAGTCTTGTGTTGGGAAAGCTGCATAACCATGTGTGGAGGGTGTTTAGTCTTACATTCTGCTTTTTAAGATTTTGTGTTTCAGCTCAGGTTGTTGCTTTGTGTGCGTGGGCCAATCTTGCTTGTGTTTCCCTTAATATATCATGTAGGTATCTTGGAACAGCAAAAAAACGTTCATCTGTGATACCTGTCTTTCCAGGTTTCCATTAGGTGCTCAAGTATGTCCTGGATGAGAGTGATTCTGAGAACTTTAAGAATTTTGCATAAAGAGTATTAGTGATATTGGATATTTGGACCTTGGTTTGAGGTGCAGTGCATGCATAGTTTTCTCTCTGTGCTCAAAGTATGTGCCTTCTGACAATCACCCTGCTARTACTGCTTAGACTGCACAGAGGTTGTGACAAGTGTTATGACAAGTTTGTGTTGCTTTGGTCCAGTGACAAGGAGAGGATCAGCAAAGGAATCTGCTGTGGAGGATGGAAAGAGCTCAGAAACAGGAGGATAGACAAAAATAGAAGAAGTGGCAGCCTATACTCCATAGCCTCCTTTGAGCTCAAATTAAAAAAGCAGAAAAGCAGAACAATGGCATAAACTAGAAAGTGTGACTAAAAGGCTTCATGCAAAGTTTTTTAAAAAAAGATTGATATGATCATTTTTAGTCTTAGTCCCTTCCATTTTTACCTGTAAGTTCTCACGGAAGGGAGAATTGTTGAAGCTGAGGACCACATGGAGTTGGGTTTTGAATATCTCCAGGAATGGAGACTTCACAACCTCTCTGGGCGACTAGTGTTTGACCACCCTCCCAAGAGGAATTTTTTAATATTTTAAAGTATATTATAAGATAATATTACTTATATTTAAAAGTAATTCCCTGTATTCAGTTTGTGTCCATTGCCTCTTGCCCTCCGCCAGGTATGGATAAGACCCTTCCCTTCCCGCCCTCCCCAGCGCACAGGTTGACCAGTCCCAGCTCTCTAAGCCTCTCCTGTATACCAAGTGCTCCAGTCTCTTAATCATCTTTGTGACCCTTTGCTGGACCTGCCTCAGTATGTCCCTGCCTGTCTTATTCTGGGGAGCCCAGAACTGGAGGACCAGYACTCCAGGAGTGGTCTCACCAGTGCTGAGCAGAGGAGAAGGATCACCTCTCTTGACTTCTCTATATGCTTAATAATCTTAAGTACATCTTGACTCACACAGACCCTTAGCAAGGTATTTAATCATATGCCCAAAATGTACTTTCTCCAAATTTTTCACTTTTTTTTCCCTCCTGGCTTAGTTGCTACAGGACCTCATAAGCAACTTTTGATTGTGTACTTCAGGAAGACTTCTCACTTACCATGTGGATTGTCATTTCACGTGACGTTTCGGTCATTAGACCTAGTTTTTTGTTTGTAGCTGTTTTTATTACTTAAAAAGTATCAGCTGTTGAAACAGGGTGAAGGAAAATCTGTTATCATCTTTTACTACAACTATATATTGCATGTAACYGAGGCATGTTGAATTGAAGGTTTATTACTGACTTCTGTGGCTGTTGATTTCATCCCCTATTGTCCATCTATTAAGACTGGGACATTAATGTAAGCTTTAGCCATGTACTTCAAGTTTTTGAGAAATTCCTTCTGTATCAATCTTCAGTAACTTAATTGCAAGTCCTACACCTTCTCCTGGTTAGTTGTAAGATGCTAAGTTTGATTTCCTTTCAAGTGTCAGCATTCAACTGTTTGTGTGCCTACCTGCTTTTCCTTTCTCCTGTTACCTTGCTCAAACTTGTAAAGTCTCACCCGGTCCGCCAATCTGTGTTGTGTAACTGTTTTCAAAATAGATGCCTGTGCTCTAGAGGTAACCAGTACAGGACAGGAGGCCCATTTGATCATTAGTGGACCTTGCAGTGAAATTTGAGTAGGTAGTAGACTTGAGATCCAAAACGGGATTGATGGTCTGTTAACAAAAGTCAAAATGTGTATTGTTAGGATGGCAAAAGCTTTGAAATGACATTTGAGCAATCTTACTCTAGTTTTCCAAGTAACATGGCTCAGTGCTCATCCTGAAGTCAGAGTTCCTTATTTTGTAYTCCCTTTGCACCAAGTCCCTGATAATAGATCAAACTGTCATTCTTAATGGAGTCAAGAACAATAAAATAAGGATGAAGTGCAATGTGTTGTAACAGCGTAAAACTGGAATCAGGTCTGTTACTGAGAGAKGCATAATGGCATATAGCTCTTTCCTGCATGCAGACTGCATCATCTCAGGATAATGATCTTTGTGATGAGACAAAGTGTTTCTGAGAGAGACTGCCAAAAATGAAGAGTATGAGTAAGATGGTATATATATTTTTTTTCCCCTGCAGAAAAGCACTGTGTTCCATAGCCCTAAATGTCAAACTAAACAGGGCAACTTCCAAGTATAAATCCACTTTGTAATAGGCAGTATGAACTGTGCTTTGGGAGACTGGAAACCTCCTAATATGCATATTTGAGAAGTGAGATGTGATTTCTGCTTACTGTATTGTTAGCTGTGTAAATGATCTTGAAGAGCAGGTGAACAGTGAGGTAACGAAGTAATAATTTATTCAGAGTAGTTAAGGGCCAGCTACCTTGTGTTGCAAGGTAGCAACTACCTTGCATTTCTGCTTAACTAAGCCATAAAATTGTAAATGAAATGCAGTATAGAGGAAGGTAAGTGTGCACAAAAGGGATGGGGGCAACATGAGAAAATTGCAGCACTACAGTAGTAGACTCTGACCTGGCTCTTAACACTTAGTTATTGCTCTAGGATCTTTTTCCYGTAGGAGATCTAGGAAAGCACAAGCTTAATGCTCAGTAGTGCTAAGCAGTGCAAGGCAAATTGAATGCTAGGTGTTCCTAGGGGAATGATGGAGAACATATCATAAAACATCTTTATACAATGATGTGCCTGCAGCTTAAATATTCAGAGTCGTTCTGGACTTCTCTGAGTGGGATGGAGAGTATGGTAACAAGATGGATCAAGTGTTGGGGATAGTATCTGTACATGGGGTAACTAAACAGTTGGGGCTCCCTAGACTGGGAAAAGACAACTTAAGGCAGGTATGTTAAAGATCCTTATAATCACGAGAAGCACGGACAAGATGAACAGTGATGGCTATGCACTTTCGTTTGAAAGGAAGTTGTTCTCTGCACAGTGCAGTAAAGCTATAGCACTATATACCACAACTTGYTCTGAATGCTGAGGCCGACTATGACTGAAGTTTGCAGAAATTCAATAAGATAAAAATTCGAGGGGATCAAATCCATTGAGATCAAGTCCAAATAACAATCTAGCTCAAAGTTCTAACAAGCTACAGTTGAAAGTGAGAGTGTACTTGAAGGAAGCATTGTATATTGTCCCATTCCTGTATGGACATTTTATACTGGTCATTCTTCTGATTGGATTTCCCTGCCTGCCTCTAACAAGACCAAAGAGCTTTTTCTTGCAGGGGGGTAAGAAACAGTGGCTAAAGAACAAGAAAAACAAATGAATGAAAGGAACAAGAGGTTGTTTTATKATTATGGGTTTTATTTAGGAGATTGTAAAAGCCAAAATATGAAAATAGGGCATGGAGAGGGAATACTGWGCAAGGGTACCTGTGGCCAGGTTGACTGCTCCTGGAAGTGCCCCAGTAGCAGATGGGCACTATCCAGTGATGCTTCGCCTGGAGACGCAATGGGGCAGGGAGAGGAAACAGGCTTCCAGACTGTTCAAGGTTCCTTCTGCCAAGCTGCCTAGTGCCTTGGATGGCTTGCTTAAGGAAAGGCTGTGGGAAAGGCTAGATGGACTGCTTGCTGTGATAGCTCCTCTTAGACAGCTTTTTTTTTTCCTTTGTTTTTTTGAGTTTGTTTTCTACAGTAGACTGGAAAAGGAAGGAGGCTGATATTTCATTTTCTTCAGGCTATGGTGTGCAGATGGGCATGTGTGTACAGGCATGTATGTGATTTATTTCCTTGACTTAGTGTTTTTCTTTCTTTATATCAAAGAATTCTCCCTAACTTAGGGTTATCTAACACTAACYCTATCTAAAATTCTCCATATCCAAGTTCAAATGCAGAACTGACCTGTGAAGATAGGTTCTTGTCAAAACCCTATGTAGTTTCTGCATTCTCAAGGCTGGTTATAGACTTGATTCTTTTTAGAGTGTGGCTTCCCCCCCCCCCCCTTTAACATGAAGAGGAGAGGAAGAAGAGAACTATTTTGAACTCTACCTTTTTGTTGAAAAGGTTTAGTTGTTTTCCTTAATAACAAATGGTTATTTTCATATTCTAGGTAAAGATAAAATAGCCTTGAATATTGATTGTAAACTGGTTGCTCTTGAAAGCACTRGGAAGGAAACAGATCTTAGAAATAAAAGCTTGGTGAGGCAGAGAGGTATTTGAAAAGTTTTGTTGCAAAACRTGTAAAATGTAAAATTAATCACTCAATTTTACTGTGCATGTTTAGATCAAGGAGAAAATTTCTGTTGACTCCAACCCACTTGTGCGCATGCTTGTGCAYGCTCTCCCTCTATCTCACACAAACACATGCATAGCTCCCTCCCTGTTTCTTACTAAAACTGGTAATTTTAGCTTTCTGATTTCAAATCTCCATCCAATGGTGAACCAGATCTCATGAGATTTACATACTGAAGTTTTGAGTTTTGAAAAAGAGAATTTGGAAGAGATCTCCATGGGTCTGCTTGTGTTTCTATTTCTCTGTTTTTAAAGTGAGAGTTGATCCTAATCTAACAGAAAGCTTAGTTGTCCTGGAATTATGATGCTATGGCTAGTTTATATAAACACAGTGAGATTTGTGTTAGTACAAAATTACCTCAAGCCAAAAATAAAATAAAAAAAAAAAAGAAAAAAGAAAAGTTGTATCCATACTATTACACCTATCAAGCCTTGCAGATTAATGCAAAAAGTTAAAAGTGTGTGTTCCTGAGAGGAAAAGTATTCAAATCCTTATAACAGAAGGGGGGTGGAGTTACTATTAGGAATTTTCTTGGCATCTGTTGGAGTGTATGTTGCCTCATTTTTGTGGCAAACCTTGGAGTGAGGTAATGCAAGCTACCAGATGTTCAGGGAGCATGTTGAATTCTGGAAAAGATTAAGCCTTTTCTTGGGCCTAAGGCTGTATGAAAAGGAAGTAGATGGAGGAAAAACATTAACAGCATACAGACAAAGGTATACAATACACGCTCCTGCTGAAAAGGACTCAAATATGCATTATGTATAAACTTACCTCCAAAGAAGTTCTGTGTTTACACCAAAATAACTCTTTGAAATAATGAGTTGCTTGTTACTGCTGCAGGAGAGGTTATTGTTTCTGGAAGTGGTTTTATAGTGTCATTTTGTATTTTGAATTAACTGTATCTGCCTGTTACTCAGTGAAATGTGTGTATGATCCTCTTCCTTCCTTGCCTCACAGGTGTACATTTCCACTGTGCTTTCTGATCAGGAAGCTTTGTGGTTTGTCATTAGGGTTTTCCTAATATATCTTTCTGAACTCTGAAAGACAAATGTTTTTTGAGTATTGTTTGAAATGTTAATTCTCTGGTAACCAGAGTTAAACTTYATTGATGGCAGACTGCATTTCTAAGGACTGGAGGGGGGAAAAAAACAGTGCAATTCCATGTCCCAGTTAATTTTGAATTCCAAAGGAAAGGATTTTAGCCCRTTCTACACACCTTCCTGTTAACATATGTGTATGATAAGTATGTACGTAATAAGTATGTGTTTACCTTACTTTTGATAATTGCTTTTTGCCTGTGGAAGACTTTTTGCAGTGAGTGCATCTTCAGCATGTTTCTATACTGGTTTTGCTGGGAACTGTATAAATTTAGTTCTACTGAGTAAACTGTTTGTTTTGCACAATGTAAGTCCTCCCATACACTATGAAAATAAGGTGTTACTACTTTATACACCCGGGCTTTTGGAAAGCAAGCCTTTTGCACTTCTGCTGAAATATCTGTCTATAACATGAATCAATTTAACTGGTTTTGAAGGTGACGTATGTGAGTATTGCTGGTATTGTGATTTCGGTATGTTCGTCTGGTCAACAGGAGCCCCGTGCATACACCAATGGGGATCAATGGGGATTCCTACAAATTTGAACAGTCTGCTAATGTGCATCCTCAAAAAAATCAAGGTGAAATTTGAAGAGAGAGACTATACAAACTGATTCAATTATGTTTTGCAGGACCTCTGCCAAGAACTTTAATTTGTCGAGGAAGGCAATATGTTTTATCTGCACTTCGGTRTTATGAAATAAAGCATAGTTTCTCCAGTGGAAAGGATAGGTATGCTATGTTCCCTTGTATTTCTTTCCATTCTCTGGGACTCCATGAACCTCGCAAAAYCCATCCATCATCCCTTTACTTTTGCTGTTTGGAACAACATTGCTTCTTGCCTGCTGGATTAGCCCAAACATTTTTTTTCTTCTTTCCTGAAAACAGAGCTTAATACATAGCTTCCAGCCAGGAAATATTTTAGGATTCTATTTGAAAGGTTTTAAGCCTGGGGAGTGGAGGGAGACAAACAACTTGCTTGACATCTGCTGCTGAAGTTGACGTGCACAAATGTGTTGCATCATTTTGACTGCCTGTAGAGTAGGGAAATACTAAAACCATAAATTTAGTTATGTTTTGTTTTGTCTTGTCAGCTGTGCTAACTACTAGTTGAGAATCTATGACTGAATCTGAACAATATCCCTGAGTATCCATCCCTGATTATAGACAGGGTAAATTCTGGTGATGATGCTAGCAAAATATCAAAAAGAATAGGAAAATCACATTTTCTTTACAAATTCTATGTGTCAAGGGAACRGTGTTTGAAAGGTCTGCAAATTCTAGGTGTTGGTGAATATAAATGTGGGATTTGGGTAATTTAGAAATAGTGGGGTTTTTTGTTTGTTTGTAAGATTGAGAATTTACTAAGTAGGATTTTTTTCCAAAGAAGTTAAATTTGGGAGATAATTCAGTTTGACTACACAGTTTTAAATGTGTAGAATTTATCCTTTGGAATTTATCATGAAGTAATTACTGGAATATTTAAATACCTTTAAAAGATTAGGACAGAATTAGGGATTTTAAGATTTTTTAGATAGAGAGAAAGAATGGATATCAATGTATTGCGATTTCTTAATGCATCCTGCAGGGCACGGCCATAAAACAGGCCTGAGTTTGAACTGAAAGTCTTTCAAAARTCTGAAAACTACCCTAATGCCATTGATTCTTTTGGTTTTCAGTTGGGATGGTCAGGTTGTTTACGTTCATGAAAGGTACCATCAGAGCCACGGTCTGAAAGAGCCTGCTGGTGAATGGGGGGTTTGCCAAGGTGCCTGGTGCGGGACATGGCAGCACTGCAAGAGACAAAACTTAATGTTACTAAAAGGTAATAAGATTGTTTAGCATAGAAGGTTTACTGCCAACATGTCATACTGAATTTCTATGAGAAAGATTGAAACTATGCTGCTGCTCTTTGCATCTAGAGGAGCAGGGGAGCCTTTGGCAACACTTTCTTAAAACCATGTTGTGGGTTTTTGGTGCTGGTACGGTCAGTCCAACCATCTTCGAGGTTATTGGTGCTCTGAGRTTATTGTTTGTGGCTCTGATGCTTAAACAAAGAAGAATCTGAAAATTATGCTAGAGAAACAGCAGGGTTAAGAGTGATAAAACTTGAAAAAATGGAGTTTGCTGACTTACCTGAATCTGGATAAGAGATAGATTCCCTGCTACTTTGGGAAATTCCCAAAGGAAGTCTTGGGCTTTCTTAATACATATTCAAGAAATTAAGCAGAACAGGTTYTGTTTCTTGTGTGCTAAATGCTATTTAGTAACCATTAGTATCTTTATGTTCTTAATACTAAGATAATATTAATCTTAGAAAAGCCTTTGTGTCATACAAATGTAATATAAAATAAAGTTTGTACTTCCCTTTCACTGAAATGACAGAAGGGCAAGATTTTTCTACTCTATCAAGTTGCCAAGCAATCTGAGGCTGCTGCTTTCTGTGGAAAATGATTCAGTTGAAGTGCACTTTAATTTAATCTCCTCTGTTTCACTGAGTGTTTGATAAAAGATAATTGAAAATGCCTCAACTTGTGCTTCAGAAAGTTGTACTTATAGTTAAACCAGACTTTGGTTTGCTCTTTTCTTCCTGCTCTCTCTTCAATGGATTTTATGTGTAATGTGAACTGTGCTGGAAAAGTAAGCCGTTTATGGCCTCAGTCCAGCGCTGATGAAGCAGCTCATTAAATGTACTTCTCAAACGTATCTGTTACATTATTCTCTGTATTACAGTGTGGACATTGAATTAGTAATCCAAGCAAATTATTGCTGGCCTTGAAGCAGCCAAGTAATTGGTTCATTATCTGAYGGCTACTGAATTTTTATAGCAAACATCTTGCCCTTTTATGAAAGTACCTTGGAAAGGATGCGTGAGGGAACAAATATAGAATTGGGATTGGTTTTGCTCTTTACTTTACAGGTAGTAGTTTACTGGAGGGGCAGACTGGGGCAATGGGTCTGTTATGGGAGTTCTTTATCAAGTAACATCTGGGGCATTACTATGGTCTTRTCTTTTTCCTCTGGTCAGGATCAACTCTGTTCTTCTCCCTTGGGTGTACCCTCAGTGTTTCTTTTCAAATAGGGTGAAAATTGGTTTCTCAATTTTTTCCTTTTTTTWAAATACACTATTAGGGTGCTTTAATAGGGCAAATTTCTGCCCTGTTTTGCGTTACACTTTGAAGAATAGATTTGTAGCCATGTTACCCAATAAAATGGTTATTTTGTTAAAGAAAGTTCTTTGAAGCTATTATGTAAACAAAAAGTCAATAAGAAAGAAAGGTCAGGTATGGTTTATGARCACAACAGAAAGTGACAGACAAAGCTTGAAGGAGATACGCAGGGGAAGGAGAATCTTAAGCACATAGTGACTGTAATTAGATCTATTATTTTGCAGTTTAAATTAAATCTAAAAGACCACGGCAGTTGTGAGTTAAAATGTGTTCCATCCACAAGCATGGTGCGCTATTGCTGTGCATTACTTCTGGGACATTAACTGAGAAAAAATGTAATAGGTAATTGTGGGACTTCATGCCCTTAAAAGACAGAGGGAAAACCAYGATTGCGCAACACAGGCCCGTGTTAATTCAGGCTTTTTATAGGATTTGAGGGGATGTCTTTACATTTTGCAGTAAGTTTTATTTAAGAAAACACCTGCGAATGTTCCAGGAGAAGGARCATCGGTTAGAAGATTTTTATGATGCCTGGAAACTGTTGCATAGAAGAAGCTGTTTACAGTATACCGTGGCAAGGTTGCTAATGTTTCTGCAGCCATGAAGAAGGCTGCATGTTTTTTTGGTGCCATCTGCTGGCACATCACTTGATTTATTTCCTGTGTAGCATTAATACCATAAAACCATTTTGAAAATGGCTGAAGAACCTCAAGCCTGCTGCTTCTGGTCGGAAATGTGAAAGATAGTACCCTGATGAGCTTCTGCGCTGAGGAGTTTCCATGTGTCATGTTAGGTCTTTGGGTTCTGCAGAGAAAAACAAGTGAAGATTGTGTGGCAAAAATACTGCAACRGTGAGTTCCCATGCCTTGCCCCCCCAGGCCAAGAGCGGCGGTAGCATCATCGGTGTACTGCAGGGGCAAGCAGGCTGTGAAAAGCATGTGTGCAGTTGTGTTGGAGGAAAACTGCTGGACAAGCTTTTGCCACTATTTGTAGTACCAGAGTATCTTCTTTTTGGCATAGTAGCCTTTTCTAGTGGGGATATAAACACAGATTCTGCATGTGGTGTGAGGCCTGTATGTTTAAATGGGCTACTCTCTGCTGAAGTATACTGTGTCATGAATTGTTTGCTTGGACAGAAACCTCCTTGCTGGCCCTTCAGCTTGCGATAGAAAGAAATCAGCTGTAGTAAAAATGATGAGCAAAAACTGTGACTGTCTGGGACTTATATACCCATAGCAGAACTGAATTGCAATACTCTTGTATTCAAAGATGGATTAATTCTTGGATATACTCCTCYGAACACAAAAGCTATACAAAACCCTTTTCCATACCAAAAGATTAACTGGCTGCTGTGATTCCCCCTCCCCCCCACCTTCAGTGGGTGTTAGCCAAGAATGCGTAGAACTACTTAAACTTGGAGTGGTAGCTTGATTTTTGTGAGTAATAGCTCCCTTTCCCCACAAACATATTTTATTGCATTGTAATAAAAAGACATAAATTAGACTTCCATGTTCAGAAGTTGTACAGTGACATGTTTTCAAAACAAAATTAGATGCAAGTCACTTAGGCCTTTGCAGCTCTTTTTGAGATTTTGCACATGCTGGATGACAGGAACAGGTCCTGTTTAGTAAGTTTTATGCAACGCAGCATAAGCGTCTTAGAAAAAATACAACTTTTAAAAAAATATATATAATTGAGATAATCACCTTTTTGTAGTATGCTTTTAGTGTATGACATAGGAGAGTAAAAGGGTGAGATGCTGCAGTCTTTAGACATCTGCTGTTGGAAGCCATTCTGAAACGTGAGGTGAATCTAAAAAGATGTACTTTCCTCCATGTCAGAACTGGGACGCAGTCAGTGGAAGAGGAGCTTTTGGTTCTGAACTGCACCTTCCCTTTGCTCTGACTTGTATTCCACAGTATCCACGGAAATTACTGTAACGGTTATGCAAAACACTTTTGTATCTCCGGTCATAATATGCTTTAGGGGGAAAGCAAAATAATTCATAATGCAAAGGTGGTTATTAACTYTGATTAACTTAATCAAAATATTGATTACTATAGGTAATAAATATTACCTATAAATGTGTTTTTTCTAACACATGTGCACACTATGCATCTTTAACAATGATAAACTTCAATTTTATCTGGTCATCTCATATTCAGAGCWGCTGCATTTACAAGGAAAATGGCCTACTGTTACAGAAAACTGCTGTTCCGTCATGAAAAGGAGGCATTCTAGTGTACTTTGGTTTTTTTACAAATATGATAAGACCACAGAAAAGTGTGAAAACTTAAATATTGTTTGCAGCCTCTCCAGTGGCATTCCAGAGGAACAATTAGCAAAATAGAATGGCTGGGAACTGCTGTCGCCTTTCTAGTTAGTTCTGTGTTGGAAAAAATATTTTAATCGGATTATATTTTTTTAAATAGGAAAAAAAGATAGCACTTTAATTGCATTTTAGAGCCCTTCATGACAGGGCAAGAGTTTCATTCATGAGCAAAAATTGTTTCCTTGAAGTGGGAAGGAGGGAAGAACATGCCCCTCAGTCAAGCACTTACCTGCAGTTTCTCACTGGGTTTAGTTTGTTTGTACAGCCATTTTCTTGTGAAATGAAGGGCCTTTGAAAGACTCGTCTTCTCCCGAGAGTAGTCTGATGATGAAAGAGGGTGCTTCAGACCTGGAGCTCCCACTGGCTGCCTGCAGAACATGAGAGCCTCTTTTGTGCTCTCAAAGTAATATTGCTCCTGGAGGTAATAGCTTTGCTTAGGATGCTCTTTGAACAGAGACAAGGCTGTTCTAGGGATCGGGGTCAAAACGAAGGTAGCCTGTACTGAGGAACTTCTTTCACTCTGCACTTTGGGTATAATGCACACTATTTTAGAAGGATCTGAAGTATTAAAATTGTCCAAGATACTCAAAGCCCCAAGATGCAGTTCTTTATATCTCTTCCCTCAAACTTGTTCAAATGATGATAATACACTCTTGGCCATTTTTAATTTCTCAGCTGTGTGGGKTTTTTTTGTTTTGTTTTTTCTGTATGTGTATGAGAAAAGGAAGTAGAAGCTGGTRTAGCCCTTGGTACTTTCTCTAGTTCTGTATAGGTTTAATAGATAAAATCTGCAATCTGTATAGGTTTTATTTGCGTGTGTGAGTGTGCACACATATATTCATTCTATACAACTGTTCCCTTATGACTGGACCTAAGTGAGTGTATAAAAAGGGCATCAGCAGTATGTCTTGATGCCACTATGGTGTCTRTTTTTGTCTTCAACAAATTGTATATTAAATGCAGAACATATCAGATGGAACATTTTGTTTAAAATCACTATGTACAGATATCTATTTAAGTATTTGTCTAGGTACAATCTCTGTCCACCTTAAAGGTACTTCTGAATTCATTGCAGATAATGCAAGGTAACATGTTAAATGTTTTCAAGAGGTATGATCACTGTAATTTTTGTAAATTTTGTAAGAAGCATTTGAGATTGAGAAGTGGGGGATAGATCACTCAGAGTGAAGCAAAGCTTTACAGATTTGTTTTGGTGGACAGCTGTTGCTGGAATGGAATGTGAGGTTTATTAATTGTGCAAAGCCATGGGTGTTTAAATTTTTTTTTTTTTTGAAATTGTGTAGGGCAAATTATTCAGCGTAGGATACCTCTGTAATTTTTAAAGGTACTTCCTTTTGTTACACCATTCACCTAGTAACTCTTACCTTGGTCATAAATGCAGCCAGAGAAGCGGTTATGAGCTACAGGCTATGAGATTCTCCACATCCCTTTCAAGTCAATAAGGCATATATTTGGACTCTGTCTTACAGTTAATGTTGTGTACCCTTTTTGAATGTCATTCTTGTGTATGGTCAAACTTGGGGAGAGATTTTTCAATCTCTAATCACCTTTGGAAGGCCTTCGAACCCTTTCCTAGGAAGGAATTGTAGCAAGCCTTTGATAGAGAGCTTGTGCTGTGAGTAAATACCAGATACCCGCAGGATCCACAGTGTACGCTCAGCTGAAAGATGTAGTAAATACTTTGCTCCTTATGTGCTGTTTTCAKTTAGTCTAGTTGGGGTTGCATCAGGGGTTACTTGGAAAGCAGCCTGGTCTTGGAGACTTTGCCACATGTATCATCAAATTACAKATTTAGCTTAGAATGCAGTGTGACCGTACCAAGGGTTTTGAATGTGTAGTAGTATGTCAGTTTGTCTTTAAAATGAAGTGAAAGGACAATTCTGAAAGCTGAGGGTCCTAAATTTTGGAGGTCTTGTAAAAGTACCAACAGACATGCTTGTAGKTCCCTGCATTTTATTTTGGAGACTAGCTATACACCAGGGGTCTTGGAGTGATTTGTTTAGGACGAAGAAAGTGGATGAGGGATGGTTGTGTTGRTTTTTCTTTTTCCTTCCTCCCGCCCCAAGCGTTATTAAAAATGCATGAGTATGTACAAATGCAGAAGAGCTGACTTAAGCAGGAGAGAGTCTTCTGTGTGTAGTTCTGCACCTGCTTGCACAGTACTACCTAAAACTTTCTCCCAGCTTTTTTTTTTCCACCTTATTTTCCTGATGCTTGCTGTGAAGTTTTCTTCTTTTTCTCAGTTTCTCTGACCTTCCTGCTGCCTCTCTTGCACAGGTGTGGGAATCCGCGTAAAACAYTAACCAGTGAATCCTTTTGTTTCATGCTTGTCTTGTTGCGTGCTTTTGTTTGAGCTGTGAATTGTGCCTTTTATTTGCAGGTCTTTATTATATCCTTTGTTAATACAAAAGCATTTTTCAATGTTAGAGATGACTGSAGTCTTGAAAAGACATTTCTTACTTTTACAAGTAATAGGGACTAGTCCCTTGATATTTGAATAAAAGCACTAACGACTCCATGTTCTACTGAAGTCAAAGTTGTTTTCCTTGAGTCAAGATGATATGCAGAAATGAAATAATATATCTGATGGAATAGAACAGCATGGCACTCTCTCTCTGAAGGAAAAGTTAAATAGCAGATTCATGAATTATATATGTTGAAGCTCTTCTCAGTGCTAAGCTYGTGATTGTGGCTTGCTTCTCTAGATATTGCCTTGCCTCATGTTGCTTTGCTTCATTGTGGGAGTAATATGTTAGCCCAGATATATTATTTGGATCAGTATAATGATATTTTAGATAAATTTCTGTTTATGCTAAGGTTATTTATTCAAAAAATCTGATGAACCTTGCAAATAAGCTCATCTGTTAGTAATATGACAAATGAATAGTCTTGAGAGMGTAAGAGGCAGTGAAATGTATATGCTAGTTGTATCATTTGCAATCCCTTGGTGAATGGATCTCTTTATATTTCTATGACAAATATAGTCTGTGGCTTCTCTTCTGGCTAATGATGGTTACTTTCATGTATAAGAAGAAATCTTAAAAAGAAAAAAAAATCCTGACTTGAAATCTTTTCTAGAACACTTGAGTCACTCCCATTTGTGTTTTTTTTTTAACTATTCCTTTTGCAGAAAACAGTATGGTTTTATATTTATATAAGCTGCTGCCATGCTAAGTTAGACAGTTGCTCCCCCTTCCTCTCATCTAAACCTCCCAAATAAATCCTGCAGCCATCTCTGCATCCCAAGATAAATAAAACTCTTACCTCTTCCTGGAGGAAAAGCCAATTTCCTCAGCTTCTCTTGAAGGCTTACCACTTAGCCAAAAAAAAAAAAAAAAAAAAAACGGAAGCTTCTCGTGGCCACAGAGAAGTCAGTGCCCTGCGAGACACATGCTGCTGTCAACCCTTCCTCACCCTAGAACAGGTGAGGCTGTTTTTTTTCCCAGTGACCTGTTCTCCTGAATGAAAGGATTTGAGGCTCCAGCTTGTGACTGGGACTGTAAGGGCCTCCCTCTCTCTCACTGTTACACAGGAGAGAGTCCTCTCTTCTCTGTTTCTGTCTGGCCTTTTTGCTAGATTGATAGCTGTTTTTGATAAGTGTATTGGAAATCCTGTTCTGCCAGGCCAAACCCTGTCTGGGCATCCTTCACAGAGCCTCGGTGCTTAACACAGGCCTCTGAGCTGCAGACTGGGCTTTGCAAGGCTAAGGGCTCTCTGTGGATATAGTCATCAGCAMGTAGCTGAAGATTAATTTGCTTGTACATGACAGAACTGGGAATAAAGTAATGATTTCTGATTCTCTTATACTCTAATAAGCTGCTTTTTTTCCCAGACTCAAATGCTCTGCTTAAGAACAGGGTGTTTCAGAGAATATCAGCAAAATGATAAGTTTAGGCAGATTTAGTTTTATCCAATATGTATGTTACATAGCAATTGCGATTTGAAGGAAGATATAGTTTACAAAAATATAAAAGCATCTTTATTACAAAATAAAAGAAGGATTTGGATTAAATATCCTTTTAAATACAGGACTAAAAGCTTATACTTAGGGCTTTCAAACTGTCTCCATTGCTGCCACTAGACCCAGATAAAATTCAGCCTGAGCAACTGTAAAAAACCTAAARTGCACACTGGTCCAATCAACAAAAACTTACTTTCAGCATATTCTGGGCTGGTCATGCTCTTCTAGAAAGCKCAGTGGGAATTTAACTAAACATCCTGGCTTGTGTAGTTATAGTTAATTGACACTTTCCAAACCTTTCTTAACTGTGAATGTCWAAGTTATAGCTTTGAACAAAGATTTCATGGTGTCTGAAACACTGCGAGTCAGAAATGGTGTCTTTTTGGAGCAAAGAAAATGTGCATCTGACACTTGTATTAAACTACAGGTGGTGGTTGTAGCATTGCTTGAGCGTTGGGACTTCATGGATGCTCTTTTCAAGATGTCTGCATCTAGCAAGTAGCAAAAGATTGGGGCTTCAAAGAAAGTAGTATGGATTGTTTGAGGGCACTTCAGCATGCTTAAGACTTCGTTTTACTCCAAGTTACTGTGTTTAAGCCTTAAAGTTGCAGATGTAGGAAGAAGTTTTGGTAATTTCTTGATTGAGATAGGAGAAATTGTCAAGGGGAGGAAAATAAAAGGGAGAATGTGTCTCTTGGTATAAGGACAAATAGGTTTTTTTTTCCTTATATCCTGCATATGTTTTTGTAAATTTTTTAAAATAAAAACAACTATTACAGCAGCCCAGGTTAGCTGATGGAAATAAATATGAACACAGAGAGGTGCTACTTTGGAGATTATGCCAAGACAGAATTTCCATGTTGATGCTTAGGAGTATGCCTGCCAGTAGAGGTRAGCCATAAAAACAGAACAAAAATATCAGGTCTGATTTATAGCCATATTACTTCAGGTTATTGCTAGTCTAACTCAATTTGGTTTGGTAAGTTTTATGTAGATGCAGGCTAAACACTCTTTGAAAGCTCCCATGGTATGATCTGTTAATGCTRGATTAGAAAGAATATTTGGTTAATGGAATTACAGTGGCATAATGCAATGATGAATGTGGTCCATAATCTTTAGCACTCATCTGTGTGAAGTGCAGTAACATCATCAAAAGCCTAGTTCTTGAGGATCTTGGAGGAAGAACAAGTAGTTGTGGGGAATCATTTCATACAACGTGCTGGAATAGCTTTGGTTCCTTTTTTTCAGGAGTGAAAGACACTATTGCCTAGAGGCACAAAAGAAGGCTTATGTACCACTTATGTTTGGCTAGTACCCTTTCTGAAAATGAAGTGGCAAATTTCACTCTTAAAGGTTTTCATAGGTCTTCTATACAATAGAATTTAAAGCAGTGGTATTAGTTTTGCACTGGCAAGCAGCATCTCAGCTATAAGGCAAGACAAAACGAAGTATATCAAGCATGTGCAAAGCTGATTAAAGTTCAGTTTCAGAGGATGTCAGTCATTTAAATTGTATATGGGTATTTACTGTAAAGACTACTTATTTTTTAAGAATGTAACTTTGTGTAATGTGATATGTATCTCCCTAAATCTTAATCTAGGCAAAGCCAAACCACTTTGAAGACTGTTAGTGTCTAGCTGCTGAATTGCAGAGTAAAACAATTAAGAATGAGCGGTGCCTTTTTATGGTAGTGCTTTTCCAGGTACGTGATCTGGCCCCTAAACAGAAAAGGGCAGCTATGAAATCAGTAAGAACTTGGCACAAATTTAGTTTTCTTATAAAATCAAACGCATTTGAACTGTTATGCCTAAACTATGGTTACTACCTGTTGGTTATGGCCGAACAAGAGTTTGGTCGCTGTCCAATTTTGAAAATGTTGTTTTGCCCGCTAATCTGTACAGAGCCTGGAGGCTGGTTCATCATACAGCGTATAACAATATGAGTCAGTGTGGATTCATTTATGCAGATATATGCTGATTTAAAGCTTCTGTCATGGGTGAAAAGGCTACTAAAAAGCCAAGCCATTTGGGAGTAACTTGAAAAATTTGCATAAGCTATTTCCCAGTTGCTTTCAAAAGTTAATTTGGCTTCTGCTGTACTCAGTCTGTGCACTTATTTGTATTTGTAATGCTTTACTCTTTAATTTATACAACTTTGGCCCTATCTGACTAATTCAGGAAATACTAGTGAAAACTTGGTAGTTTGCRTTTCTCATCAGTAACAAAGAAATTAAGCACTTTAACACTTACAGGTCACCATCATTTTTGATGTAGTACACATGGGATAGTTCAGGCCTTAAAAATACTTTTAAAAATATTCTTCATGCTCTCAATTTTATTGGCTTAGCTAAGTTTTTTTGTTGTTTTTAATAAACTAAAAGTTAAACACTTTGAATATGCTRCTTGTAAGTCTTTTGGTCAGCACTGTCGGCTTGGAACAAGCAGACAGCAGAATACTGGGTCTGTTAATATTCCCATCCCCTACCCCTTGTCTTGATGCTGCAAGCTCTTGGGGCAAGATGTTGATTACTAGGTGCCAAAGCATCCTAATTTTGAAATATTACAACATGACGTTATTTCCTTTTCAAAGGATTATTTAGTAATTCTGACAGTAACCTCCATTTCCTTGAAGCAGTAAACAGCCTCCGGACTTCCTTGTAGCAGCAGTAGGTGAGTTAAYGCTGCTTGTTGCAGGAAGTAACTTCTGTAATACAACATTTGAGCTTAGTCACAGAAGCTCGGTTTTAGAATGCCTAAAAGCTGCTTTACCTGCACTTCCTTATCTTTCCTTTTGCCACTGATTTCAACACATTCGTGTGACTAAAGTAAGACCAGGCACAGTGCTCAGTTTTTGCATGCTGAACCTTCCTTGTATTTGAATCTTGTCCTGACAGGGCAACCTTGGAGAGGAAGGGATGTTTGCCTTTTTGCCCTTTCCCAAACCACTGGAGTCTCTGACCTCTTAACTGAGCTGACCTTCTGGCCAAACTTAGTAATGGTGCGTGGGCGTGCTAAAAAGGTGTGAGAAGGTCTCCACTAATTTCAGTTTCTAAGCGAGGCGTTGTCAGAATTGCTGCTTTTATGTACCTTGGGAGATAAGAGAGTGACACTCGACAGTGTCTGCCAGCGGAAATAGAGCCTGAAGCAGAAAGTCGGAACAAAATGGTTCCCTGATCTGCATTGGCACCTGTAGGGCATTCTGGTCCTAACATCTCTATATTTTTTTCCCAGCAGATTTAAATAAATTCTGTTGCTGCCCGCATGCAATCACTTCTTAATTGTTTCTAATTAGGAACAATTGTTAAGTCTTGCAATAGAAGACAAATTATCCACTGCTAAAGTATTTTGGGGGACGGAGGAGTGTGCATGAATTCCTTATCTAAGCCTCAGATGATGTTTGGTATTTTCCATTGTTACAGTTTTATTTCCCTGACTTTGTTTTCTCCAAATGAATTGTTCCTATAAAGGAATTTAAACTGTGGATGATTATTGTTCTCTGTTCCAAAAGCTAATAAAAACAAAGCTCAGCAGTGTGATGTTGGAGGCCTATGGAAAAATTTGGGTGTAACACGCAAAGTAGAAAAACAAACTTTGCTGATGAGGCCAGGAAGCTACAATCACTTTTTCCACTTTTAACCATATGTGTTGGTCCTGGTCCTAACTGGTAATAGTTCTAGTTAAACTTAATTTTCCTCTTTATTTTATAGTTGTGTTTTACCCCTAAACGATACAGGAGGGGATAATAACTGTCAAAAATACTCACATTATCCCAAATACAGGGAAAGGATATATTTTCCTAATATTTTATAGAGACACACATTGCTTTGTGCTCCATAAGACTGCTAATATTTGTTTGTAGTTGGCCAAAAAGTACTTTGAGAAAGTTGTGGGAAAATAACCACAAGCCATATAGTTTTATATTTAAAACAAACCCATTTCTCTTTATGAAAAGTGGGTTTTTTTAGGACAKTTCTTCTAAAATGTTCCTCTACCCATCTCCTTTTCAAGCTTTAACTTCCTAGGATCTAAAGGCATTCTGTACCTTATGTGTATGTTGCCTATTAAAGTGTTTCTGTAAAAGTTTTCATGTGATTATTTTATTTTTTTGAGAGAGTGCAAAACATTGCTCATGGTTTGTCAATTGGAGAGATGAGACTGGGGTAGATATGACTGGTTCGGGTTTCTAGTCTAAAAACTTATGTTTCTACTAATCATAATCCCAATTTATATTTGTTATTGATAACAAAGCTTTAAATTACTATAAAAGTGTGCAGAGCAGTTGGGATGGGTACACACGTATCACTTCACTGGATTCAAATGAAACAGAGGGGATCGTCTGTATTTATCGAAGTCTTGGTGTGTTTTATTACTCTTCATTTGAGCTCAAATAAGAATAATGTATCACTGTTTTCACCTTCTTGAAGAACTCCTATCTGAATTGTTCTTAGGGTTAAGTTTCCTATGGTGAATATAAAGAACATACAATCCTATATTGGTGATTTTTGTTTTTGAAATTTGTGATGACTTATGTTGGGATAGCTATTTGTGGTCCTTCTTTTCGAATATAATTTGGATTTATGAAGAGTGGTTGTGTTTGCCAAACTGTTTCAAAGAGTGGAAGAAAAGTGTTTTACAGGGAACATCATGCATGCTAATATCTCTGTTTTTTATTAACCAGCTAGTTGCTTTTGGCGTTTAAATGGAAGCACTCAAATGAATTTTGGCAATGTGGCTGATAGTCATGTGAGCAGTTGGATTGGTATAAACCTATCTTCTAGAAATATTAAGGTTTGAGGAGCATTTTCATCATAGCTGTCTTGAAATTTCATATTTGTATTGTTACCAGCTGCTTCTGGTAACCTAGAGGTGCTTCCCTTGTGATATAAAGAAATAGTAGAAGAATGTGAGGACCAACTGCCTAGGTTTTGCAAAGATCTTCACCTTTACCTCATGTGTTGCTTTTGTTTTGATTATTTCAAAATACAAGCAAACAGTAGTCACTGAAACATACAGATGACTGAACTTCTCTTAAGGTTCTTGTGAGCTTGTATACTGCTGCTTAGAACCAGCCTAGTTTTAAACAGGTGTATTGATACAGAGTACTGCATTCATTATGGGTATGTATGTGTATGTATATTGTAGTTCACAACTACTTCTAGATAGAATATGATTGTGAAACCCTAACAGGAAAAATGGCATGTGATAGTGTTCTTAAATACCGGAAGCAGGCCGGTATTTCTTCATGCAGACTCTCAGCGCAGTGGCTTACTGGCTTAACAAAAAAGATGCATGTAATGAAAATGGAAAGCCAAAGAGACTAGAGTAAAATGAAGTCAAAGCTGGAGAGCGCAAATGCTTTTGCCAAAGGAGTGTTAATGAGTTCTAGTAGCAGCAGGAAAGGCAAAAAGATACTATGTGCTCAGCCTCCTGTTTGGGGATTGCACATTCTGGAGGAGGCTGGTAGTTCAATGAGAAGACCATACCGATTCCTGAAATGGCTGGAAGGGTACTGCCGTGCCGGTGACTTCTGATCGCTTTGTCCGTTCGTTCTGAGACTGGGCAACTTTGGTGCAAAGACAGCATTAGGAATACAGATTAGAAGATGCTAAAAATACTTCCTTACCTCAGTGAGCTAATTCCAAAGAAATGACAGAATTTAAGCCCCATTTGGTGGGTTCCCAAGCTAATGGTGACTGTTGGTGCCCTTCCTGTCTGCTGTGTCACTAACCTGTTTGCAAAAAGGCCCCTGTGTGCTCATTGAAATGACAGAGCTGGGTGAGATGAGCTTATCCTGTCAAAAATATAGCCACATCATTGAGAGGTAACAAGATAGCTGCTGGCACAATGTACAGTCCCTGCTCTGTGGGAACAAATTCAGTGGGGCACCAGCAACTTTCTCCTGTAGAGTAGAAGGTGTTACAGGAGGCAAAAGTTGGTTTTTCCTCTACAAGTTGGAGATTCAAACCCTGCAAAAGTGTTTTGTGGAAAGATTTTTCTCTTCATAATTATCACAGGATTATGCTGCCTGGGGATGGCTTGCTGCGTGCTCAAACTGATCAGCTCAGGTTGGGCATTTCAGCTGAGGAGTGACAGTGAAGTGCACTGACTGGAGCTGGACAGGGGAGCTGGCATCGCCCGTGTCCACATGGCCAATGATTCCATTTTATCCTGTTTACTCACCATGCCATGTGGTTTTCTGGACCCTAAATTTACCTGTGTTTTTTTTGCTGCAGAAGAAATAGCCTTCAAAATGGTGGCAGCTGAAGTAACTGTCAGCTCTTTGTTCACAGATCAATTTTCTGCATGTTAAAGTGAAATGATTTCAAAAGGAAACTGATAATTTAATAAGCATTCAGGAAAGCATTTAAGATGAGTAGATGACTTGATATTTAAATTAGATGGCCACAGCAGGTAGATGCCTGAGTGTCTGGAAACAGCTGGCAGTAACTTTGTTTGGGACACTACATGATTGATGAAGCCTTTCCTTCTACAAACCACCTTCTTAACATAGCTGCTCTCCAGAGCTAGAGCTTCTCTGAGGCTCTTCCATCCTTGCTCTTTTCTGGTTATGACTGAAATGTCAGAAGATAYTAAAAATAGTGAGCTATCTCTGCAGAGCTGAAGTATTTTATGAAGTTTCTTGGCTGTTATGTATTTATAAAAATCTTTGGGGGGAGCCTGTATGCATCTGACTGGCCTTTTCAAGAAGCTGTAGGTAAGACTCAGCTCAGTCTTTCATAAAGCAGCTTCCTTGCCAACCTGTAATGCCTCTTGGTGACGGTGTAAGAACTGCAATTGGTTAACCACTTCAGCAGCGATCAAACAACTTTATTGCCTTGGTTTTTATTGCCTCTAACTGTTTCTTGAGAGATCTGCCCCACACCCCCAGTCTGTTAGCTGGTCAAGAATCTCTGATCTCTGCTAAATGGTGACTTTTTTTTTTTTTTAACCTCAACTGTCCACCAGTTCTGTGAATAATGATTAGCTTTGGATCACAGTGGTTATCCAGTTCTCAGGTGGCCAGGCTTCTGTGCTGCTGGCTTAGGTAGCTGTTTCATATATCCATCAAAGGAATTCTTTTATTTCTTTCTCTTCTATCTGTAAATTGTGTCTGTGTGGGCTTTACAGGGGAATAACGCTCTTCCTGTCTTTGGATTTGGTTTGCAGATGCACTTGCTCTAAGACCTCGTGTAACAGCACCTTCTTTTTGATGGCCTGTTCCTTTACGTGTTGTTGACTAACTTGGTGTAAGAGCCGACCTTCTGTGAAGTAACGTACCTTGTTTTTGAGTAAAATTCACTTAACTACATCTTTTAACAAATGCATCAGTTTCGGTACTTTCAATTATACTACAAGAACTTCTTGGCCACAGGAAAATTTATCCTGAGTTTATAGAGGTAATCTGTAATTTTCTTATTTTTTTTGTTTTATGCTGTATCTTCTGGATTTAATTTCTGACATTTTTTCCATATTGGCAATTACCAAGTTTTCTCAAGCTGTTCAGTGAAAATCTGGTGAATACATTTAGTAAAAGCAGTATTCAAGTATGCAGTGTCTTAAAATGACACATACTACTTTTGTTGAGAGGCTAGTGCCAGTTCAGAATCAGTGATACCTTCCAAGTAGGATTTATCTGGCATGTGCCTACTCTAATCAAAGTAGCCAATACAAAATACAACCTGCTGTTTTCAGAAAATACCAGAATGTAAACTCCACTTGTAGTTCCACTGAGAAAATACTGCTTCAAGTCTTCCACTATCATGTCAATAGAGTAGTTTTTTTCCATTTTTTCCTTTTTTTTAACTGGGTAATGACATTTTGTCGCCTAAATATGAAGTGGATAAAAGCTTAATAAAAACTTGCATGTGTTCTGAATGCTATAGTGCAAATTTGTTCTTTGAAAATGCACTTTCTTTAACTCTTATGTTTGTATTTAACTCTTATGTTTTTCAAAAAAATACTTGGTAGGAAAATAATCTAGATTAAAAAAAAAAAAGACACTGTGGTAGTAGCTAGAATAGTGGATCTGTGGCTAGATAACTTATATATAAGTTATATGGGCAAATGAATATGGACATGAAAACATCACCTACATATTGCCTGAGGGAATCTGTGGGAAGAAATGTTTGTCTGGATGTTGCAGTGTTAGGGCAGGTTTTGGCAATCCTGTGTGTCAACCTGAAGCACATAATGTTCTTGAAATTAAATATAGAAGCCATCTAGAAATTTTAGGCATGATTATACACAAACAGATGCATCCAGAATTACAAAATGTAAAAATATTAGTACTAGCTCAAAAAATTTATCTTTGCTTCTTTATATACTGGCTTGTACCTATGGTCCTGCACGGCACAGTACAGAAATACAGTGCACTCTGATTAAACAGTAAATACTCAGTTTCTGATGTTAGTGGTAGTATTGTTTTTGCAGGAACACCCAGGAGTGTGCCCTGTGTTAAACCAAGTTGTAAAAAGGGCCTAACTTTGCGGAAGTCATCCTGCAAAAGTGCTCAGTTAACAATTGAAATATGTTATTCCCATCTGAAAGACAGATTTGCTGGAGTTTCTGAGGTGGTGTTGAAACACTGTAGGCATCCTGAGTGTGAATATTATGAATAAATAGATGTGAAAATAGAGCTACAGAATGACCTGACTTTTTCCACACATAGAGCAAAAGTTTCAACCTTTTTAAAAAGTGGAGGTCTAGCTGTTGCTGTAGTACAAATGTTTCTTGAAATGAAGATTTCAAATTACCACRGGACAAATGCAATACATTGTAATACTGAAGTGATGAAAATTCTTGGTGCATTTTCCCTACAAATGATGAGAAAAGCATTCGTTTACTTTTGATAAAAGTATTTTGTGCTGTCTGTCTGTTATGAAATTACGTGACTAAGTGTTRTTTGGAAGGTAGTTGTTAAAGGAGAGTTATTAAGGGAAGGTAGAGCGCAAGGAACTTGAATATCGTTATAACGAACATTTAATTTCCCCATGGCTTTATATAGCAACGTCTCCATCTGAACACACAGGCATCTCATCTCCATACCTGCTTTCTTTTTCCATTTTTTTAAACCTATGCTACTACCACTTGCAGCAAATAACTATTTCTTTCCAGTGGTTTTGTTTTTATCAAAAACACTTGCCTTGTCAGGCAGCAGCTGGGCCCACAACATGCGCAATAAGGCAGAGCACGGCCYGCAGCCCGAGAGAGCGGCTCTGCGGGAGGACAGGGGAGAGCGGCCCCAGAGGAGGGGCAGGAGGGCCGAAGAGCTGGCTGAAGCTACTAGCACCTCTCTCCTCTGCCCAGGAGATGCCTCCGTGGACAGTTTTGTAAAAAGAGGTGGGACTCGGTAGCAAACAAAGGTCCCGGGGCACCCCTCGGCATACAGCCTTGGAGGGAAGCGAAAGCACCTCCTTCTTGGAGCACCTCCTATTTGCTGCAAGTGGTAATAGCATAGGTTTAAAAAATGGAAAAAGCAAGCAGGTATGGAGAAGATGAGATGCCTGTGTGTTCAGATGGAGATGTTGCTATATAAAGCCATGGGGAAATTAATTGTTCATTATATTTATAACAATTTTGTTTGATCTTGGCATTTGCTGGTGATTCTACTAATGAACTATGTTTAACGGACTTCTACGTGACCATTTCTTACGTTGCTCTTCTGTGAAAGCTTTGTGTATGTGTATATACAAAACTAATATTCTCATAATGGAAGATGCAATTTGTGCTCGATTCAGTTGCTCATGTTTTTGCTAATTAATCATTAATCATCTGCTATTGGAACAGTAGCTTTTTTTCTTTAATTAGCTATTGGTACATGTTTGTTAGAAATCTGCCTGCAGAGCTCTTACAGTGCTGCAGTGTGTGCTGTACGTTTCTGTTAACCTGTAGGTAACATCTAACATCTTTTTTGGTTTGCTGGCTCACTTGTTTTTGCTCTCCATCTTTACAAATGTGAAAATCCCCTTTCAGCATATGCTCGTATATTGTAGTTACTCAAAGTAGCAATATGCTGCATAGGAGTTTTTTTTGTTTTTACTTTTTAATATCATAATACTTAGAGGCAGAGTAGAGGCTGTTGTCTTGCACAGGAATGCAAGCTAATGGTGTGTGCTTCTTCCAGCCAAACTGATCGGAGACAAGTAAAACTTTTCCCTCCTCTTCCTCCATGCAGGAAATGCAGGATCCTTATGACTAGCTGGCCTTTGGGGTTTTGTTTGTGTGGTTTTGTTGTGTGCCCCTCTCCCTGGCCCAGCAGAAGGAGGATAAAGGCTTGGGCAGCTTTTCTAACTGATTTTTCTATCCTGTGTGGTGTAATGAATTGTTTATAGCTCACATATATAGTTGCCTTGCTTTTGAGGAAGCAAGGCCAGCTGTGGATATATGGGAAAAATTCACAAAGCACGTAATGGTCTGATTTTTGAGTGTCCTGGGGTAAGCTTAGCAGCAGCAGCTGTGAAAAGCAAAATCAGCTTTTGATTTTTAAGTCTGTTATAGTAGAATTACAATTTAAAATGTAAACTAATGTAAAACAATATAGGAGTTCTTGTAGCTTGACTGAGAAACTCGGTACAGATCTGTGGAAGAGCTATCCAAAACTATGGGATTTGTTTTGTGCCCTTTTTTTTAAGGGGGAGGGGTGTTGTTTGCCTTTTACTGTTTGTTATGGATGTCATTCGTCCAGAATAATCTTGGAGGAATCCCATCCTGGTGGGATGCCAGGGACTTGATAAACTTTCTTGCCCTCCCTGTTTTGTTCCATTTTTAAATATAAAAGCAGTCAGTTTAGTTTTCAGCATATTCRAAAGACTCATATTCCTTAATACACACAGACTATTTTGGTGAATGGACTATTGGAGCTAGGACACCATAAAGGAAAAAACAGTCTCCCCTCCCCACCCCMCACACACTTTCTGAAGCAGTTTGTGTTTAAAACATGCATGGAAAATAAGTGTAAAATGAAATGGCTTATCTGCTTGGCTACTGGCAATGGAAGCAAAGAGTTCCTGGGTTGGGTTTTAAATGATGTGAGATTTGTGGGGTTGTTTTAAAAGTACATGGATTGTTAGATGTAAAGAAAACTGAAAATAATTGACATACTGATCTGCTGTATGAGGTTTAATTTCTCACAACGTAGCAGAGCTCTCTCAGCAAGACACTTAGCAGGAGGCAGAGGCTTTGGCAAGGCCCGGGCTGGGCGGTGGCTGTGGCCAGCCTGAATCAGCCTTGCAGCCTGCTCCTCTCCCTGGCCTGAGCTTGTGTATAATCTGACCCTCCCGCAGCTGGGGCAGGGATCGGGGTAACTACCCCATGGCTGGCAAGGCAGGCAGTGCCTACTGCTGCTCCAATTGAACTGTGAGGAAGAAGGGGTTAAGCTGGGATAAGGCTGCAGCCTCAGCCTGGGAGATGACAGCATCACCTCTGAGGCTTCTCACTCCAGCTGCCTTCAGGAGAGCCAAAGCCTGAGCGCCTTAAGTTTGCTGTAAGCCTGAGACCTATGTGACAGCAATACACAGATCGCTAGTCACCGGTGTGTTGCTAGGGCAACCCTCCTATTTATTAATTTATTTTAAACCTCAGTGATGCATCCTCTACTGTGCTCTTGCTCAGTGTGGTCTTTTTTGCACTCAGGCATGCTTGGATGATATTTGAATGTTTCTTGTGTAAATAACTATATATATATATTTATATATATATTTTTTTAACATGGAAAGACATCCTCTACCCCGCTCCATGTCATTAGAGACGCCAGTCTTGGAGTTTAGTATTTTAATTGGAATATTTCTAGGCATGTCCATGCACAGCAATTAAATGTTGCACTTGTCATCCATGCATTTTATGGCCTTAATGGAAGGGAACAATATACTGAGGTTTTGTAATGTTGCTAGAACAGCTTAAGCTCCTTTCTCTTCTCTCCCTGATGTTGCCACATCCTTTTTACTGATGTTGGTTTGAGTGTTTCTACCTGTAAACGTGGCCTAAATCTTCTTTTCCTTTTGTTTATAAACATGAAAATGCAATTTTAACTTGCATGAATAATTTAACCTGAAGAATGTGTGTGCTTTAATGGTATCTTTGATTATCTTTGTACAATATAACAAAGTATAGAAAATTCTATACTGATACTATTTAACAGCAGAGATGACTTCTGAAATGTCGTTATCAATAATAGAAAATTTATTGTAGAAAGTGATCAGATATTTTTGTTTTTTTCCACTCAGCTGTCCCATTTCCTCCAAGTCACCGGCTCACAGCTAAGGAAGTGTTTGATAATGATGGAAAGCCTCGTGTGGATATCTTAAAGGCACATCTTATGAAAGAAGGGAGGCTGGAAGAGAGTGTTGCTTTGAGAATAATAACAGAGGGAGCTTCAATTCTACGCCAGGAAAAAAATTTGCTGGACATAGATGCACCAGTCACAGGTTAGTATGGAGTTATAATGGTAGAGGTGATGATTGCTGGTGTGGGACATGTTAAGCAATGCATTAGTGTATGTGGCTTCCTAAGGAGCTGAAAGGAAGCTTCACAATCATYTGACCTCTCCAATGCTTGATTTTTGCTTTGTCCGCTACCACTAGGGAAACGGAGRCTGCCAAGCAGCTTTTAAATTAGARGAAAGGATCATTTCTRTTGGACCTGTTTTGTTTCTAAGGTAGATAGCGATCTTAGCCTGTGGTGGAAGAGTAGAAGAATTTTCTTAAACTTGAAAAAGTGTCTGACCTTTTGTACTCGATATTAGTTCTGTAAGTTTATAGATGTCCTTTACCGTACTAGCACAATTCAGATGTACAGTCACAGTGTGGCTCTGCAGGAACAATGGTGTTACAGTAAACAGAAATTTTAATTAAATGTTAAGGAAAAAAAAAAAAAAAAAAAAAAAAAAAAAAAAAAAAAGAAAAGAAAAAAAATAATAGCAGAATCCCAGTCTGTGTTGCCTGGGGGATTAATGAATTGTGCTGGTTGCAGAACCCAGTCTGCCCTTGACTATCAAACATTACCACCTACTCATTAATCCTCAGGAAATGCCTTAAGCTTTGTTCTTCTTTCTCTAATTGTCTCCTGCCTTTGACTGTACTCTGAATGTACGAATGCATTTGCTTGCTTTAATGTGACCCCCCGCCTTTTGTTACTGTTATCAAAGATGAATGTATTTTTTTGGCAAGAAGCTTATCTGTAGCATAGGAAGTTGGTTGTGAGGCAAAAGATTGCTAATTCCAGCCAGCTTAAATGATGAACCTTAACCATAAAGCTTGTTTTAAGATGGCAGTCACTTATGTTTCTGGGGAACATTGACATTAGTCAATGAAATAGGTGGTTCTGTTGCAGAAGAAGGTTATCCAGTCTTTATTCTTTATGATCAGTACCGGCAGCATTCACCCAAAACTATAGAGAAGTAGTGAATGCTTCATTTTCAGGAAACCCTCTCTAAAACTAAAGAGGGTAGTGTCTGGATTAGAACAATTTAAAAGTTAAAGCTTGTAATTCTTTAAGTAACATCCAAATAGGGGATTCTAGGCTGACTTGGGGAGGGAATGTGTATCTTATGTAATAATGGCTTGTCATGCTGCTTATCATCCTGATGGAAAAGGTGTCAATCGTGCTGCAGTTCATGGATGAATAAAGAAAAAAAGGATGAATAAGAGGCTCCTCTGAATAGACTGAGAATAGAATAGAATCCTACAGGCATTTCCTTAAAAGGAGGAATACAGACTTGGACATTAAATGGGAAAAGTTCTAGAGATACAACACTGGGGTCCATAACCAAGTGATTAAAATGTGCAGAAATTCTACCTTTCTGCTTTTCTTAATCCAATRAGAGAGAGAGATTGTCAGAGAAGAGGTCTACTCTGTCCTAACAGCTTTTTATAAGACCAGCTTTGACATCCCCCTCCCTTTTCCTTTTCTTTAAATGCTTTTGAAGGTGTCTGAATTGAGTTTTAGTGATTAATCTCCTGAAGTTTACCTCCACTGTAGATCATTGGTATAATTTAAGTCTCTGGTTCTTTTTTTCAGTTCAGCCTATGTCTTCCTTTGTTCCTGCTTTTAAAATTATTCTCATGCAGTGATTGTGATATTGCAGTATTCTTCAGGGTAGCTGATAGTTTTTCTCTTTTAAGTTAATGTAGGAAAGGTGGACTCCTAATACTTGTTAGTGGGGTAGCTGAGAAGTGCTAATGTTCTGTGTGAAGAAACATGAAAGCTGGAGTAATGAAAGTGATCATCAAAAGAAGAAAAAAATCTGAAAGGAGGCTGAAAAAGCTTGAGACATTATTGTTGTGCAGTGTGCTCTATATTAGTAGCAGGGCAGCAGATGACTGGGTAAAGAGAGTTTCAACTGACTGATGATCTGGTGAAAGTGTAAGGAATACAGGCAATCAAGAAATTACTAGAGTGGAGCAAATGCTTTTTCAAACATATAGAGGAGCAAACACTGACACAGTGGAGAGGAAAATAGATTTTAGATAGGACAAACAGACCTGTTGAAGAGTGACAGTCATTAATGATTAATATAGGGTTGTTTGTGGCAGATGCATTCATATTTCAGGAACATATTCCTGTAGCTGGTTAATGAGAAGATGATCATCAAAGAGAAGAGAAAGGACCATAACTGTTGAGGTAACAGCACTGTGGATTAGTCCAGGAACTCCTGGTATCTGTCATGTTCTTGATAAATGTTAAAGAACATGAGAAGTTTTTCTTAAAGCCTTGGGTACCTGTTCCTTAGTTTGGAATTTATCTTCTGTTAATTTTGAGGGRTAAGATGATTGTCCTTAAACATCCTGGACCTCTGTTTATGTGTAAAATCACTTGAAATAAAGTGGGTACATAGAAGGAGGAGATGATTTTTGTAATTGAGGAGAGAAGAGAAATCCTGAAAGGCATCTTAATGTGGAATGTACAATCCGTTATTTGTATTTACATATAAAACTTCTGTGGTTAACTGAAAGCACTGTGATCTGTCTTTCTGAAATAATTCATCTTATTTTCAAATTTGGCTAGGTCTCTTGAAATATTGCTGATGAATTCATTTGAGACCGTAGCTCAAACTTGCATAGCCTTAGTTTGCTGCAGTTATGACCCATAAAGAAGGTTAACTGTTCCTGAAGTGCATCTCAAGGCTGCTTTTCACTTGCTGGGTGTGAATCTGAATTGAGCCTGAGCTAAAGAAGAGAGAGCATAACTCCTGTGCTATAGGGACCTTTTCTGGTGTCTAGGAAGTGATAGGGTGGTTGTGTGGGGTTTTGTGTGTGTTCATTTGTTTTGTTTTCTTTTTTTTGGGGAGGGGGGGATTGTGAATTGTGATAGTGGGAGAGAGTTAAAAAAAAAAAAAAAGGAAAAAAGTGAAAGTTTACAGAGGAGAGCTGGAAGTCAGGACTGAAAATGATGACAGGGACTACTGAACAGACAACAGGAAAATGGGTGAGACTAGACACTTGACTTTGCCAGGAGTATATGTTGGAGATGGAGAGCATGGAGAAAATGGTCAAGAGACTGAGTTGGGGGGTGGTGGAGAGTAACTGGGCAGACAAAGCAGGAAAATAAGCAGAAGAGGTTGAACAGGGTGTTGGGGATAGCTAGGCAAGGCAAAGCACATGGACTGGGAGATGCCAGGAGTACCTGGAGGAGGGGTCTGGTTGTGGAGTGAGAGCTGTGGTTGGAGAAGCTACCGATAGAGACCCATGCCTTGTGACTGGCAGCAGCGAGATGCTGGCATGGGGTTGTAGGCCCCTCCAAGTCCCTGGCTGGGAGAAGAAACAAGCCAGGGTGCTGGGCTTATGGGGTGCTTTCAGGCTGCTGCAACATTTTGGGAATACCCACGCCAGCTGCACCCAAAGGGAGCAGGCAGATAGCAGGGGAATGGGGTGCTGCTACCTTCCGGGGGGTGCGGGGGATTCTTCCCTGACTTCTTCCTCTACACCCTCTTTTCTTAGCAGCATGTGGTCTTTGGTTCAAGGTCATGGGTTTAATGAGGTTGATTTACCATTAGACTACAGCTGTTCAGCATTCAGATGAAAGATGTTGGTACAACAGCTTTAGGATTTCCTGACCTATTTTATGTACATAGCAATATAATGACACATGGACAGATTGGCTTGTTTTTAATCTTTTTCAAGGCTGAGGAAGTGTAGCTCTGAACCTCCCTGACTGCAATATTTGCTTAAGTTACATTTCCAAGCACTGTTGGAAATGCCAGGATTAGGATTGCCAGGCTAACTTCATGCGACTGTATTATATAGGCTCATTCTTAAACAGAACAAATCTGGGCAAGTGACTTGCACTACCCTTTGCATAATGGCTAGCAAGTTACCTGCTTCTTTGTATGGGGCTTCGCTTGCAGGTCTAAAAATCTGCCAGGCACTGAACGTACTTAACTATATGCCAAGTGTGTGTGTTTCTGACCTTAATGCACAGATCTGGCGGGGGGGTTTGTTGTTTTTTTTTTTTTTTTTTTTTTTTTTTGCTTTTGTGCATGGGTGTATGTGTATATTCTTTCTTATATTATAGAATTATTGTACAGTACTAAGTTCTTTAAATCCTGAATATGTTATATCAGAAAAATTTAGGTGAATCCTTTGACATGAATGTTGCCTTACTTGGCTCCAAGTCTGTAAAATGGATGTTTTGCCTCACATGTGTTGGGAAGGCACTAATTCACACATCTTTTAGAATTACAAGATACTGTTTTGCCAAATATTACTGAAGGTATGTATGTAAGCTGATCATGCTGTCTTCAGAGTAAGGTTTCTAAAACTTTTGTAACTAAAGTATTTTTCATGCAGGTAAGCAGAACACAACTTAAATAGTTGCTCACTGCATGAGTATGGTTCGTGCTGTGTGGTACATGGAGAAGAGAAGAAAGTGATTATATAATTAAGGAATGTTAGCATGATACTTCTGTGAAAGAGGTTGCACTTGCAATCTTAATCCTGTCACATCTCAAAACATATACCTAGTCATTAAAGTGAAAAGAGCTCCATATTTATTGACATTAAATTGGCCACAGTTTACTGGCCCTTTTTGAAGCAACCGAAACTGCACTTTTGGAGCATGCTGCACTAATGTTCACCTACATCTGCAGAAATTGCCGCCAACTGCAAAGGGTCAAATAATTTGATTGATCTGGAAGGGATGGGACAAAATACAAGAGGCCAAAGGTCATGTTACTGAAGTTGACTTCAACAGCAAAGTAACTGAGGATAACAGCCGATTCTGACTCTGAGCCTTTGAATTTGGCCCTGTCTTTAGCAGAGTGGGTTGCGCTACATGACCTTTCAACCTGAAGTATTCTGTGATCCTTATACTGTCTTAAACTACTTGCTCAATTGCAGAGTAAGTGATACATTTGAAACTGAAGCTCTAAGTGCTATTTTTGTCCAGTATCTGTCGTTACATGTCTATACCTACACTTTTTGGACTGTATTTCTTGAGGATACTATTAGTTTTAAAGATGCTGAATGAAAATAACATGGTGTCTTGCATATTTGATTGCACATGTGAATGAACTTGTAAAAGATGTGTTGGATTTTAAGGTAAGTCATTTTTTTTCCTGTTGATATCTACTTTAATGTGTGCTTTGACTCTACCTGCAACATGTGACATCTCCTTTTGTGTACTTGGTGCATGCTCGCTTTCGTTAGCCTCTGCCCATCGTTATTAACAGTTTCCTGTTATTAATCCTGTTAATAGTAAACTAAGAACACAAATCTAAGCCATATCTCTTTTTATAAAAAAAATTCTTTTGTGTATGCTATTGATGTGCAGCGCATGGACAGTACAGGCAGCTGCACAGGACAGATGTTCTCAATTCTGTTTGCATGAGCACTGTTGCCAGCAGTGGCAATGACAATAGTTTCTGGCTTGGTGACAACAGGCAGGCCATGTGCAGGCACAGGGAGTAGCATCTATCAGTCCTCTATTTGAGAAAATTGGAAATTAGGTAAAACAAATACATCTTCTTGATCTAAACCTTCAGATGCTTTCTGGAGAAAGCCTTAACTGAGGGCTGCCCTGTGTTCAAAGCTTTCTGGAACATCATGTGCCTGCAGTTTAGTATGTGAAGATAGGTGAGCACCAGATGAAGGCAGAATAAAAGCTTAATGTGGCAGTGTAGAAAGTAAAAGAAAGGGAAATGATTATCACAGTCTGTTGCAGGTTTGTTCCTTGGCCATACTGGATTTTTCTATTAGTCCTAGCTTTGCAGCATCTATGTTTACAGATGTTATAAATGCAAAGGAGCCTTTCTCACTGTTCTCTTTATGTTGCATAATTTAAGATASGGCACATGTGTATTTCCTACAGGAGTATAAGTACTAATTTTGGCCATGTTGAGGGGTGATAGACCTAGTTTCAGTTTGACTGTATTGTATTTGAGGAAAAAAAATGCATTGACTTAGTTGAATGTCATAGTGGTGTGGAGATAAAACTTTAATACTTCCTTTGCATGTAGTGAGGATACTTGAGTGCTTGCAAAYGCACTCTAGATTGATGGCGTAGGGAGTGGTAGGGGTGTTGTAGCCATATGAGTGTGGCCTGGGTGGGAATAACCATAGGTAGCTCTGATGGCCTTCAGAAGCTTTTCATGCGTTACAGGCCCATAAAAAGACTGTGGAGGGAACGCCCTTTCCTGCCAGTACGGGCTGGTTCTCCACTGATTTGCCCATTCTAGCCTTTGTGGTCTTTGAGGCTTCCAAATACTCCCTGGGGAAATTATTCTGTGGGATAATAGGGCCTCTTGAGTCTGAATGTTTAATCATGTTCCACATACATTTTCCCTAATTTCTTCCACTTAGTAGCATAAAATAATGTCAGTAGGTTGCCAGTGCTGCATGAGTTAAAACTTTGTAAGCATCAAGAACTTCTAGCTAAAGTGATCAATGCCAAGGCAAGCTAATAAAAGTGCTTATGCTTGCGTTACAGTAAAAAGGCAGTAACATTTAAAATTATATCCAACTGTAGCGCACACATAAATGAGCTGATGCAATTGGAGAGCCAAACTAAAATATCTTTTTCTGGCTTTTACATTTGAAGCAGTTCAAGATGGAATTCCAATGTGGAAAATAAACAAGATTGCTTATTAGGGGCCTACAAGTAATGCAAGATCTATCTATATTAGCAGAACATCAAAGTTTGTCTGAAATTAACACTTCAGTAAAAGCAATTTTAGTTAAAATTCTCTATTTCACACTTCAGTGATTTAATTTATACTCTAAAGCTAATGTACCGTGATTACTGTTGAGGAGACTATTGAATTTCCAAGCTGCTGTTATAACTAAAATATTTACTTCTGTGTATTGGAAAAGCATTTAAATGATCAAATTCCGAAACTTCATGGTGAGTAATTCATCTCTGCTGGTTACAGTATGACACTGCTTGTTCTATATTTCAGCCATGTAGTGATATCTTTCAGTTGTGAGATGCAGTAACTTCTTAAACAGTTTTAACTGTATTGCTAGTCAATGTCAAAACATGCTAAATTTTTTTTTTCATTTGAACCATAAAGCGACTGAGATTTTCTATGTTCTTCCTGGTATACCTACATCAGTTTAAGTTTCTGTATTATGCTGGTATACATTCCCGGTRTGACATGGTGAGACTACCAATTTTCAGCAATATTAATTTCAGCAAATACTTCTAGATAAAATTCTGCAGATTTCAGTGAATACATAAAGAATAAATTGCCTGCAGTTAATTCCTCTCCCTCATAGGAAACTTAGCTTTGGCTGCAGTAAGGTGAATGTTAAGTTGCAACTTTACTTGTTTCTACCTCAAACCTCAATTCTGAGTCTTGTGCATAAATAAGATTTCAACACTACAGACAATTACAAACTGTGGAAGAGGAAGAAATGGAAAGCATCAATTGCAGTATCTGCTCTTACGTTCTTCTTGAAAGCAAATAATAGTCCGTTGCTTTTGCATGCCTGTGTAAGGCAGATGTGTCCTCTGACTTGATGCACAGATTAGACCATATGAAAAAAATATTTGCCATTTTTGGGGAAAAAAACCCACAAATTAATGTATGCATATCTGCAACGATTTTGAGTGCAATTTGCTGTTGTAATAATTCTTTCCCTTAGCCGTTGAATAAGTTATTACAATACAGAGAACTTGCATGTTAAAGTACTGGTTAAAAAATAATTTATGATATAAACATACTGGCTAAGAGCTGAAGTGAACTAGATTGGGTCTTTTAATGGGATTGCTGATTAAATCTGACACTGCTGCAGCTCCTTTGCATGCTATTTGGGGAACTCACAATATACCAAGTCACTTGTGGCTTAAAAACTGAGCTCTCCAAAAGAAGCTGAATATGTAAGGCTGCATGTACTCCATTTTTTTGATCTATTCCTTCCCTAAATGCTTCTGTTGGTTCCAGATAGGGATTGAAACATGCCTGCCTGCATCCCTGGTAGAACAAAGCGATTGCGTCTTGTAGCTTAGTGGAGCTGCTTCAGACATCAGCATCTGACATTTGGCAGAGCTGATGTTTTCTAGTAGCAGCTGCTTAAATCCATCCTTATTGCCAAGATAGCGGGTACTACAGACTGTATTCTTTACAGCTACCTCGCTTGTTACTCCTTAGAGACAATCCATTTATAGTTGATCTGTTTTGGTACAAAAATCATATAGTCAAATAAGTTGAAGTGAAAAGATTAGATCTTAGATTTCCCTTCAGAAATGAAGCTTAATTTGATGCTGTGAAATGGAGAAGCAAATATATATTAGGCATCAATTTAGCGCAGAAGTTGAATTGATTTAAAAATAACCATCTGTAAAAATACTTGTAAATCTATACATTTTTTTTAGGGCTTTGTTCTGATCATTTCACTTTTATTTAGTGTGTGAATACTTCTTCTGCATATAAATGTTTATAGCACAATATAGCATGTTAGCATTTCTTCTAGGGCTATTCCACAAAGACATGCGCTCTCATAGCAGTGGTATTTCTTTTAGCTTCTCAAAGATTTTTTTTTTTGAAAGAAATGAAACTTTTGAAGCAGGTTTTATCTTTGCTTTGCAATTATGTAATCGGGGGCACAACCTGAGGTTAGAATTTGATAGTTCTAAATCCTTGACACTTAGCTTTTTTTTCTAAAATAACCGTGATACTTGCATACTTGATTCTGGCCTCCAGTTAATTTAACTCAGTCTCAGGTTGCTGCTTGTAYTGGGGAAGAGGGTGTGGGAATTCCGGCACGTTCCCCGCTCTCCCATTCTGGACGGAGCAGCTACTGATATGGCTAAGACACAGAAAGGGGAAGAGGGGAATTCCAGCGTATTGTTTCCCCTTTTATTCCATCCTGCCTAGCAAAATCAAAATCTGATAGTTTTGCACAAATTTGTGTTCCCTACTTTTTGTGTGTGTGAGATAATAGAGAGGATAAAGATTTCTGTGTATGGAGAGAATGGGGATTCTGTGCTATTCATACCATACCTGCAGCAACTGCCAGCAGCTATAGTATAGAAATCAAGCTGGGAACAGTTCTGAGAGAGGAGAAAAAGGAACTGGAGGAGTATGAGGGGGTGGACTAATAGCAAGACAGAGACGAACGGCATTTTCTTTTTTTTTTTTTTTAGCTGATAATTGCCACTTGGAGACTGTATCCTGATGAGATAAACCACTGTGTTTATCTGATTTAGGAACTACTGCACAGATATGTGCCCCTACTGTTCAGAGTCCAGTTGCACTTTTGGAAATAACACCAGCTGCCTCTTGCCTTCCTCTGTGCTTTAGCGGTGTGCACCCAGCCTTCAGGCACCAAAGCCTCCTTGTGACTCCCTGGCAAGCGCAGAGCAGGTGCCTAGCACGGCCTTTCTGGAGACAGCTTATGGAAGCGACCAGGCGTAACTTAGAGCATGACTCAGGTAGAAGCTGGGTATGATACTTGTCTAAAGAAAGATGCTATTCTGGGACGGGTTCTTTTTCTACTTGTTCCTGCCTTTAGAAACCTTTTCGATGGCATTTTAATTAATCTAGAAATACTYCTAGAGCTGAAGCAAATATTATCTCTATTCAATTTTCTGCATTTTATCCAGATAAGAATTTGTAGAATGATTTTTCAAGTGTATATGATAATCTCTGTGAAGATTTTGTCTTTCTACATGGAAAATATGCTATAAATCAAAACATTCTAGTTCCAATTTAAAAATCTAGTATTTTAGAACTGTCTTTAAACTCTGTAATAACCCTACTCTCAAAAAATTTTYGCCAGTTGTTAAGATGAGTTGTGCTGAGCAGGAGTGTATTTTCGATTTCCAGGTAGTTCCAGAGAGTCTTGGTAAATGTCATTACCAGGGGATGGTGGGGATTGTGTACGTTATTTGTACWGGGACGGTGTTAAGCAGTAGGATGTTGTCCTGACCCATAGGGTCATTATGTGCCTTTTTAAGGCTTCAAACCATTAAATGGGAACTGAGTTTCAAATTGGTCCTTGGTACTTTTTCCAGAATTACTGCCTGGGCCTCAGCTTCTCTCTTCCTTGGGCATCTAAATCTAGTTGAAATGGTATTAATAAAACTCCAGATACTGATTACTTCCTGAGAAAGTATTTTGGATAAGGGAGGAGGATCTTGCTTCTTGTCCTCTGAAGAAGACTTGGCAAGAATTAAAATTTGAAGAGGATTCCAATTCCTTTATAGCATTAATGCAATTCCTTTATTGCATTAATAATAATAATAAATACTTTACATTATCTGTTGAGTTCRGCAGTTGTCTTGTGGCACTTTTTAAAGTGAATGCTGTTGCTTTCAGTGGATTTCCGTGGTTTGTTTTGGATCCAGTTACGTCATCACTATCTTTTAAAACAGGCAACCCGAGGACACAAGGGCAGTGGATTAAGCTCCAGTTCCAGAGCCTGTGGCCAAGAATCAAAAATGGTATTTGGTGCTCAGCACCAGGGAAGTGCTGCAGGGAATCCTTTTGGCTCATTAGGTGTATCAGCATCATTGCTTTCAAAAGTTACTTTTGAAGATTGCTGTGTTGAATATTTGACTCTTTTATTCCCTCCTTCCTCTTTGCCCCCCATCTACCTCTACAAAAACWTTCTACCTCTGCAAGTGGAAAATACCACAAGAGAGTTGTTTCAATCAAAATAGATTGAACTCAGAAATCAAAATTAACTGCTCATGAGAGTTTATTGTAGGAGGTTATCCAGCCAGACAAAAGATAACTTTTTCTGAATAATCAAGGAGATTAAATTGAGTGAACTGTTAGACTTATTCTTTATTAATCTGTTTTAATAAAGAAGACTTAAATCATTTTAAATCTTTAAATTAAAAAAAACAAAACAAAACGCAAATGCTTGCACGCACTCCCTGCTGCTTATCTTTCCTCCGCATCCTCCTCTGCGTTCAGTGCCCTTTCTCCATTCGGGCTGGAAACTGCAGAGTGGCAGCGTGGGTTGGAGGCATTGCTCATGGTCACAGAAATCAACTCTGCCACTACATCGCTTGGTGAAGCGGCAGTGCACGAGCACTTCATTTTCTTTCTGCTTGGCTTATTTTCTGTCACAGACAATAGTCCTTATAGGAAACCAGAGTTGTCTAAAACAGTAAATTATGAAAGCTAATGTTGCTGCTTTGTTCCACTTCATTTCCTTTGTTTTTTATCACGCTGGAAGTAAAAGGGAGAAAGCTAGCCTCAGTGTAGGTACAAAATAAAAAGCAAAGAAAAACAGTCTTAAGAACTATTTGTGAGATTAGCCAACATACTTAAAACTGGTGATATTTTTTCTCCTAAAAAAACTCAAAAACTGTAGTTGAAAAGTGAAAACTTCTTTGTGGAAAAGCTCATCTTCTGATGAGGAAAAAAAAGCTAGAAAATACATGTCTCTAAAATCTGCAATTCATTATTAGAGCCAATATCATGTGATGGTCATTTAACCAAGGTATGACTTGAAATGAGATTAGCATGGTGACCCAGTGCTGACAGGGTTGCTCTGTAAAATCAATAAAATAATCATGACAGGGATTTGAGGGTTTTTTTTGTTATATTGTTATTTTGATTGCAAATGATTGATTGCAGCATATATATAAACAGGTTTGTAGTYTACTGGTACTGTCAGAATCACGTGGCTTATTTAGTAAGATACCTGCTACTGGAAATAAACTTGTTAATTATAGTGTCAAAACCTTATTTTCAAACACACATAAAGGTTACTTATGGTCAAAAGTCCTTCTTAATTTAGAAGGCCAGGATCTTATGTAATTAGCTGCTGTGTAGATCCACAGTCCCTCTGTGGAAATAAATGGCATTGCACCTAGTATGAGCTTTCCGGCAAAGTAGGATCAGACAATTAGCATTTTTTTAAGGTAATAAAATATAATTTTCTTGTTAGTCACAAAGCAATGCAGAAGAATGTCAAAGCAGGAAGTTTTGTTTGACTCTGTGGGCAAGATGTTTTTGGATTTTTGTTATAAAATTAGAGAAGAGGTATTAAGGAAAAGTGCAAGGAGAAATCACTGACAAAGCAAAATGCAGAATATTTCTATGGTTTCCTGGGTTCTTAGGAAGGGAGCAAGCGTATTCTCAGCAAGCTGGCCATTTTAGMAATGCAAAAACACCTTTTGGATCACAGCTAGTAATCTAGGGGTGCAAAAGTGACTTCTGCTTTTTGTGATGCAGAGGYCACAGAATACAAAGATTATTTCAGATGCGCAACCTGCTTCTGAAGCCATAAGCTGTTTAAAATGTAACTGGTTGAAGATGCTATCTGGTGRTATTCTTCTGGCAGTCTGATGCGTCCTCTTGTAGCTGCCATCAAGGCCGTAAGGCTTTCCTGTGCGAGAGCATGACAAACCGTTGCGCAAAGACCAGAATGCATGTTGTATGTATGTATACACACAGAAATGCATGTGTGTGTGTATATATGTGTGTGGGAAGAGAAGCATAGGTGCATAATGCAAATCAACCTTTTATTTGATATCTGAATGTCTTTTTCTAAATAAGCATTTGGGAGAAGTTGCAAGTTATCTTATTGGAGGAGGCAGTGGAAAAGGAACTAGGTTTATATTGGGCTGAGGTGGAAATGAAACAAAATGATGAAAATCTGCCTTTGCTTTGTGCAAATTTTAATAGTACAAGGAAATGTTTCAATTGCATAAACAGAAATTTGAAGTTTTGATGTTAATCAGATCTTGTTCCATATATGTGTATGCGTTCTAGAACACAACTGCTGGATTTTTTTAATCTATAAGAATAYCAGGAGTATGAATATCAGCTTTCCCAGCTCTTATGTGAAACTGAGAAGGAGGTTTTCAGGTCTAATATTAATCGACTGGGTAAGGGTTAAAATTTTGCAGCAATAGCAGTTATCTTCTGTGCTATCGAAGCCAAATTACTCACTTAAGCTARTTTAAACAAAATCAAAGCATTAGTCTGCCCAAAAAAAATCTATATTCTCTCACATTTGCAGGTTCTTTTACTCGCGTTTCATCACATACTCTAGTCATCAGTGACTTATTCTCCAAAATAAGACCTTTGTTCAGCATGGGATTTCTTTCCATAATAAAGATAACGCTGTTGTTATGTTCTTTCCACATAAGCCCTTAAAAAAATCACAGTGTAATTTAGGTTGGCAGGTACCTTCAGAAGTCCCCTGGTCCAGCCTGCTGCTCAAAGCAGGGCCAGCCAGCTTAGATCAGAGCTTAGATCAGTTAGATCAGAGCTTAGATCAGTTAGATCAGAGCTTAGATCAGTTAGAGCTAAATTCTGTTGCTTCTTTGCTCATCTTCTTTCCAGCTTGCGTATGTTCTTTTTCCCTCTTAACACCATTTTTCGGAACAGACATCCTACTGTTTCAACAGTGTAATGAAGGAAGGAGATGACCTCTTTGTAGGAGCAATCRTATTCTTTAAGCATCAAGACTCTTCCCCTTAGTATCTGCTCCTATTTTATCAATTATCCACATTGTTTTGCCCCAGGAACCCCAGTGACTGATTCTGAGCTGAGACCTTTTCGCACTAAGCCTATGAAACGTTTCTTTGACTCTTCACAGAAGAAGGACCATATGCAGTGCCTTTTCTTGTGTGTGTTTTTCTTACTCATCTTTTTCTCCTGTGACTTTATTCTTGAAAAATCTGGCCTTAGTGGAGTCATTCTTTAAGTGCTGGGTTGTCATTTTTTACCCAAGACCCAATTCTTTCATGTGTCCTCCTGTGGCTGGTGGTGGTAGCAGTGAGGCCGTTGTTAATAACTGTGACCCTGCAGTGTTGGACTGTGAAGATTTTTCACCATTAAGCTTACAGGAGCATGAGGAGGGGAGCATGATATTCGTAAAYGTTGCTTTGAGTGCCTGTAGCTCTATACTTTTCTTGGCAAGCTACCTTCCCTGTCTACCTTTGAACTCACGAATTACTGCTTATGCAAGACTTTGAAGAAAGAAAAAGAACAGATTCCACTTGATGGGTCACTGTTGGAATTGAAACCTTGGGCTCAAAGATGGGTAATATTTAAAATATGGTTCTTATGTATCATSAGTAAAAATAAATATTTGCGTACTGCTTGCGTCTTCGTGATATAATCTAACTTGCAACAATTTTTTTGTTGGAATGGAAACCTTTATTCCATTTCAAGATTTGAGCACAAATATCTTTAGATCTGAGAGTGAAGTGTTTGGTTCAACTCTTGTTAGTACTTTGGAGTACGGGGATATAAGAAAGCATTTCACCAGTGTCTGTCCACAGCAAAAGATTGGGAAAAGTTAAAAGAGTATGCTTTTATTTGGGAGAAAGAAATTTGTATCAACAAGGATTCTCTGGAAAATAGGAATGCTAGTGGTTAGAATTTTTGGTCTAGTATCTCTCCTGGTACACCCTCCTCCTTCCCATCCCTGGAGACTGGAAACCTGCTTGTATAAGTAAGTATTTCTACCTAGATGGTGTAATGTGTGTGATCTCAAAGCACAGCTGCTATAGCTGATATATGGTACTGTGTGGGTGCTATATCGGTTGTGAGGCTCTGGCGTATTTGCATGCATACAGGGAATCATGTAATTAAGCACATTAAACTGAATAACACGCAGCCTCCCCATTGTTCCTCCTTACGRGTGTAATTAGATGCTGAGAGAACTATAGCAGGAAATAGGAACAGTTTCCTCCTGCCACCCCTCAAACAAGTTTTCAGTTCCAATTAAAATAAATTACATTTTCTACCAGAAGAGATTACTCACGTGATATATGTCATTTAGAAACAGGCACAGAAAGCCTGATGTAGAGGGAAGTATTAGAAAAGGGAAAGAGGAGGAGAGCAAGCTAGAAAGCATAACCAATAGGAAGTCAAAAGCTGCTTCCTCAAAGTCAGTTACTTTCTAAGAGGTACTAGGTAGATGTTGAATAAATGTAAAAATGCCTCCTCGCAAGATTTCAGGTAATAGAGATCCACTTCAGTAAACTATGTGTAGAGCTTTTATAGGTTAGTGTATTTTAAAAAATTATTTATCTCATCAGACTTTTTTTTAAAAAAAGAAAGTAATATAGGTGATTTTGTGCTTGACACCTTCCTATTTTGATCTATCAGTTGTTCCAAAGGTGCAGTTTCCTGTGTTACTATTGCAAGATGACTTGTAAAACAAACAGAAGAAAAACCTGAATTATGATACTGTTAGAATGATATTGATTTTTTTTTTTTGCTGAAATATCACATAAATTTTATGTCAAAACTTGTGTTAGTTTTCAAAAGTACCAATAAGAAGTGAAAAGAAAAATCTCAGAGTGAAAAATCAYGTTAAAATGAAAAGCCTGACCCTTGGACTATAATGTTTAAGATCATTTTACATTTACGTTCTTAATAAACTATGTAAGGGAAAACAGCTATCTCCTACTGTACAGTTTAGGTAGTTTTCCCTTCCTCCCTGAGAATAAGAAGATAGCTAGTGTGGTAGGAGAAAGAAAACTTGAGAGAGAAGAAATTCGTAATTCTATAACATCTTCACACGTTTTCAGTGGTTTCTAAAACTCCTAATAGAAGTTATGGCAAATGATGGCAGTCTCCTTAGCTTAATTTTGCAGAAAATGGTAAAATARATTGCTATATTGATATAAGATATATCTTATATAAGATACAAGAAAACAAAAAATTTCAAGACTCTCTAGTTTATTACTGGATAGTAGAGGTAGAGATATGGAGAAACAAACTGGTCGAGCTTCTTATGTCTGAGTTAGGAATAACCTCACCTTGTTTACAGGTAGTATAAAGGTAATGTAGATCTGGACTGAGAGTCTGAACTGCGCTTACAAGATTTAATAGCAGTTCATGTCTGTGCAGCTGTGCACTAAACTTTGAAGTAAAAGCGTTGCTGTGATAATTGAATTGGAAAATTAACTACGCAATGAGGAAGGTAGTTCACTCTCCTCCCACATCTTCCCCATCCTTTCGTCTGCAAGAATAGTATAATTCCTGGCAATCTTTATATTTTCTCTGCAATTTTCCAGTGTCCTTGATAATATTGGAAAAAGTGCAAGACTTAATTGCTTCCTTTCTTGAGATATATGAAGAGATTGCTCTTCATATTTTTTTAATATGTGCTGTTACTTTTTTGGATTTTAAAGTTATAATACTGAGACAGTTTTGTAAAATTGGCTGTAGTAGTAAACTCTGCTCATTACATAAGGAATTTAGAGGATGTTCTTGTGCAATCTCTACTGCTAGCTTGCCAGTCATATAAGTATCCTTCTAGGCCTGATGAAATTGCTGAAGTGTAATAACATTTTATATACTGTTGGTAGAAAAGTGTCACAAGTCCTTCAGAAAATGTTCTCTCAGGTTAGCAGGACTGAACTATGAACTGAAGTTCTCCATTTCCCTTTCATCTCCTGAAATGTCCTGCTGGTGGAAGCACGACCAGCATGGCCGTGACCTCTGGACCCACGTTTGCTGCCGACGTGGCTTTGTGGGTGCTGTTCTGCAGCAGCACTGGGTGATCGACCTGCTACCAAGTTCCCCTTGGCCCTGAAGCTCCTCTCAACCCATGCTCTGCTGTTTCAGCATGCAAAGCCCACTGAAATCTAACTTGGCAAAAAATTAAGTAATTAAATGTGATGATTGACTCTTTTGCCAATTGACTATGCTGAAATAGTTCATTTTGCTCAAGGGTGGCTGCGATCAGGAGCCAGAGCTCGAGGGGTGGCASCAGCCAGGAGGCTGATGAGCTGAGACTACTAAGAGGCCTCAGGCTGCAATTACGTGTGTACTTGTCAGGAAAGCCACTCTGTCATCTCTTTGAAATAAGGTGTTTTTCTGAATGCTCAGGAAAGAAKAAATGCCAGTACTTAGTATATGCTTCAGATTCACCTGTATAATCTGGGTTTGTGTAGTGTGCATAGTGAAATTATGTAATACTTTTCTCATTTTTCTTATGGTATGATATAGGGGAAATGCAGCACTACTTGAACAGTAATTTGCTATTGTCCCATGTTGCTGAAGTATTGCTACTATTACGGAAAATTTGCTGATACCTTTCAGATTCCAGACTCAATATTTGAGTCATCCTGTGTCAAATGAGCTGTGATTCTTGTGTCATCAAGAAATCGGTACAGCATGACACTTTTTCAGGATGATTTCTAGCTGGTAAATGCACCTAAACTATGCTCAAGAAATCCGCTCAAAAGATTAAAAGGTTTTATCTGGTTTTACCGAAATAATAGTTTGTGAAACCCATGTAATGGTGTCAACTATTCACTTCTAGGATTAAAAGAACCTGAAATCAGTATGTAGGTATGAATATACCAGATACAAAGTTCACGTTTATTTTGAGTTTGGGTTCATGCAGTTGTGTGTATTTGTGTGTATGTATATGCACACATATATACACTCTATGCTTGTGAAACATTAGACATTATGTACTGCTTTACATACTTTTTTTTAAAAGATGTGTGAGTTGCTACAGTAAGTAAACTAGCATTCTTCTTGGAGAGTGGTAGTATCACTTGTGCCAATACTTAAGATTATGGTTTAATTTGCAATTGTTTATTATATGTATAAGAAACACTAAATGATGATGCTTACTAATTTGCTGCTCTGTTGAAGTCAACAAAAAAGAGTGGAGGGGTTATTTTTATTTTTTTTAATCTGAAACTGTGCCTCTGGTGTATCTTTTGATGAGGGAAGCCTGTACTCTGTTTTGCTGTAGTCTTTCCAGCATTTGGAAATCTGTCCTTGCAAGTTTCACTTTCTCATACTCCAAGGAGCAGGAGCTTTAGCATTCATTTGCCATTTTTCTTCTTTTCAATCAAAAAGGTTGTTTTTAAAGATTTTCTGTCTCTGGTGAAAGATGAGCTCCTAGTTGCTCTTGGTTGTTTCTTTGTAATGGCCTCATTAAGAAACCAGCTTACCTCATATAGGGCTAGAAAGGCAGTGTGTATTTAYCTTTGCACTTAGCTCTGCTGGGAACGCTTGTAGCTGTGTTCCTCGTCTAGGCTGTGATGAGCTGAAGCGGTGATCTTGGGTATTGTCTCCAACTCCGTCTGTGTTTTCCTACTGCTGAATCTAAATGGTTACTCTTGTGCTCCTGCCCTCCTGGGGATAAGCACCCAGCAAAAGATCTTTTCYTCTTTCAGGTTTGGAGAGAGACTACTTCAATGCTATGGCTGAGAACTGCTTTAAAAATTATTTTTATTCCATTTTGTTAAACCGGAACTAATTGCTGAAAAAAAAAAACAAGAGAATTATACTTCTCATGCTGGGGAGAAGTGATTACATTCTATCATGATCACCTTCTGTGCTCACTTCTGAGAGTAAACATCACAGTCTCTCAAATAAAAAAAAAATGTAAATCACCCAGAAATTTCTTTTCCTGAAAGCATTTTGCGGTATTTCATGGAACAGTTTGTCTTGTGCTAAGTCTTGTCACACTGAAACCACAGCAGCAGCTTTGCTTCCTCAAAAGCCCTGTCGAAGTTCTCCCTGGTCATCWTCTCCTCTTCTCTCTTGCTTCAGTTTTTAGAGCCATCTGTGACCTTCTGCTCACTTCTGTCCGTTTTTTCAGCGCATCTCGTCTTGGCTGTTCCGGTTGTTTCCTTTTGCTATCTGAAGCTCGCTTCCTCCCTTAGTCACTTCCTTTCCTCAGGAACACGTGGAATCAGTGCAAGTTTTCACTTTATTTTGGCTGTCTCTTAAATGCCCTAACTCAAGGSAGATATATGGACACTATAGAACTCCTTCTGAAAGCTTTGGTGAAACCAAGCTGCAGATTTTTAGTACCAGTATGTCAGTTCTTTATCCTTATCCATTGTCATTTGTACATGAGATTTAAAATTTTATGGTCTCTGTGCGGAAGGGTGAGATTTTTCATCTAGAGAGTAGGTTCAAAAGTCAGGAACAAAGCAGTGGCTGCTGAGCAGTCCTAGAAATTTGGATTTGCCCTTTGGTTTACCTTTGGAAGTCTGGCAACTGTCTTAGGGGCAGGATGGAGGCTGAGTGGCTTTTCTCTAGGTGTAAGTAGATGCTCTTGCAAAGCCTGCAAGGTGTGTGCCACTTTTCTGCCTGCTGGAGAAAAGTTCCTGTCACCGTCTGCCTATCCTGGTTTTGCAGTGCTGTTAGCTGTACTGGAAGATAAGCTGATTTAGCTGTTTTCTTTTTCTTCCCCTGCCCCCCACGAAGGCTTCACTGTAAGAAAGTTCTGTCTCTAATTCTCATCRCTTCAGTAATCTCACTTTCAGTGAACTCCACAAAATTGCCTCAGCACTTGCTGACTATCCATCCATATAAAGCAAAGGCAAAGTTTCAGCATGGTACAGTTTGAAAACAAGCTGTTTAACTTGATTCCTGCATTATGAAGAAATGGCAAGATGTGGTACTTAATGTCAAATATATTTGTTAAAAGACTTTAATAATTTCTGGAGAAAAATGCAATGCTGCTTATTTAACAAAGAAAAGACAAAGTCCTAACGCAGAGGAGTTTGACTCTTTGCTCCCATCTTCCTCAAGCAAAATGATGTCTGCTGAAGCTGTCTCTGAGATTGAGATGATAGTACTTAAAAACCAACAATAAAAACAAACCCATGTTTTCATACGTCGATTTTATTGAAAATACCTCTGTTTGCAAAGTTGTTGTTTAAATTTATTATTCTCATTTCAGACTTTTTTGATGTGACATATGTAGCTATGGAGTTGGAACAGATGAGATATATTAGTGCCTGGATAGACTGCAGACTTTTAGGCCAGTCTTTCTTTTTGCTTCTAGTATCCTGAAGTATGAAATGTATGTTGTCTGCATTTGGTAATGCTCTACTCATACTTCAGCTAGGCCTGCAATACTGCTGTGCAGTGACTTTAGACATTACGTCTGGGAATACTGCGGTACGGAATGCAACACTACTAACATACCTGATTTAGCATCGCATTTAAAAAATTATAAAAATTTCCACCACCACCACCCCCCCAGGAATTATGGGCATGTGTGTTTTCTGCTCACAACTCAGAATTAACTTCTAATTCAGTTAATGAAAACTGCTTTTGAAACAAGAATAGCCACGTGAGCTTGTTTCCTGCAGTTCTCAACAGAAAAGTAAAGCTTGGCACCTGGTGTCATGGATGCCTGCTGTTGGTCTGGGGTGATGAACCTCAGTGTAGTTGCTCTTTTGTAACCTGGCAGAATGTGTGCTGAAGCTAGTTTTAATGCAGTGGGTCCAGGACTCGGGAACAGCTTAAGGACTCCATACTCCGGTGCGCTCTGGCAGAGCAGAGCGCGGATTTTCTCTCTGTTACTGCTCACATTTGCAGAGCTTTCAGCTGTTTTGTTGTTCCAAGATAGTCCAGATATTTTGTCTGGCAAGCAGCTTTAGTAGGTGTTTTCTCAATTTTTTAACACCATACCTGCGTGTGAGGTGACGCAGGCATTCTGTAGGCTGTTGTCACAAGGTATCGCACACCCAACCTGTCCTGGTGTTTCTAGAAGTTAGAGAAAATTACATTGAAATCTCTCTCATCTTTTATTCTGTGGGATAGGTAAGAGAGTATGTAGCAAAAAATACTAGAGACCTATGTCTAATACTATTTTGGTTTGCATGTTAGTCACTAATGATTTTTTCTAGAATCTAATGTGTCTTCTCCATCTCTTTCTTTCTTCRTTAGCTCATTATATCCTGCTTGAGCAGACTGATCGCTCCTAGCAGCTGGTTGCTGCCCTTAGCTCAGGCAGCTCACAGGCAGCTGCTTCTGCTACTTTGCAGCAGAGCCTGTGCGAGTGGCCAGTGACACGGCCGAGGAGGGCTGTAGTTCTGCTGAGCAGTGTGCTTGTAGCAGTGGTCCTCTTGCTGGATTTCCTCCAGGCGGAGGAGAAACCAGCCAGTTTTCAAGAGGCTGAGTAACTCCTTGGTAGCTGGATCGAGTTGTAAGCTACCAGCATCGGAGGCTATGGTTGGCAGGATGTCTGACCACTGCCCTGATTTTGTCAGGGACGATGCATCTTCAAACAGCAGTTTCAGCAAGAGTRCAAAGGGGGCTCGTGGGGATCTTACTACAAGGAATCATTTGGCAGCTTATTTAATTGGTGTATAAGCTGTTCAAAAGTAGCTTCCTTTTGAGAACTTCCAAAGAGCAAATACTTTCTTTAACAGACCTAGGAAAGATACAAACTGTGCTGCAGAGTACCTTTGTTACTTCCTAAGTGTAAACTGGTCTGGAACTGTTTCTCCTTTGGGTATTGCTATTACYCTTCGTTAACATTTGAGTCAGGCAATCAGAGAATGCAAATGCTATTCTACAATGTTGAGCACTGTCCCGTTTCAGGACTCTCAGTGGTATTTAGCCACTGTATTCTGGTCTTGTTTCTTATACTGCGTATGCATCTGTATATACTTTTTCATTAGTTCTGGTCATTTGGGCTGCTATTTGTCACCTGCAGAGAGGAGGAACTGCTAAAGAGTGATCTAGTTCAGATGCTCAGATAAAAATGAATTTGAAAGAGAAACACTTCTGGATAAATACACTGCTCTAATTTTTTGCCAAAAACTTGGGTATATTTTACCTTGAAAGTGATGTGGTGTGGCCCTTTGTATTCTGTTGGTGTGTGTGGAGGTTTGCTGCTTCATACTTTGGGATGGCATGTTAATTTGATGGGCAACAGAAAGGTTTTTGTCAGTAGCTAGCTCGCGTAGAGTAGTCCATAAAGGTGGGATGGGACATGGAGGAKGTGTGTATTCTGCTTAGTTGTTGTTCAGAGAAGCACAGTGTAAAACAAACAGTATGAAGAATAATGATAATGATCATCAGAATAATGATTTCCTGAAAACAGAACATTCCAGGGGTTAAAAAGGTAAATCTGAAGGGTTTATGAGCTCCCAGGCAACAGCATCCAAGCAAATACTAGGATTTGAAGGCCAAGTTAATTTTCTTCAGCTTTTTCTTTTTTTTCCCCTTGAGAATTTGTGTGTAATGATGTATGCTGTGTGCTGTCTGTAGCCAAAGACTTTTGGAAAGTCCTCTGCCTAGGTCTCTATTTCATTCCACTGAAATGGAAAAGGATTTCTAAGGGAGAGAAGCAGGCAGATGTTAAAAAAAGTCTCAAAAAATCTCCCTGTTCATACAGGCTGACAGGATTAACCAGACACTTCCCAATTCTGAGCATAATTTTTATATACCGTTTATCTTTTTTCTAAAGTAAGTAAAGTAAAAGATTTGCTTTTTTTATTCCTCTGTATGTCCTCATAACTATTCCAGTTTGCTGTTTGAACTTCATATTGACTTTTTTTTCTGTCTTTTAGGTGATTTTAGGACTAGGTAACTGCTCCATCAAGAAATCTATCATGCTTATGCGTAGAAATCCATCAAATTTTTGCAGAAGTTTATGATGCTACTGAAAAGTATGCTGAATTTAAACAGAACAACAAAACCAAGTAGTGACTAGAAAGTGTGTGTGAGATATGTTTTTTAAAATACAGAGAATATATGCATATAGATGTACATTACAGGTACACAGTGTAGATGTACTTTTTTTTTTAATGAAGTTGCCTTAGCCCAGGTGATCAGCATCTAAAACCTGTGGAGCAGATGGTTCTCACCGGGAAAGTGAAATGCACAGTGCAATCTAATAGTGCCAGACTATGCAGAACAATCTGCTGCCTGAGCTTGCCTTGCAAGTAGGACAGAAACAGCACTGAAGTTATATGCAAAAAACAGTCACAGGCCAAAATGGGACAGAACCTAAGTTGCTGGAATACTTGTAGGGAACAAAAGGAAATACTAGAAGAGCAGCAGGAGAGAATGGATTTTAAAAACCTAACTACATTTGAGATTAATTCTCTGCTCTCCCTTATCGAGTTGCTAAATGGTACAGTAAGGAAAGGACTGCATTTAGGGGCTGTGATCCCTTTCCCAGGATGAACCCATAAATGTATGCTTTGCTGAGCCCCTTGCATGAGAATAGCTGTAGAGGGTGTTCTTCCAGTCTTGGCCTTACACTAAGCCCTGTAGATTTTGTTCTCCACCCTCTTGCCTTCTCTTGGAGCAACATCCAGGCATTTTATGGTCATACATCTGTTTACTTTCGTAATTTCTTTTGCTCCATCATGTTATGTTCTTATAGTTGCAGAATTTCCTGCAGATAATGTGCCTGTACCTTTTCTCAAAATAGTGGTTGTTTTCAGCGTGGAGGCATCTTCTTCTTTGATCTTCCAGGAAATTTCTCATCCCTTTAGCAGGCACACAAGCACAGCTTGAAAGSCCTTGGCATAGGAAATTTTGTCTTGCTGCATGAGCTTCTTATATGATCTCCCTCAGCACAGCTGTATCATACTTGTCTTGTAGAGGTGTCTTCCACCCATCTAAAAGATGCTTCTCTGAGAYGAGGGACGGGTTGACAGGTTTGAATCTAATAGATCAGGCTATCGAGGCAGGTAAGTGTTAATTCATTATCTCTGTAGTGAGTGGGTAGTTTGGATGAAGGTCTGGCAGCAGATGGAAACACAATTAGGAATGAAAGGGAGAAGGAGTGTATATTGCTGCATTGCTGGCTGGAGGGATTCTTGAAGTGGTTTATTATATCAGGTCTTCAAATGACTCATGTCCATYGCTGCATCCTAAAATTTAAAATGGTGGTTCTTGTGATTTAATTCTGTTTCCAGCAATAAAAATTCTGACATGTCAGAGTGCTGTGATCTGTGCAGCTGTCCTTTTCAAGCATCCTGTGGTTGAGGGAATGTAATTAGCTTACAAGCATGTGTTACTTCTTACTTGTTCACTTCTTCATATTTTGCTTTTATGCTTCCTTTTCCTCAYGTACATGTGAGACTGTCAAAAAGAAATTGCCATTTTCGTTGGCTTGCTTATAATTAAACACTTCTCCCTCACCCCTGTGCTGAAATGTCCGAGTTAGAGCAGGTGCCAATTTATAGTCTTCCAGGGGTGAAGTCGGGGACCTCCACACTGCTGGGGGCTCTTCCACGGGTCTCTTGTCAAAGCTGTGCTGATGGAGTCCTGTTGATCTGATAGTGGATGACTCCACTGCATCCAAGGCAGATAACTTGGGTTAAACACGATACCTGTTATTTGCCTTTTCCTTGGGGGCCTGTTGCATGTTCACTGATCCTGGCAGTTTCTGCTTTAGCTTTTGCATGGGAGTGAGGGTCTRCATGGCCCAGACTCTGGCTGTGTCAGTTCAGTGTCCAGGAAGGAAGGAGAAGAGGGACAGGGCAGCAGTGTGTGTTCTGGATTAGCTGTATGCCATGGAGAGGCAAGTTGTTGCTAGGTGTTTGAATGTATCAGTACTTTGGTGGGGTCACTGACAGGGAGGGACAGAGGTCCGTGTCCCTGCTGTGATGTGCGCATGCCCTTCACATGCAACAGTTACTTTGGAGAAGGAGAGTTGTGACTATTAGCGTAGAAGCTTGAGTCTCTCCCAAGAATAGGATTTGGTTGTGTTTAATACCACCTGATTTTACTGTAATACTGAATTATTTTAATCTCTATGATCTGAGGGTTCATTACTATGAATTATTATTTAATAAAAGGTTTAGCTCAGTTGGTTAGAGCATGGTGCCGCTAATGCCAAGGTGATGGGTTCAGTCCCCATACAGGGCTATGCTGAGGGTTGGACTAGATGATCTCCAGAGGTCCCTTCCAACCCCACCATTCTGTGATTCTGTGTTTCAGAAAAATAGTAGTGAGCCATAGCAACCAGACTGCAGTACTGTTACACCCAGCTCTCTACAGTCATGTAATAAAAGGCAGCTTGTGCTGCAGAGGTGGGTCTGTCCCCCTTATCCTTGTCCTCTCTCCGTTGTTTTCTTTTGTGCAGTAACTGATGCTATGCAGTCAGTGCAAGAGCTTGAGCAGAGCCCCATCTGGGYAAAGTGCTTTCTGTACTATGTTACCCATCATATTTTTTGCACAAATGCATCAGATGGTAAGAAATGACAGTGCTTATATAGTCCAATTTTTCATTAGTGGCTGAGAGTGAAGGTGTTTGTATGAAGGGGGTTTTTTTGTTGTTTTTTAAATCCAGTGGTTTAAAGGATTTTATAATCCTTTCTTTAGAAGRCATTTTAAGGCTTCTCTTTTATTTTGTGTTACTCTCGAACCTTTCCAAATATGTTTTTTAAGTGACTTTGGCCTTTGCTTTGAATTTATTATTGTGTAGGCCCTGGGGAAATAGTGCTGCATGGACTGGCTTTGCTTATTCCAAAGGAGACTAAGAACATTTGTCATTTCACATGACTTAATGTCTGTCTTCAGTGCAGAAAGAGAGGAATATGGAAAGAATTAACCTAAAGCAGAGCTACCTGATACAAAGATTGTCAGCATTTCTAGAGAAGCAACAGAACTTGTGCTTTCAAAGTTAGGAAAGACAAGAAAAATCAGTTCCTCGTCTTGGTTTTATGTAGCTTACATTTCTATTAAATAATTTTTGTTGGTGATACTGCATTTATGTGATCAAATAAAGTTTGTGTGTTAATAAGCCCTGTGTTGGGAAGACTCTTGACACTGTCTTCCACCCATCTAAAAGGGCAGCACTCACAYCTGAGATGAGTGCTGCAAACTCTGCATTCCTAATTTGGGATGCCGATACCCAGGCATTCAGACAGAACAGTGAAGTACTGCTTCATCCAGCTGAGTGAAGTTGGACATTAAAGTGTGTGTATATATATTATATATAATAATATATTATATATAATTAATAATATGTATAATAGTATAATATATTATACACAACACGCATATATCTGGGGGAGATTCCACCAGCTCTTGGACTGTGTGTTATTAAAACTGTATTGGACAAGCTCTGCCTTCTGCTTTTTCTGYGCCTCTTCCATGTCCCTTGCTTGGATTAGTGTCTAGCAGCTTTTCTTTCCTCCTRTTCTTAAACAGGTAGGTCAGCAATCCCTTATACACTCTCAGTCTTCAGAGCTCTATTTTATTGCATTTTTGAAGAATGTTAAAACTTTTAAATACCAACTTTCTCCATCAGAAGTCATAGACATATAGGCCTGTTGATCCATGGCCTRTATATTCTATGGTAAATGAATAAATTCTTTTTTTGCTATTATGTCAGACTTGCCCATACATGCCACAGATTCACTATGAGTTTGACAGTGCTCTACCATGATAAAAATATAAAAATTTTTAAAGGCTAGCAGGTAGTGTTGCTCTCTTTGGAATACATAAGGTCAGTGATTTCATTTTGAGGAGGGTTGCATTTTTCTTAGTTACTCGAGATGAATTTTCSTATCGTGCTAAATACGTTTCTAAAGTTTTATTGAACTTAAGCAAATTTTTTTCCTATTCAGCCATGAGACTGTAGCAATGTATGGTAGCTGTTGTGCTGACCATGTCACAGGTGAAGAAACTCTACTTTTAGATAACTGCATGAAAGAGGATATACGGAGCAAATTAATTGCATGTTTTCTATAAAAACTTACTTTTGACTTAAAAAAACTAAAACAAACCAGTATTGCTGTTCTAATTTACAAATATTTCCTTTCTTTGCTAAAATTTTCCTATGGCTTGCTCAAATTTTTTTTTCCTGAATCTAGTGATAATTCACTTAATTGCTAGTGCCATAGCTGGTGAAGCTTTTTGCTGGACACTTAAATTATATGAAAGAGCAGTTCAACTACTGCTGAAGCTTGTGTGGGATGACAGTGGCTTGCCATCTGGAGAGGCAAAAGGACCTGCTGGTCAGTGACTAGAAGATTTGTGGCTGCCAGCATGCAATCCTCGGATCTTATAGCTATGCAGTGTTTTAAGAGCAGCCTGGAGTAGGCCTTTCTTGAGGTCTTGAGAGACAAAATTTTAGGGACTTTTAAGATGTTTTGAGCATTCTGTGAGAATGCTGTGTGCGCAGTTTTGTAGAAATATGTATCATGCTTCATTTCTTAAGTATTAAGGCACTGATTCACTGCATAAAAATAATAAAATATGCAGAAGAAGAATGCTGAAGAATGAAAATATCARTGAAGAGTTCTTCTCCATCTTACTCTAAAGTTGTTTGTTTTTGTTTCAGTTCAGGAAAATCTTGTAGTTACGTGTTGCCCCATCCTTTTGAAAAGCTTGGAAACTGGAATGCCAAGGTGTTAGCTCCGTATCTGAATTACAAGAATCAAAGAAATTCAGCTCTGATAAAAATCAGACTTCCTTGTCAAGGCAGGGAGGAGCTGTACTGMAACTTGCTGTTCCAGGTAGTCATGTCTCATAGTAGAGGGGAGATTTTCAAAGTTTGTAAAACTGACTCAGAAAGCTTGATACCAACACAGGTGTGAATGCCAAAGGCAGGAGTTAGAAGCTCAGCACTGTCTTCATGGAGTAAGCAATACTACTTCTGATTCATTGTGTCTGTTTTCTCTTCTGTGCATTTCTCTGTCCTTGGTTTCAGCTCATGTTAATCTTCTGTCTTGTGTGATAAGAAGCAGGAGTACAGAGAAATGATGTGACTTCCTAGGAGTCACACAAGGATACCAAATACTTACTTTTGGATTTTTTCCCAGTTATTTATAACGTCAGCTACAGTGCATTTTCCAAAGCATGGGAGATGCTGAAGGCAGTAAGTCCTCTTTCTGTTTGCTGTACTTTGAGTGATTGAATACTCTACCATTTTAGAAAATGTTTATTAGTGGTTGTAATTTGTGTCATGGTGTGTAGTTCTCTTTGGTTATATTCATGCTTGTGAATCTAAGGCTGCAATTCAAAGCACAGTATTTGCTTAGTAAATGCATTTGCAATTCTGCAGACAGTGCTAATACAGACTCCTGCTTCCCGATCTGCGTGACCARCAGCACGTATGGAAGAAGGCTAAACGAAGCCAAGTTATGCATTGCCACTATTTATGGGCACAGTCTCCTCTGTTGTGTTATGTGACTGGGAGGGCTTTGGCAAGGAGAGAAGGCAAACTTGTCTTGCAAAGCCCTGCAAAAGCAATTTAGGCATCTGAGATTCCATCTTATTTTCCTGATAGTATGATTAAAGCTTGCTGTGTATAAACATTTTTTATGGTGAGATTAGGTACTGGGGGTTAACCACATTTGTGGCTTGYAAATAGCCACGTGGATTACAAATTTCTTACCTAGAGTTTCAGAACTGATGCAATGCTACTTATTACTGTTTTTATCCTGATGATAAGTCCTTCTTAAGCTATATAGCGAGGGGAAGATAACCCAGCAATATTGCACCAACTGTTTGAATGTATAGTCTGATTTCAGTGAGCTCAAAGCTCACAATGCTATGATTTTTTTCCTAGGTTGTTTGGGYGCAGTTGGCATTTCAACCCATGGCAGGATGCTGATGGCAATGCTGGCCACAGATTGCAATGCCAAGGAGGAAAGGTGTACAAGTATGAGTCTGGCTGCCAGGCTGGTGCCTTACAAAGTTGGCTACAGCATTCCTGCGAGGTTCAGCATGGTTGCTGTTAGGATACATGCAGGGGAAGGCAAGGAGTTTGGTCAGAAAGAAGAGGAAGGGGTGCCAGGAAAGACAAGTGAGCAGGTCCCTCCAGAGGTGTGCTGCTGTTCAGAGTAGGCAGATGTTGGAGATAGCATAGCAGAAGGGGAACAGAAATGGGAAAGGCTATTAGCTCACATCTTTCCAAGCTTGAATTTAGCACTAGGAATAAGAATTAATTCTAGGTGACCATCATTGGGTGCCATAACTTAAGGYAGAAATACTCTGATTTGTAACATTGTGGTCAGTTTGTTCTAGGGCTGACAGACCACGTGAGCTTTTTGGTGTAGAGTCTGCATCCAGGTCACAGCCAGTAACGTTTGGGGAGGGTCCTGTGTGTCGAGTCAAGGGACTCTTAGCAGTCACAGACTTCTTTATGGGCTGTGTTGCCCTCAGAAACTGGTGGGCTATCAGATGGACTGCAGATTGGTGCTTGTGACTCTGACCAAAACTCTTGTCAACCTTGTGATGGTAAGACAAGGTGGCTCGAGCCTTTCTAAAGGTCTAGTTTTCATCATTTTAAATTTACATAAGCCATCATATCTTTAGGTTTAGTTTGCCATTGTAAGTTAACTTGATTGTGAACCTGCTCCTTCACTCCCCTTGGAGTACTCATGAAAGAGTTTGTTTTAATATTGCAGATCCCATGCCATAGCCTCTTTCCAGAAGGCTTAGGGGTTGATCAGGAGACAGATATTATACAATATTTTCATTAATTGTAAAAACAAAAAACAAAAGCAAAACAAAAAAGACAAATTCGGTCCTCTTCACAATATATGTAGGAAGCATTAAGTTGATTTTCATCAGCATGTTGGTCAAACCACTGGTGAAACCTCATCTGGAATAACACATGCGGTTCCAATTATCTGTTTTTAAGATGGAGTCAAACAAAAGCAGGTAGAGAGGAAAGGCTACTAGGAGGGTAAGGGGGGAGAACCGATGGACCGGGAGAGACTGGAAACAGCAGTTAGGTCATCTTCCCTCCAGYGTTTTCCCCTCTATTTTATTTAAAAGATAATGTTAGTACAAGGAAGAATATTAATACAGATAACTCAGCTGGGACTTAGAAATGTTTGTCATCTTCAGAGAAAAAATGTTCTGGAATGATTCCACTGGAATTACTAAGGACAAAATTAATTAAAATTTGAATGTGGTTAGACTTTTTTTTTTTAAGGAATTCACAAACAGAATTACCAGAATAAGAGGGTTGTGGGCTTTGATGCCTTTTGCTCCTAGGTTTCAGGAGCCTCTATGAAAATCGTGACTGAATGTTTATGCATGTGTGTTTAACATGTCTTGACTGATTAAGCTTTTTCATTTGTTTTAAAATGCTTAATCTATATATGTTTGTGACCTAAATTGATAGTGCTATAGAAAGCAGAATTCTGACATGGGGCGCATATCAACTGGATTCTTCTCAGTGTGTGGACAAGTTCTTCCTGCAGTGTGGTATCTCAGGAAGGGCTTTAGTTTTCTCTTTTTTCTTCTCCCCTCCCCCCCCCTTTTTTTTTCTTTTTCCTTTGCTCTGAGTGCTTCAGAGAGCAATTTTAGGGTGGAAGTAGCCACATGTTTTTTAAATTATTATTATTATTAATGCATGAGACAAGGTTGCAATTTCTGTTCAGATTTCCTAYTGCAGTTTATAAAAAATGGAAATTTATGCAGATTTTGAAAATTAAAATTAAATCCCAAACCTCCTTTAAAGTAGTTTTAGAATAGGTTGATGAAAGGACTTGTAGAAGAGGAGCAACAAATAATCTTGAAAGCAAAGAAGGTTTGCTTTCAGTATCTTGAAAATTTAGAAGCATATTAGAAGCAAATTTGGAAGTACAACTCTATCCCTGTAAACACTTCCAGAAACTGGAATTTCTGACTGATTTACAAGGGATCATTGGACTGGACTGAAATGGTAGCTCTATTAACCTGGTGGAGGGTAAAACAGATTAATGCAGGCAGTGCTGATATTTTCGGTTCTGTGAAGCAGAAAACAGACATTGAAAGCTGCTTGTTCTTAAATGAACTATGTGAGTTGTCCCTCAAGATACTATTCTCCTTGTATGAATAATTGTTGTTTCCAAGATGCTTCAGTGTTCTCCAAGGTCCTCTGCAACAAATGAGCTGAAGTGTAGACAAAGTACATGTCCATGGCTAAGCTTATACAGTAAGAACTGTGATTTAAAGTCAAATGTCCTGAAAGCAGGACACAAGCACAAACTAGTCACAGCAAGGTAAGTGTGAAGGATGGATTTATAGCGCCTCTGCTTTTCCCAGCAGCTGCTTGTCTGTGCAGAGCTCTGCCACTGCCAGGGCAGAGCAGCCTGCCTGTCCATGCAAACCAGATACTTCACAGCTGGCCCTTCATTAGGGGTCATCGCATCTTACGGACTCATGAGTGGAAACTCTGGGGTATGGTTTTGCCAAATTGCTTATTACTGTTTTCTTTCCTTTTTCTTTTTTTTCTTTCCCCATTCCTTGGGGGTTTTGGTTAACTTTGAGTACCGCAAATAGACATCCASTATTTATAGGTTTTAACAGGAATCCAGCTTCTGTGACATGCTTATCATAAGGTCTCAGCTCTTCACATGAGTGCTATGAAAACACGTAAGTATTTGAAGCGCTGCTGGGTGTGCCGGTGGCTTCCATRGAAGAATCCATAAGGAAATGACTCCGTTCTGCATTTGAACCCCGGTGTGAGAGAGTGCCAGGGAAACAGTATGGATCCAGATTTTGGAGTAGGAGAAAAATGGAGCATAGTTCTCTTAAACTGGTGCAGTCCATGCTTTGCACTGCATATGGCAGGATTCCAGGGAGGGCGGGAGGGGAAAGGCAATATTATGATCTTTGGTAATTGAAGATGATAATATGTATGCAAAGAAAGCTGTATTCTGGTTCCTTAAAATGTTCTTTTCGATCTTTTGCTGTGTGTATTGCTGTTTCTTTAAAGAAGGCAAGGATAGAGCTTTTTTTATGACCTGTAAAAAAAAAAATTCATGAAGTTGCAGGCTTTTATTTCAAATGGAGAGAGAAATGCAAATATTAAATGAAGAGATCAATTGCAGGGATTAGGCTAAAATGAGTTTCATGTTCTGTGATACTCGTTTTGTGGACTAATATCGTAGGAACCTCTTTGATTTGATATTTTTTAAACCCAAGAGTTGATACTGACTTTCAGAATTTTTGTGCAAGTGTGAAGCAGAAAGAGGAAACTTGAAATCCTTAAAGCTGAAATAGCCACTTCAGAAAAGGGTTGTGGAGTCAGCAGCAACATGCAAAGGAGGAAAAAACCACAGAGGTGGTGGTAGTGCCACAACTCATTTATCTAAAGCAAGATAATTCTCCAGTCTCCAAAGTTTATACTGAGGGAGTTTGTGTCCCTCGCACTGCTGTGATTTGTGAGAACTCCATTTCTAGTCCTCTCCATTCGTGTTGTTAGTGCACTATCTTACTAAAGGTGTGAGAGACTAGGTACAAGGTGGTTATGCTGTACGTGTATCTAAAGCACAATATCCCAAACACACCCCAAGAGGACACGGAAAATGAGCTCACGTGCATTATTTCTCTATCTTTTGAAAATGTGACCCGATGAATGGATGCTAGTGCATTATCATGCAGAAACTCTAAAGGAAACCAGCCTAAACATCCAACGTCACCAGCACTGGGCACCTGTGATATGGCTGAGCAGGCCAGATAACTTGCGTGGGCCCTGTGCAAAGGGAGCCCGTGGGCGGTAGCGCTGGCAACCAAGCTGCTGTTCCATCGCTTAAGAATAGCGAGTTTGTTTGGAGGAGGCAGCCAGGGTGGGAGGACAGGAGACTCTGCTGGGAATGTCCATCTGCTGTGCCTGCTGCTGAGGTTACCTGCCTGCGAGTCCTTGGCTAGAGGAACCTGCACGGAGAAAAAATAGCTCCCGTGGCTAATAGCCACAACTTGGGCTAGAAGGGATGCTGTCAGTAAGAAAACAAAGAGAATGACTTTTCTTAGGATCATTCAACTTCAGYGTGAAACTTGATTTTGCCTCTTACCATTAGATCACAACACTTTTGTATCCTATTCAACCAATATACAAYTGCATGTTTTGCATCTGCTAATGCACTTACTCTTACAGCTGCTGCTTCCGTGCGAGAAATGCAATGCTATTACCATACCCTCCTGCTGAGGATATAAACCTTGCTATTAAATGGTGGAGAACTGACTTGCAGGGAGCTGACTTTAAGGAGATACAGATTCATTTCTTCAAAACTGTGCTGTGCTCTTATTTTATATAGCAAAATTTCTGTCATGAGCCAGAAAACTGCAAAGCTTTCATAGATAGAAAGGTAGTCAACTCTCTGCAACTCAAGTAGTATTATGTAAGGGGCAAAGTGCTTGTGGCTGTTTTGGTGARTTTAGCAGAATGGAGAACAGAGGACAAATTCCATTGTAAGAGCACTTGTTTTTAATCTCTGTTAAGCATAGTAAGAAGAGACACACTGATACTTCTTAAGCATTTTTATTGGTTTTATAAGATTTCCAAAATCATTGCATGTGTCTGGAGCCTATATAAAAGGCGATGAAAAACAATTTCTAATTATTCTCTGCTTTTGTGGTTGCTAACATCATGAGGTGGCAAGGACTTTTTTTTTAACACTAGTATTTGGAAAGCAGAAATGTTTTCTTTGGTACTTATATTTTTCTTGGTGCTTATGGGGGGCTATCTGGTCATCTGTTTGGAGTCCTGCAGCAACAAACTGTATTTTGTAGCCTTTTGAATCCTTTARTTTTTGTTTTGGAAGGCCAGTGTTCCCCCTCCCTCCCCATCCCCCTTGACAAACTCATCTAGCAATGACTTGTGTGAAGATAGGATTAAGTCTCAGAAGTTAACAAGGACAGGGTAGGAATTGCTACTTCTGAAATTCTTTATAGTTCTGGGGACATATAACTAGGAACATCATCAGGTTAGCCCTTTTTCTTTTTATTTATAGCTCTTTTTTCTTTCAACATAAAATTTAGAAATCTAAGTTAATAATAATTTGTATTGTGTGAATATCTGTTTATGGTTTGGTGTGTTTCTGTTGATGCAGAAATGTCAATATTCATTACATCTGGTGGCTTTTTCCTTTTCTTCCAGAAAGAGTACATAAGGAATACCCTTGAAGAGTAACCCACTGTGCTGCAACATGCCATATAAGTTATTTTAYTTGTATTTAAGTGTAAAGAAACACATGCCTCCAGAAATATTTGAAGGCATTTAATCATCAGAACCATTTGTTGTTATTTCATATGCTGTTATGGAAAATAACAAGAGTTAAACAAGAGCAAACTAGAAGCTTGTTAGATGCGTTTTGTGGTTGATGTTTCATGCTTGTTAACTCTAGGAATTGGTTTCAAAACCTCTTTAATAGAGGTGCCAACGGGATTCTCCATTTTAGAGAATGTGTGACAGCAAAGTGAACTGCAAAGGGCAGTAACGTTGTACAGGTTTCCATCTAGCTGGTGGTAATGGGATAGTATTTCAGAAGACGAGGGAGTGAGTCTTCCCCAGGTGTTGCTTACATGCTTATTTGATGTCTTGTTGGTTTACTGGCAGTCTGTTTTGGACTGTGTGTTTAAACCTGCATTTGTTCCTTAGCAAATGAAATGTCGGTAGGAGTGAAACCCAAGCAGCACCCCGCACCAAGTGCTGCAGATGGGTGTCTTCCTCAGTGCGCTCCCCCCTCCCCAGCTGCTCTCTGCCGCTGGGTGACAGCAAGCACCTGCAAAGCTGTTTCTACCCCGGCACTTTCAGGGCCTGCTGTAGAGAAACCGGAGGGCCTTTGCTGAGCGGATTAGTGCACGCACCTGCATTAGTCTGTCTGCACAGCGTGGAGCTTCGCATGGGTTAATTTATCTTATTTTTCAGAGGGATTCTGCAACAGCTCAGAGTTTCTTATTGCTGAAAGCTGGCTGCTCTTAATCTCTACTATATCTTAGATGTCCACCCGTAGAGCAGAGACACCGAGGCACAGTGGGAGAAGCTTGGCCGTACAAAGGACCTTTGGGGTGGAGGAGGTTACTTCCTACGAACCGTTTAGTTATGCAGTCCCATGGGCCCTCCTCTGCCTACACCAGCTCCTCCTGGCTAGTACTTTCCTACATGCAYTATGCCGTTGATGCGTTATGACTTCACTTGACATATCTGAAAACAGTTTTTCCTTTTAGATATTTCATTTCCTTTATTTCAAATCCATAAATATTGCTACTTGCAGTGTCTAAGGTTCTTCTTGGGGATTTAGACATTCTCAGTGCAAGTTACCGTACCAAGCAAAATAAGACCACTCTTCTATGGTTAGCTTATTATGCTAGATTTTAGATTTAGATTTTATTTTAAGTTGTAGACTCCTGCTATTTAAACACAAGTTCACTTAAGTGTCTGTAGGGTTGAGTATGATTTTTTTYCCCTCTTCTTTTTATCCTCTGTGCTGTCACTCTGCCAAAGTTAAGCCCTTGAGATGAAAGGTGAGAAGAAGGATAATGATCTAATGACACTTGTTGAAAATTAGTTGTAAAAATAGGTTGTAYTCTGCATGTCTGTCTTAATTCTTGTTCATGCCAAGGCAGCTTAAAAACAGGTTTTGTTTAGATTTTGTGATTTCTGATTTATGATGTTTCTTTTCAAGTGGGAATGCTATAAATCCTTTCCAAATAATGCATCTGACTATCAAACGTGTTCCCATGCCTGTAGTATTACCATCAGGCGCACGCCCTGCGTACACTTAATAAAGCAGGAGCTCTTTCCCCTGAAGGTGCAGAGAACAGAATTACATTTGAATGGAAAATCATATAAAACAGAATTGAAAAGGAGAGAAAGAAATAGCATGCATTTCTGAGGTGAAGGTTGAGTGTATCATTGTAGGCTGTAAAACTAATGCAATTGTGGCTACTGAACGTAGCATGGAGCCTACCCCTGCACTCTGTTGACACTGACCTTTACAGTTAAAATGAATTTGAAGTGCTGCCAACAGATACTACCTCACTGTATTGTAGAGTATCCACCTAATGTTTGACAGCTGTTCCTCACTCCGAGTACAGCTAACCCCACAAAAATCTTTCTGAAGAAGTACTCTTTAATTTATTTTAAAGCAAATTGAAGGAGGAGGCAGATAACTCCTGGGAAGGACCATCGCCCACTGCAGACCCTCAACCTCTCTCTCCGCAGTACCTGGCCGTAGCTGCCGTAGGCCCGTCCTGGTCCCGGCTCCGCGCAAGGCCGGGGCTGTGGCTCCGCACCGGCAGCTGCAGGGTCCGCAGTACTTCATCACCTGTCACTTTGCGGAACGAGGCTGCAGCGTAAATCTAGGTGAAAGTGGTGGTGATGCCCTAACGCTGAGAGGCCTTCTCGCTGACTTTCATGTAGGAAGTAGAACTAGTACTAAATCAAAGTCTGAGCTGAGGCAGCTGCTTTTGGTGGGTAAACGGATAAAAATTGGAAGATCCCAGCAGTTTAAAGGCCTGAAGAACTGACAAAACTTTAACGATGTCTTGTGGCCTTGTGTGCATTTTTGTATYGTGAAGCTGCTATTTTCTGCTTTGACTGCATGATGATTTTCAAGGGAAGCAATGACATGCCTGTCTTTTGTTTTCTTCTGAAATAAATCTCTCTCTAGTAATAATAAGAAAACCATGAGGGAGAACTGCTTTTATCTGGGACGCAAAATATGTGTATGAAACATGTAAAAGGGTAGGATTAGACTGTTGATTGCAGAGGATATTTCCCCCMAAAAATACATTGAACTAGGCCTGAGACTTAACTGTAACTTTGAATATATGCTTGTTTTGTTTATTCAGTTCTTTTCAGAATGGAAGTTTTTTTTTTTCTTTTTTTTTTTCCTGGCTTATAATGTTCAAAAAATAATGCTGSAGCATAGTAGCAAATTATTAGATGATGGCTGTTGTGTCAGAATTCTTTGGAAATTTTTTCACATCTGCACTTCACTTATTCTTGGTCTGACACTTAAGCGTGGACCTGTTTCTGTCCTGAGACTGTTAGAATTGCTTCCGACTGGCCCAGATTTGGTGCCTGCTGAGCTCTAGTACAGAGAGGGCTCCCGAAAGCAGCCCTCCCTCCCTTCCTGCCTCCTTTCCCCTCTTCACTAGCTCCTCCCTCTTTGTCGTGACGTTTTGAAAAACTGGACTAAATAAAGTGGAGGAAAGAACAAAGCAAAGTAGGAAATAAGGCTACCATCAATAGGAATTAAGACCCTTGTAAAACAATATATTTGGATCCATTTGAAGAGCGTTCCTGTACTTCGTTTCAAAAGCGTATGGATACTTCTGCCTGTTCATACTTGTTTTGTTTAATGTTGCCCATTCAGTAACTTCTGCTACTGCTATGTTAACCCATTCACTGTCTGCATTACTGGGTACTCAGCTCAACAAGAAAAACCTGAACTGTGTGATTAAATCAGTGTATTTTTTTCTTCATTTGTATTTAGGCAGCCTTTCTCCTCCTCTAACGATTGTCAAAGTGTCAGATGGAAACCTTTCCCTTACAGTACTGTGGTGTGTATCGCACTCGGGATGCGCCTGGGTTGAGAGAACAATTTTTTTTTTTTTTTTTTTGAGATGCAGAAAACAAACCTTCTGCTTTCTGACTCTCTACCCTATTTACTCTTCCAAGCTGCAACGGCACAGTAGGAAAATCGTGTGTATCTGGTTGTGCCGTTCCTTTAATACCTCTGGACTGTGTAATTATGAGGCCCCTAATTCTCGGGCCGCGTGAACAAAGCCACGCTTTGAGGTTGCCAGCTCGCATTGCTCAGAAACGCAACAAGGAAGAGCTGCTCCACGCACCTCCCTTGCTCACGGCCGGGGCTGCTTAAATGACTCTGGTGTCARACAACAGTTTTAATGGAGTCCGCTTGTCTTAAAGGGGACTGGGCTGAGTAGAAGGGTGCCCGTGATAGAGGTGAGCAGCCGTCACTCGCAGCCGAGTGGCCCCGCTTCCACCAGCGCGCGGGAGGTCGTGGCGCAAGGCCGGGCAGGAGGCAGCTGTGCCTCTCCCTGTGCCTCTCCCCGCTTGCCTTGCCCCGGCCCTTTCYGCCCTTCTCCCACCACTTACATGCTTTCTCTGTTTTGACTGATGTATCCTTTAGCAATTCCAAAACAGGAATTTTCAGTTTGTTGTGGTTTACTGAATTCAGATACAGTCTGAAGTCGTGTGCAGATGTGTACAAAGACTGACACAACGGCTTCATGCTGCTTAGCAGCGCCACTCAATAATGGAAATCAGAATACTGTGCAGAACTGATTAAAAAAGTTGCTCTTGGGAGTAAAATGTTGAATTTTGAAATAGAAATTGCTTTTTAAGTTAACTAATCATTTAAGTTAACCAATCTTTTACTACTGCATTTTACTATGTAGAATTATTTCCTGATTTGCCAACAAACTAGAACAGAAAAAAATAATACGGACAATATTGCTGGTTCTCCTAGTAAATTCCTAGTTCAAAGAGGGAAGAGTAGAGCTTTGTAGCTTACTGCAAATTTGCTTTGTCACTAATCGGATTTTAAATGTTGCAGTCTATTTTCTGTTGTAATAAGGATTTGGTGTTTCCTAATTAGAGCATGGTTCTTTAGAGCAGCATCCATGTTTAAGGGCTGTCTTGAAAAGAGCAGCAGTACTACAGTCCATTCAAAAGAGAGCTTACATGGTRGTTCTTTACCCTTTTACTTACAAAGAAAGTTTCCAGAAATACTGTTATTGCAAGTGGCAAATAAAACCTTTGATGGAAGCAAAACCTTAGTTTGAAGAAGTATTTTAACTTGTCAAGCATTAAATATTCCCACAAATCATAAATATGAATGGCCTACAGAAAAAAAGACAGGATTAGGTCAATTGTTGGTGGCTGCAGCTTGTATCGCCCGCTCAGGAGTGCGAGTCTCACTATTGCATTTCACAAGAGCATATTTGTGCCTGAAAGAACACCATGATTAAAGACAAGTAAGATGATCATATTTTTAACTGTGAATACAAAAAAAAAAAAAAAAAAATAAAATGAAGAGCAAAGAGTA
>NW_028187188.1:1001033-1215405 GCF_003343005.1 Rhea americana | reverse complement strand
GGCAGAAAACCAGCAGTAAGTGTTTATTACGATTTTTTTCCTCTTTAAAGCATCTCTGGAGTGCTTTGATTTCTCCCAAAGAGACGGTAGTTTCTAAATGAGGCCCTTGTGCGACCCGAGAGTTTTCTAAGTGGGTAAAGATTTTCTTTTGAAGGCAGTGCTGAACCCTAGTAAGTACCTCGTGTGTAAGCTGCCCACTAGAGTTTTAAAATGGCAAAAATTATATTCTTCAGCAGAGCAAATGTGGTTAAGACAACTATTTGTATTCAGTTATAATAGAACAAGCCAGCAAGGAACTGTCTTAAGGCAAGCAGTTTAATGAATACTACGAATCCTTGATCCAAATGAAGTCACACTTTTTCCTCGCTGTTAGGTGATTGCTCACCAGGAACGCACAGTTTAACCAATCTGGTTTTAGTGTAGATACCATTAATACTGTAACTTAAGTGAAGTTCACTGTMTTCTAGCAACTGTTACAGGAAAAATGTGAAAACCACTTTTCCAGTTTTTGCAAGGCTGCTTTTTACTCATGGTGCTGAAGCCTTGCTAGACTGCAGAAGTCCRTGGAAGGCTGTTGCAGCTTTGTTCTTTCTTTTGCCTTGCTGCTGCTGCTGGCTTGTCTGCGCAGATAGGCCAACAAGGTGAACCAAAAGGAAGGTGCTCTGAGGGTCAGGGTGCTCCTTGTCCGGCTTGGGAGGGACAAGTCCAAGTGCCCCTACCCTGGAGGAGGAAGGTATCCAGGAAGGTGTCTTCTAGACCCCGTTGGGATCCCAGGGTGCCTTGTTGCTGTGTCTTTGGTTTCTCACTCCTTGATGGAACAGGTGGTAGCAGTGTTGCCTGCAGCAGGTTTCTTGTCCTCTTTATCTTCTCAAAGGAATCATCAAAACAGCTMTGGCCCTTTTGTTTTGTCTTTTGTGTGTTCCACTTGCAGAGACTATTTTAAATAAGATTTTAATACAAGCTGAAGTGGTGTTTCAAATGAACCAGAAGACTTTTTCATCTATTTAGCTCATAAAATAGTCTTTGAAACTTAAATAATTCTTAAACAGAGTCCAAACATTTATCAAAGGTGACATTGTCTCTTCTTCTTAACAGTAGTTGTAGAGATTTCTCTGTTTTAGTCTTGGTAATATGCTGTTTCAGAGAACTAGTAGTTATCTTCTGTGTCAGTATTTCCATACTTTTTTGGTGGAAAAACTCAAATATTTCCTAGATGTGCATGCTTTTATATAAGAGAATGAATCTTTTTAGATCGTATTATAAAATTCTGTGTTGTTCTAGGCTGCAGGGAAACGGATAAATGGATTGAAAGCCCATTCTGCTTGATTTTTCCTAGCAGAACTCAACATTACTGCCTGTGATTTTGTAGATAGCCCTATGCTCTCTTAGACCATGAGAAGAAAGATACAGAGTTGTTTCCTTTTGTGGATGGTGAGCTTTTGGAACCTGGTTGTCAGTTTTCTGAAGATAAGAGCCAGTCTGTACTGACTCATTTTTAGACACCGTGATGTGTCCTGCATCTTTTGTATAAGAAGTTTCTGCTGTTGATTTGCCTTTTTTTTCCTGTGTGGTTTTCAGCTTTCCAGCGGGCTATTTACAGTAGATATACTATTTTCAATCTTAAGTCTCTAATAAATTTTCTGTACAAAGTTCAGTAACACTTAAATATTTCAAATGGAAATAGATACTCAAGAAAATCATATAAATTTTTCAATTACAATATTAGGTATAAAAGTTTTAGAGTCTATGGAAACTTTGGCATGTAACAAATATGGGTTTAGGATCAAGGATGATTATTTTTAAATACTTGATCCGTTTCAAGTATTTAGTTTAAAGGCTAGAAAAGAATTTGCCAAGCAGTTTCTAAAGCTTCACTTAAGCGCAGGCAAGCTTGAACAAACATATGGATACATTATAATTTTATTATTTTATCTGTCTGTAATATTTACCCCTGCAATCACTTCAAAAGCCATGCTATTGCAGTCCAGAGGGAGTAGCAAGCAGCCTGAAAAGTCACTGAAGTGCAAATAGAGCATTTATTTCTTAGCACACGTTTTTCACTTGACARTAATGAATCTGTGAGAGAACTGTTTCCCTTGAATTACTGGGCTGGCAGGAGGCAAATCTGACCAGTCAGTTGTACTAACTGTTGCAAAAGAGAAGCAGTAGAAGAAACCTGTGCTTCGCAGAGGAATGTGTAAGAAGGCAAAAGATCTTGTCTTGTGAAATCAAGACAGCATGTTCTTGGGAGTAAGACCTCGTGCTTGTTTGCTGTATCTTAAGACTGTAGTAGCCTGAAATGCATGTAAAAAACTCTCATAAAATTGTCATCTTGAAAATGTGTCAGTAACGGAAAAGGAAGCAATTCAGCTATCTTTCTCCTGTAAAGAAGCCAGTTAATTGAGCTGCCTGTGCATTATAGTGAATAAATGGAAGTAGACATAAAGTAGAGAAATGAATGAGTAAATGATTGAGTAAATAAAGGAATAAAAAATTAGAAATGGGAGGGACTCTTTCTGTAGTGAAAGTGTATTGAAGGCTTGYGTGAGAACTGTGGCGTTCTGACTTCTTACCAGCTGCTGGGGCCCGATCTTTCTCGCTTACGCCATGCTAATGGCAACGTCTGTCTTAAAGCTCTCAGAGGCAAGTAACAACCAGTTCTCTTCAAAACTTCTCTTTTGATGTTTTAGCTAYAATGATAAAAGCTAAGCATCTGAAAGCATCAACCAACACATGAAGTCTTACACACTTGATAGCAGCACGGGGTTTTGAGTGCTTTCTTATGGTTTTGCTTGGTATTGACCAGTTTAGTTCAGCCAAAACTCATGCTGCGGAGGCCAGGTTGTAACCTGCCAGCCTGGGATGGGATTGCCTGGCCTCTAAGGGGTGGCAGAAAGTGCTACTGCTGSCATTTCCTTGTGCGTTCAGTGTTAAGGAAGATTTGCAAACCCTCACAGGTTAATCACACTCTAGATGGAGACCTTCGAGTAAAAGGAATGTTCTGTAGCTGTGAGCTTTCCCAAGTATTTCCTTTTGCCAGAGTTTTTTTTTTTTTTTTTTTTTTTTTTNAATCATGAATGCTTTCATGGTCCTTGTAGCTGTGTGCTGACTCCATAGCCATATGAAGTGCTAGATGGAGAGATGAGAAAAGTAAAGGAAAACATTGTGACAAGTAAAGCAAGTTATAGTTAAGTTTGCAATTAGTATTGTAGTAGCTGTGAGGAATGTTTCCTGGAGTAAATTAAATTGATACTCTATTTTATCTTAGCCAAAAGCAGACAGTGTTCTTTTCTGAAAAATGAGTCATTCTCCAGAGCAAGAGAGGAAGAAGACAGCACAACTTAATGTGAAGGCCTTAGCTTCTTCAGGCACTGCGTTAATGAAGTGTTGTGTTTAAAAAAAAAAAAAAAAAAGTCACTGGTACCTAACTTGCACAGAAGAGAAAGAGGAAAGTTATCACCTCTTTTTGCCCCATTAAAACGTTATTTTGCTGTATGCTTTGACAGGATAGGATTACCTATGATATTCAAAGGACTTTGTGGCTTAAAATGCTGGTTACAAAGTATGTTTAGCTCTAGTTGCACTCTTGTGTTATGGAAATAAAGCCAGTATTAGCTCAGYAAGGCTGTGAACAAAAACTATCTCCTGCTAAATTATGAATTTGCATATATATATCAGTACACTGGAAGTAATAGTTGTTCAGCAGTACTATAGCCTTAAATGCATAATCATGTCTTACAGAACTGGAATATTATGCTTGCATCTAGTAGTAGTTCACACATCAGCCTCCCAAGAGGAGTGAGCCTGTGGGACGTTATATCAGAAGGTGTTGCAGTTTGTCAAAGAAAGTTTTTYTTGTCTGTCCTGTTTTAATTTTTCTGAAACTTAAGCGTTAAACCCAGCAGACATAAGAAGCTAGGATTTCCCCCAAGCTGGGGACTAGAATGGAAGTTTCACTTGTTTATACAGTGGCAGAGCTGAGAGGAGCATGTGACCTGTGTCAGCAGTGTCGATGGTAAATCTGGAGAAAGCAAGCTCAGGAAGAAATCCCCAAACTTTCAGGAACCTCCAAGAAACTCTACAGGCAACTGATACGATTTAAGAATGGTAAAATACGGAGTTATGTGTAAAACAGGTTTTTGTTGGTCAGTGTGACTTTACTAAATACATATTTAGGAAGTAACATACTTACCTACTTCACAGCAGTTTGGAAATCCCTGTAACAAAAGGCAAGAGAGTGTGAGCTGAGTGGAGCAGGCTGCAAGTTGGRCTGCCAGCTGACTGGAAGTCAATGGCACTGGGTAAAAATGAAGCCGTGTGTTTTCAGGATCTTTAAGTCTCAGATCTATGTAAGTAGGAAAATATTGAAATTGTGTAACTATAAGGTGACCTGAGCACATTTAGCTTGGTGAGGAGAAGAGTGGTATGTAAAGCTAGGCACTTTAAAATCACATCACATATAAAGGTTTAATTCCTACTGGTATGGCAACCTTTTGATATAGCCATATGGTTATGGCTGCGCTCCTATGAGTCACGCACAGCTATAGTTGCAGTATAATGTTTTGCAAAAATCTGTATTTCACTTTTTAATACAACTTCCATAATCTTGCATTAAAGGATGGTAATTCTTTTTTCTGATGTACAATGCAGTTATTTTCTGCTGATTTGCTTCTTTTTTGTTTAGTGTTGGATTTGCTCTATCAGAAAAGATCTGGTGTTTGCGTAGCTAAGCTCACCTCTTGTATTTTTCTGGTAAAAGCATCTGAAAAGTTTTTTGAATACTGTTCCTTTCAGAAGGAATACATTGGATTTACAGATATTTCCTTTATTATATATGCGTCATTTAACATATGTATACGTTATTTTTTAAAACAATTTCTAAAAGGTCACATAAACATATGGGTTTCATATTTAGATTATGTTTGTGTTCAGGATAAAAATTTAATCTAGAAACTCTCTAAATAGCTTAAAAAGCCCAAAAGCTTCACAGCACTCCAAAGTGGTAGAAATTTTCTATTTCATTGCCAAATGTACTTTCAAGACTTGTGCAAAATAAACCATGTAACTCACAGAATCAACAGATTTCCTTTTTCCTTCAAGTTATACATTGACTGAAAATCTGTATCTTGGATGTATGTGCCTTCTTGACATAAACTTTCACATAGTCATCATTGCACTGTGGTTAATAATTCATTCTGTATTCTTTGAAAACAGATAGTCTGGGAAGTGCTCTGGAAGAAATAATCACGTAGCTCCCATCAAAATTAATAAAAACTCTGTAGCTAGATCCTCTGAATTTCCTGAAGATCTTGTTCTTGCAAATATAAAATGCTACAAAAGCTGAGTGAGGGGGTTATTTATGGATGTTATCTCTGGTCTACACATAGTTTTTATTAAAATCCCAAGTCTTTGTGAAGATTTGTCACATATGGAGCTGTATTTAGGGGCGTTTTCGTGGTAAGCGTTTTATGGTTGCCCCTTGCATATTCATATAATTGGCTCAACTGAGGCCAGGCCAAGTCAGGGAAGTCTTTATCCCATGGGCGCAAAGAGCATGGTTGTGCAGATCCTTACACATACCTACTTAATTCACATATCAAATTTAGCCTGATCAAATGCTAATGAAATCCTCTTTGGCTAAGTGGTAAGACATTTAAACATTTATTAACCTCCTGGTGGAATGCTTGCTCTGTAACTATAAAAAAAAAACTTGTAACAAAGCGTCAGAAACCTGACAGCATGTCATATTTGGGATTACTAGTATCTTAAAGACCATAAAATTACCATAAAGACCAACTCTGTAAAATAGCATATTTCCCCCCCTTCTATTTCACCTTCACCTGATGTTCTCCTTGCAAACTACTTTCCCTTGGTGACATTTTTCTTACCTCTGTTTCTGCATAGCAGTGTGCTGCTGCCTCCTGGAACAGCTTTCCGTGTGGGCTGTAGGGTGGTCAGCTGGAAAACCAGGTTAAAATAGGAGGAACAGACTGTGTGTGTCCCCCTGACATAACTGGGGGGAAAACACAGTGATTTGTTTTATGCCTAATAGCAAAGGTTATTTAAAGAAACCTAATCAAGGCTGTGCTGTAACCAGTGTAACTGGAGGCTTTGTGTTCATTTTCATAATTGCCTCTGAGTGATGGAGGTTTTTTTCTGGACTCATTTTCTTCAGTTTTGTATTTAAACAATACACTTGCCAAGTCATTTTTTCCTAAAGATCATTTTAAGGAAGCTGTGTCAAAGATTTACACAGTTACTATGTAATTTTATTCTTCACCAGTTTCAAATATATTTGAAATGAAGATGGACGAAGTAATGCAATCTCCCATAAAATGCGACATCCCTTTTTCTTGAATAGTGGTAGCTTCTGAAAACAGAGCAACTTCTTAACATAGTCATTTTGATTTAGAATCTGGATCTGAATTTTACCACCTACTCACAATCATATTTAGGCATATGCTCTCAGCAGGAAGAAATTAATGTGGTCATCTTTCCTTGCACTGGCTTTCCTAACTAATTGAAATATGAGCTCTTACCAGGACAGGAATTACTATAGAGAGCTTTCTTTCAAAAGCATTTTCCTCAAAGGTTAATAGTTTCTCATTGAGCACAACCCACCTCCATTATACCCTGGATAGTGTCATTATGAGAGAATCTTTAAAAAKAATTTAATTTTACTTGAGTGCCTATATAAGAACTTGGTTATGGGCTTTAGATTCCCTAACTTAAAGATGTCACCTGTGTRGTTGGACTTGGAATGTGGAAGCTGGCAAGTATTGGCTTTGCTTCCCCCGATACAGTCCCTGTATTGGATCGAGTCTCTTAGCACATGAGCACCTCTATCACAAAATGGTCGAGTTAAAATAGTCACTTGAGCCTGTTTAAGGCATGAGTGCAAAAGCTGAGATTAATCCTCAGTTTGTCTTTGCTTCTGGTTCTTTTCCTCCATGGCTCTGGATACAGGCTATTAAACCCAAATGCAGAATTTCTTTGAAGTTAGTTGTCCTTGCTTTTCTGGTCAGGCTGCATGCAAGTATCCATTTCAGTGCCGGCAATTACTTATTAAGACCTCAAGAGTATGAGAAATAATATTTTTATTTTCCTTTAATGTCTGTTTCTGGGAAATATGAGCAGAGTGCAATAGAGCCGCAGGTAATAAAASAAATGCATTGGTTCGTATCGAGTAAATGTTTGTCTCCCATTGATAAGAAAAACTGTTGTGCTGAAGGAAGAAGTCTGTGTTTTGTCTAATAGTTCTGATTCTTAATAAAAGGGCGAGTGGGGGTGGGAAGGAGCATAAAGCAATTCTACAGTGGCACAGTATGAGGCAACTGTGACAACAAATGTTATCCTCAGGTAAGAGAGGAAAAAAATGTATTACAAGGCAGTATCAAGATTTTGTAGTTGGGCTTTTGGATGCCTAGTATTCATGTAACCTGCTAATGTTGTTACCCACGCAGTCCTGTAAATTGCCGGGTGCCTGGAAGGTAATTTGCCTGCAGTACACGAGCAAAATAATGCTCTCAAGTGCTACAGTAAGAACAAACAAGGAGGCCATCCGCACGGTGCCCTGGTAGGTAACGGAGGCTGCTGCTGACCTGCGGGAGAGAAATGCAGATCTTACTGAGTGACTTAACACAACTGTTGCTATATCTGTGAAAGACAAGTGACCCTTGTTCTTAACATTGCTGGGCTTGGGGTTTGCACTGCCAAGAGAAACATTAATTGTAAAAAACCTGATCCAAGAGTTCACTGGTCCCCCAAAATGGACTACCACATTAAATTGTGAAAGACAGACTAGAAATTACTTTTTAATGGCAATTTGCTGCCTCTAGAAAAATATTATCCAGCAATATATTTACTAATAGAAGTCTCTTCGTTCAGATGAGTGAGAAAGCTGTAACACTGAATAATTCTAAAAACAAACCCATGCTTTGTGACGGGCAATATTACAATACAAGCTGTGCAAACAGGAGATATTCCTAGAGTAAAACACAGACATTGAGTTTCACACCCCCCCCCCCGGACATTTTAGAGTGGTGTATAATGTATAGAGCTTGAGCGTATGTAAGCTTCTCCTCTTCAAAAGCCCTTTTTCCCATTTCACCCTGTTTCATCTTCCACACGTTTCATTTGAAGCACTGCATCTAAAGCCAGCCTACCCTTCCTGCCTGTGCAGGACCTTCCTCCTTTGCTGAAAGGGCTCTTATTTCTGGTGAGTTGAGTTGGATGAAGGAATATAAGGATGTGTTCCTCTCCCCCTCTAGCTGTCCCTGCCCTTGCACTCCCCAAACTTGTGACCTTATAAGTTATTAAACCCTGCTAGGCCTTTGTTGTTCACATCTGTGCAACTGAGGATAAGAGAATTTCCCTACAGCTATAAATAACCTTGATCTAAGGATATGAGCTGGAAATCCTGACCCATGCACCAATGAAGTACTTTCCTCACAAGTAATTCTTTTGATGGGGTTATTTGTGGAATAAGCATTGCTCACTGATACTGAAGATGCGTTAACAAGAGATAATAGCCTTGTGTTTGCTTTTCCGCTTGCTGTAGGAGGTGCTCAGGGCAGTGCTGACCTTGGGAAGTGGCAGGGGAAGAGCTGGTTATGGTTCTTCGATGTGTGGCAAGGAACGCTGTTTACTCCTGTCCTGTTTCATTTCTTTGCCCGAGACCTGATCTGGCATCTTCTGGTATGTGGGTGACGAGGGCCTTTCGCCACTGATCCGCTGACTTTGCAAAAACTCTTTTCAAAAAACCTCCCACACTCCTATTCTCCTACTGCTCTGCTACAGTACTTCAACCTGGAACTGAAAGTTTCCGTTTGCCACCTCGCTGCTGTGATGCCCATTTGTTCAACTGGGATAGGACTGCAGGGGAAGGGAGGGCGTTTTTAGCGGCCTTGGTAGGTTTTCCAGCCATCGACAAAGGCTGTTTGCTTCAGATCCTGTTCTTTCYGATGGTCTCTCGTGTATACAAAGCAGCTACACTGCTTGCCAGGTTTAGGTATGTGGGTTTTTTTGTTTGAAGACATTGCAAATAATTTCATGAAACAAGTGGTAAAGTAATTTTGAGAAGCTATTTTTAAAAACTTTCTACTGAAGATATTTTTGTAGCTTCAATATCTGAAGGGTTTGCTACTGCAGTTTTTTGCTTCTTCCTTCACCAGAGTATAAATGACTGTTGTCCTGCAGGTCTTTTCTGATGTGCTGTTTTCCCTTCCCTGCTCTTTCTCACTCTGCCTTATCAAATCAGATGTCATTAATTTGTTTCAGCCTTTAGGGGTGGTGGGAGAAAACCAACTYGCGTTACAAAGACCAAGCTTCGGTGGATCTTTACAGACATTTTAATTGTTCACAGAGCAAAATACARTCCAGTGCTCTTGTGCCCACATGGAAAGCGGTGCTGCACAGACACGCTTGGAGGTGCTTAGCGCAGCACAGGAAAGGGGGCAGCTCAGCAGCAGTGCTGTGTGTGAAACTGGCAGGCTGCTTGGGGTTTCCCTGCTGCACCTGTATGTTACTTGGCTTCTGTTTCATCTTTGAAGCAAGCATCTTCCTGAAGATTCCTTTTTCTGAAATATTTTTCAGAAATATTTTTGTGAAATATTTCTCTTGATGAGAATATGTGATTGCARTTTGTTGTTAATACCGATTCAACGATGGTAAAGTCATCAATTTTGCATTCAGTGATTGAAAGAAAGATGGATGAAAGCCCACTGTAATTATGTTGGATAACCAGATATGAATATGAGTGGGATCATTCTTCTTTTGGAAATACACTTAGTGTAACTAACATTTGTATGAAAGCCTGTTATGTTAAGTCTAGTAGATGTTTGCTTTAGATGATATGTTACCTACTGAGCTGTCTGAATGATTCTGACTTTCATTTGGGAGTTTAAGTAAGTAAGTAATGAARTCTGCAAGTTCTTTAAGCATCTGTCTTATAAGCAGAGACAGAATTACATGACTATAAAGCAGTGTATGTAACTTAACCACAGTGCTTATGTCTTGAAGCATTTTTGAGAACAACCACAGCTCAAAATTTTTGAACTTTCTTCTTTTGCTTCCTATTTTTCCTTCCTCCTTGCTTTCCAAAAAGCAATGAAAAAAATTTCTATCTTTGGTAATTACGAAAATGTTGTGTGCCACAAAACCTGCAACTTTTTAACCACTGCATATGTTGTGGCAACATATGATATTCCTCAAAAACAAGTATGCGGCACAGATTCCCTGAAAATTAAGTGTATGGTTTCAAGTGTTTTCCCTCCTATCAGTTGATTCAGTAAGCGCAGCCCGCCCCCCCCAGAGCCCATGTAGTTGCTCCTTTTGTGTGTCTACCACCACTCCTTCCTCACTTGATTTCTTCATTTTCCCTGTGGTAACTTTTCACTAGTCCCCTGGAGAAATGGTTGGGGCGCACTCAGTGGCTGAGGCAGCCTCTTGGCTGTGTTATCCCATARACCTGGAAAATGCAGTAGTTGTCGGACCATCCCTCCAGCCAGCTGGGAGGTGTTGGTTTACATGATGTGCTCGTCCCGGTGGCAGGAAGGCTCTGTTAGTACTGGGTGGCTTTGGGAAACATGGAAGCACGTGCTACATAGGGGAAACCTAGGCAGCTATGTTTACCCCTTTGCGCTTTACAGCCTGCATTCTGAAGTGAAGCTCCACAGGGCGTCCTTTTTCCTGTAGGTTTTGAAAGAGGTGCATGCTGCTATGCTGAAGCACAGTCTCCGAGCTATGCGCAGAGACATCCCTAGCTCAGTGGAGGAAAAGTACAGGTTTTCAAACAACGGGTCGTATTCCCTAGCACATCTTAGTTTCATGTTTAAAAGCTGTCTTTGGTTCATTTTTGAGTAAGAAGAAAATCCTGTTAACTTCTGTAACTGTATAAGTTTGCAGGTGTGCCTTCTGAAGCAGATGACTGAGTGTTGCAGATGTGCTTCTAATCCCTGATGATATTTGAAGCTGGGAGCATAATCTCTTGATGCTCGATTTATTTGAAACGTACAAATGGAATTTTCCTATCAGACTACAGCATTCAGCCAATTAAGTATATACATGATAAATGAGAAAATAAGTGCAGCGTATGTGAATTGTTGCATGCAGAAAATACTTGAATTCCCTGTGTTTGATATACTATGCTTATAGCTTCTGGTTTTAATATGCAGCTGACGTGGAAACTGCACAGTTGGAAAATTCTATGGATTGAGCTGTACATGGAAAAGAGAATTTAAGTAATCTGAAGAGCATTTTCAGACATTTTGTTTGTGGCAGCAATCATTGCAGTCTAAATCACTGCTCTACTGCTTTGTTTTCTATAAATAGGCTGGCAATACTACTGTTAAGCCTTGGACTTCCTTCGGTCTTAGTAGAATTTAACATAGTAGTTTCTATTTCACTGCTGCTTGTTCCTTTGATGTAATTCAGAGGCAGGTCCTCTAAGTGAAGCTACTTGAAACGAAGTTAATTTGCATTAGGGTGGCAATTAAAAAAAGCTTCCTTCCTCCTGTGCCCAATTTTCATTTTTGTAATAAAGCAGGGTTTTTTTCGACAGTTATAGTGAGTTATATTTGGTCTGCTTCTCTAATGTACGGCCCAATGGATTCTAGTTGGAAGTAGCTAAATTTGAAGTCAGGATTGATTAGGGGACCCATCATAAATAGGGAAAAACTGTTCAGAAACACGATTTCTTCAGTCGTTACATGGGGAGTCCTGTGAATCTGAATCTGCGGGAGGGGCCTGTGTTTTCACGACGAACTTCAGTAGGAGTGCACAAGTGAAGAGTGCTTCTTAAAGCTTCTGGCTGCAGGAACGAACTCAGTAGGAGATCACTTGAAAACCCTTATAAAGGAATTCTTTATACAGGGTGGAGCGAGCTTCTGGAGCTTGCTGCCATGGGAGGCGCTATAGGTAGGGAGTATCAGCCGCTTCAGAAGGGCACGTTCGCAGGCGACAGGTCTGGTGCCTGAACTGCTCCCTGGAAGTGGTTAGGCAGTGGAAACGCTGCGTGAGAAATATTCCGGATTTGAGCTGTGTGAGGGCCAAGGAAAAGAAGGTAGATCTATAGCTTTAAAAGCAGTTGATTTCAGACTACAGGTGGAGTCACACTGCATACAGTTCCTAGAAAATTGCCCTTCATTTCTGAACAAGAGCATCTATCAAAATGCATATGCAAACCGTTCACTGAAGGGAAGTTTTAGGTGTATATACCAGAACCTGGGAAATATAAGATTTTTAAGCTATTTCATGCAATTCCAGGCAAAACAGTGATTACATTATCTGTATTTGACATTATGGTCTTCAACAGTAATTCTGAGATCTTACCATAATAAATCTGAATGTTAACTCTTAACTCTGAATATTCTCTCCCAGTTTTATCTACTGATTTTATGCTTTTCTTTTGGAACTACTTGAATAGCTTGGGAAGGTTGGACTTGAGGGCTTTCCAGCTTTTTATTATTATTATAGCTCTTTTTCTTTTTTCTTTTTTTTTTTTTTTTTTTTTTTTTTTTTTTTTTTTTTTTTTTTTTTTTTTTTTTTTTTTTTTTTTTTTGAGTATGTTTCTGGGTATGATATCAAATTTAAGAAGAATAGGGTACTGTGTGTAAAATACCTGGAATTTACATCAACCATTGATTCGGAGGTCCGATTCAGAATTTTAACTGGTGGTTTAAAGGGTTCTGCATTTTTTGCCTTTTTAYTTCTACCCTCTTCACTGTTTTGCTCACTCTGCTTTTCTGATTTGTGACAGATTTGTGGACTTACAGCATGCTAGGAGAAAGCTTTTGTACTTTGATTTCTTTGCAATGGTCTCAGTACACTTACACAAGCCTGTTCACACACATCCTCACCAAAAAAGTTCACATTCTGCTGCACTTTCATGAAAGTGCAAAAGTTATTTCCATTTAAAGTCTTTCAATCTTGTTCAACTTCACATTCTTGCAGTTGGAGCAATGGGGGCGGGCGATAATTGGTAGAACTGTACAGTTATATAACTAAAAGCTTTTCTGCTGGAAGTTAGGAGAGCAGATTGGTTTGGCCATCAATACGTGACACGTGTTTTTCATCTTCCCACAGTGTCCATGCAGAGGAGTACAGCTAAGCAGTGTCTATTGGTTTGGTAGATTAATAGGTTCAAATACAACATGATCACAATTTTTTTCGTGGGGTATAAATTTTTGTAGGGAAATATGTTTTATATTATTTGAGGAGTTAAGTAGTATTTATTTTGCATAATTAATGGAAATGTAATTTCTTAGCCAGAAATTACAACTCCTGATGGCTTTCAACATGAAGGTGCTCATCTAAAATGCATGGAAATTAAATTGTATCAGCTAGGAAGAGAAGGTTATGCAATGCAATACAGCGGTGAGGAGAGTATTGCATGCTATTTTATGGGGAAAATACACTATCATAGGACAGTGCTTGGTTAGTCAGTATTCATGAATTGTGTCAGTAATTTCACATAAATAGGCATGAAAGCAGTGGCTGCAAGATGAATGTTTTTGCTGTATTTTATTGATTTTTAGTTTTTGTATGCTATGGCAATATTATAGTAATCTCATTATTAATGTATACATTTGAAAAAAGTGATTTAACTACCTGATTGCATAGAAGCATATAACATAATGTGACACCTGACTGTGCTGAAAGACGACAAAATATGGACACTGTTTGTCTTTCGAGTTTGTTGGATTTGGTGTTACAGCTGCTATGTAGTACTTGTATCTATATTGTAGAGACGTGACTTCAGTTTCTCCATGGCATGAAATAATTTTGAAGTTTGCTTACACATGGTAGAACAAGACCTTTGCCTGAGTTTGACTAAAAGCTCAAGTGAAGGTACTGCTTGAATACGAAGGCTGGAACCATTACGTCCAAGGGAGCATCCAAAGGCTACTGAATTTATCCTAGCAGGAAATAGGAGGTGATGATGCTGTTGCAGGATGAGGATWAGGATCTCTGACCCTTGGTTTGTTCAGTCTCTTGCACATCAGGATTTGTAGTTGCTGAAGGGAGAGCCAGTCTAAAAGAGGGAGGAATCAGAGTCAGCCAGCCTTCTGTGCAGGGTGCATTTGTCGAACAGGCCAAAGGGAAGGAAGCCACCTCCCTTTATGAGCTTACAAAAAACCCAAAAATCCAGCGGTAACAAAACAGTTTTGTTGAAGTGTAGTATATGTTTTTGTACCTTAGAAATAAAGCAGCATTGCTGAAAACGCTCAGAACTGCCTAAGGCTGGTTATTCTGTCCCATCTTCTCAGGCTAAATTTGTCCATTATATCCCCACTCTCCTGGGGGACCAAGCCACGCTCTTTCTCTTGAGATCTCTTCTCTCTTTTTGGTTTGAGGCCTTAAGGCTTTTTAGTGTGTTCTTTCTTAAAGGTTGTTGCCTGGAAAGGCCTTGGTTTGGCCCTAAGTTGGGGAAGCTGTTCCCCCCGCCTCCCTTCTGGGCAGAGGAAACAAAATGAAGCAGGCTTTGACACAGCCTTGTTAGTTAAGCTTCCATGCGGGACTCCAAAAGCGTTGCCCGCCTTCATGCAGACGATTAAATTCACCCAGCACTGAGTGTGCAGTTTCATGAGATAGCAGAGCTAGTCTGTTAGCTAAGACACAAAAAGAGGCCCCCTTCTTAGCCCTGCCTGCACATCTTCTTTGCTCTGCCTGTTGTGGTTGTACAGAGCTACTGTTTTTAGAGAAGTTGCTTTTTAGATTGACTTCAGTGAGGTAAAACAGAGCAGAACTGCATGGAGTCATATAGAGGAATAAAAGTTAAAGCTTGAAAAAGCAGTATTCTCGTGTGTAAGACGTACTTTGGGAAAGCAGCAAGCCACTTCTATATCCAGTTTCTTCCAGCTCTGAAGAAATTGGAAGTCAAATTTGTCAGTTTGTCCAGGGGCTCATGTGGGACTGGCATACTTTACTTTCTGTGGAAGGCCTATTGGTGTTTATCTGGGTTTGAAATTGGGATCAATGGAAGAAGTAAGGTTGCTTGGACATGTTCTCTTTTTCAAGATTTCTTTGATTTGTCATCTTACTATTGCCAATATTGTGTGTCCTGCAGGGCAGTGGGAGGAATGAATAGATATCTGCAAAAAATAAACATAGGTCAAATTTGCCTAACAGCGCTCCTCTAATTAGTTGGTAGCCTTTTGCACAGAGAGATGGATGCACATYATAGAAAAACAGCTTCTGAACAGCTGCCAGCTCTCACAGGTCATTTAACTAGAGGGTGATGCACAAAATTGTCATAATGCATTTCTTATAAAAGGGAGCGACTTCAGAATGCATGTGCCTAAGATGATCTTAGCATAGTGAAACTGAATATTGCTCTTTATTTCTTCTAGTTTGTGGAGACATCCATGGACAATTCTTTGACTTGATGAAACTGTTTGAAGTGGGAGGTTCTCCTGCCAACACGCGGTATCTCTTCCTGGGGGACTATGTGGACAGAGGGTACTTCAGCATTGAAGTAAGTTCCCTATTTCTCTTTTCGGCTGTGAAACTGCTTGCAGCCTATTGCGTATGTTTAACAGCATAGTTCAACCAATTCAGGACTACTGAAGCTCTTTGAGGATACCACCATGAACAAGAGAAGTCCATATTAAATGTCACTGTTGGGGTTTTCATAAAGGTTGTTTGGTATCCAGCCAAATCCCACTGTGTGTCTGTGCTGGAGAGCTGCAGATCTTAGTTCTACTAGCGACCGTCCAAATATAGCACAGAAGGCAGTCTGCTCTGCAGCACGTACGAACTAAAGAGAAGAGGAGACGTGAGCTATTAGAAAAGAGTCAGGCAAAATGGATGGCTCACAAGTTTGATTGTTAGTTTTATTTGATCTAGTCTCCTGGGTGGGAAATCTTATGAAAATGGAAGGACTGGGGAGGAGGAAATCGGACCCCCCCCCCCCCCAAAAAAAAAAAAAAAAGGCAGCAGAAAACCTGCTGTGCTGGAGATGAAGAATGAGTGTTGGCTAGCTATGGCTTGCAGGAGTGGATAATTTCTGGCCCTGATACAGCACTGGAATCCCCAGAGAAGAAGTGACACACGCGTGCCTGCTTGAGGGCGGTGAGACCTGGTGCAGGTCACCAGGATCGGGTCGTAGAAGGTGGAGGTCAAATGATGAGCGTTCTGGGCTGCCTGCCTTGTGAAGGAAAGTCCATGAAGGAAAAGCATCTTGTCTAACCTATCTGCCAGCCTTTGACTGGAACTGAGTCAAACGCAAAAAAAAAAAATACATCTTTCCAATGCTCACAAAACAAACTGGATTTTTTTGTTCCATTCTGCTTTGCTGCTTGGCTTTGTGAACTGGCAGCTGAGATCCATGATTGTCAAAGAAAATCAGTTTTGTTCATCCATGTTCACAGCTGAGCTAGTCAGAAAGTTTTGCAGCRTCTTTTGAGCTATGACTTGGCTTTTTTTCTCTGAAAATTTCAGGCCTTAACTCTCTTTGACTTCAGGGAGAATGCCATTACCTAGTAGAAGCAGTATAGGTCCTACAATAGGAGATTGTGTATCTGTGTTGAGATGCACTGGCAGCATACAAGAACACAAGCTCCTGTTTTCATTTTTACAATACAACATTGACAGYGGATCATGACATCTTAGTACCTTGTTGTCATATTGATATGTATATATGTAGTCACAAGCAGCTGAGCTATTTGTAGTGTACTTTTTGACATGYGCTAGTACACTGTCCTGCCAATTTTATATTTATAGTATAAAGAGAAGGTCCTTATTTTTAAGGTTCTATAAAACCACTTTTTATTAGTTCATTTTAAAATTTATTTTAAATGAATGTTCAGATGTGGTAGAAATACACGGTTCAAATGCAAATGCTTTAAAAACTCAAGCACTGCAGAGTTAATTTATCCTCCTGCCATAAATCATGCTTTGACTGGTCTCATAAATTAATATAGTCAGAATTTAGTTCCACAACCCTTTAAGCCCCTCCAAGTCAACACTGTGTTAATGCTTTTCCTTGAGCCATGTGTGGCTGCCCTTTCCCTTCTCTGATCCATGCTGAGCTGTATCATTATTGTCTTGGATTCATATGCTGGACTGATGGGGGAGGCTGGAAATGTGGAGTTTGGCTGTACAGGCTTAACCTCCTGTGCAGCTGAATCTTGAAATACTATTTTCAGTTGTGATAGCCTAGTTCAGGTCTCTTGCAGACTTGGATTGAGCCAATGTTGTATCTGGAAGATGARAGTTTGTCTTGACTTCTATATATGTTTTTATACAAGGCATATAATACAAAATGCAATAACTTGTTTGTGGGAGAGGGGAGACAGAAAAAATAAATTCCTTAAAGTTATTCATTTAATAATCTGCAGATATATATTTAATAAATTATATTCTACATTTAGGTGTTCCATTCTTTTTCACTGAAGCAGTACTGGCATCTGTCAGCACAAAGGAAGTGTCTGAGTTATCACTTATTATCCCTTTTTGTATTTAAGGCTCTCAAATTAGTGCATCTTTGGTCAGATAACTGATTGATTGTCCCCACATGTCACCTTGATTAAAGAATGCCTTTAAAAGAAAAGGCGGGTTTCTGTGTTATAAGTGTATTTGGAACCAGAGCTGTGCATTCATCAATAACTACTTATTCCGTGTAGCACTGTAAGTAGTGACAAGGAAGGGAAAATGGTGAGGAATGCAATTTGGCAGGTTGCAGGCTGCTCCTTGTGGCAGAAGGGGCTCTGAGTATGTCTGGCAGGCACCAGCTCTACCACTGGTTTGAGCTTGCTTAGGAGGCATGATGCCTAGCCTGATCTCAACATGTATTTTCACTGCACCAGTCGCCCTGAGTACTTTTGTTATCCATTTATCTACCAYGCTCCCCTCTCTGCCAATATAGACATGAGACTATTGTAGCGCTGGCGTCTTTCCAAAAGAGTAAGTTAAGCAGGTGGTCCAAGGTACCAATCACCAGTAATATGAACTTTAAAAAAATTCCTTCAGCTGCCGTGTGACACTAGTGTAAAACTTATACCACTGAGCCCAGACCGAGCTGAATACTGACAGTGGGCGAGATAATCCCTGTCTGTGGGCTGCAGAGCTTTTGGGATTCTTCTGGATGAAAGGTAGTATATAATGTAAGCTATTATCATTAAGAACAGAAGAAGAAGAAATTGCATAAGGTAGGTGGAAGGCCTTTGATAATGCAGAGGGGAAAAGAGAAAAGTGTTTGTGTAAGGCACTCAGTAGAAGTGAMAGTCCTTGCCCTGTAGAGCTTTGCATCTAAAAGCTCGATCAATCCTTCTCACGTGTGCTCCGTTTTTACCAATCAGAGTTAGTTCTCTCCCTTGCTTGGAGAGAGGGTGTTTTATGCTTTTAAGATTAGGTCTAAATAAGGTGTTGCAGGATCAGACACTACTAAAGAAGGTGCARCAGGTAGATGAATCAAATGCAAATGCCAGAACGCTAGATGGAATAAGACTAGGCACAGTTTCCTGGCCTGGACCACATCTTTATCCCTCTGCTGCACTCCCTTTTCCATTTGACCTTTTGGCAGGGCCGGAGCATTTTTTCTCTTAGAATAAGTCTTTTGCAAGTTGCAATGTCTGATGTGGTGCACTTGTTTCCCAGGCTCTGTAACTGATAACATTTCCAAGCTGTGCTTGTTCCAGGGTTTTGTCTCTAGGCTAGAAACCCCTCAGTTCTCACTTTCAAACAAGTTAATGGTCATGGATAAAAGTAACCCAAATGATCAAAACAGAAGGCTTTTTAAAAAATCCAAGGAATAGTTAGAGCATAAGTGATTCTGCAGGAGTGGATTTTAAGGAAAAATGGTATATCTTTACCTGAATCTGAAAAGTTTATTTTGAAAGTGAGATGCAAATGTGGTGTGGTGGAGAGGAGCATATGTATAGATTGTTTTTCAGCAAATTATTTGAAAAGTGACAATCAGAGTAAATACGAAGTGTAATATTATTTAAGTGAACTATTAGAATTTTCATGCTCAATCCCACCTGAATCATGCTGGTTGAAGTTTTAATCATATATCGCAAGGTACATTCTGATTGCTTTTGACAGAGCAAGTAGTTAAGATGCTGCAAATTAAACTGAAGTTCAAAACAAAACTGGACTTGTGTTTTGAGGTTCAAAACATGCGTACTTCTTCATTTCCCCAAATGCACACATTGAAATTCCAGAAAAGAAAAACTGTTTTTGTGGTATTTTTCTAACAAGAGAAAAGTGAGATGTTTGGAGAAAGTCCGAACATCAGGAATCTGACTGTTGGACCTAGCATCAATTAGAAAAGCATMTGGGGCTTTTCTGTGAACTCCGTGAACTTCTAGGAAGTGTTAACTGGTCTCTTCCAAGAAAGTAATTGCATGTGGCAAATTCTTGTTAGTAAAATGTGGGTGAAGCAAATGCTGGTGAAGTTGTGTGTGTGTTTATCATCTCCCAAGTCCACATGCACTTTCTAGAACTTTATTAGAAAAATAAACACCTAGTTTTCTGCATTGCTGTAGTGTGTTAATGTTTCCCAGTAAACAGCTTGACTGTAAATRTTTTTGGCAAAGTCAGTCACTTTATTCGTTTCTTGCAGAGAATRCTAGTGTTTTAATTATCCTAAATTTCCTTGCCATTGTCTTCTCTCTGGCATTAGCAAATATGTTTCTTGTATCAACAATTTGCGAGTTGTAAGATCTCACTTCTGCTGAGGAATGYTTCTCAGAGCCCAAATATTCAACAGTGAGGCAATTCAGCTGCCTTCACAGCATGCCAAAACCTCCTTTTGGATGCAGGGAGAGACCACGGGCTAGTGCCAAGGAGGTAACCTGCACCATTTTCCCCTCACTGCTTCTCTCTCTCTCTCTCTCTCTCTCTCTCTGTGGGACCAAGGAGGAGAGCTAGGAGCTAGCACTTAGATGCAAGTTTTAGAAGTGCTAATTAGGAAAATAAAAACAAAAAGGAATTTACTTGTCAAGTTTTAGTTTTAAATTGAGATCCTTCCAAGCGCTGAAATGGGAGTAAATGTGGTCTGCACACTAGAAAAGAAAATAAGGCAAGTAGCAATGTTTTACATGTGATCATTTTAAATGAAGTCATCTGGGAGACTAACTAGAAGAGTGTTTCAATAATTAAAGTACCATGCAAGTGTCAAAACARGATCCTTAGAGAATATTCAACAGATGTTTTTTTTTTTTAAAAAAAAAAAAGATTCTCACATAATATATGAAAAACAGTTACTTCATGAGACGCTGATTTTCACAGTAGCAGGCTTTTTGTATGTGACCTCTAACATACTGGGCACTGATTTTAAAAACACATAGATCAGGTAAAATAAATGCAGAGTGGCAAAAAGTCTGCTGAACCATAAGTTGTCATTGAAGAAACTCTGGGTGCTGTAAATGCTGCCTTATCTCTGCTCTGCAGCACAGCCTAAAGTGAAGAGATTTTTTCCTCATCCCCTGAAAGCTGGCAACCACTGAACAAAAGCCTGGCTGCAGCGAGGTCGATATGATTTTTTTTTTTAACCTAACTTTCAGTAGTGTCTGGAGTTTTCTTTCCTTGTGCTCGAGGGATGGTAGCTCAGGAACAGCAAGAATTCACATTGCTTGTAATTATTTTGGTTACGGATGCAGTGTATCTCTCTTTGTTCCTGAAATAAAAGGCAAAATAAATATCTGTACCAGGAGTATGAATACAGTTGTATGTGTAAAGATGCATAGTTTCTGTTGGGATAGTTATTCATCTTTAGAAAGCTGCATCTCTACAAGATGCTGTGATAGTGTAATTATTTCAGTGCAGCTGTAAGTAGTGCAGTTTTTCTCCGTAGGCAATGTCTGCATTAGCTACAGCATGAATAAGCCCTGTTAATATACTGTGTCATAGTTTACAGGGCATCTGTAGCAACATTATTAATGAGTGGCTCAAGTTACCCTTTCCAGTGTGAATTACCTTGAGCGTGTTCACAGGTAATTTCAGCTCCCGGGGAGCACCCAGCCCGGAAGGTTGTCTTTTGTTATTCATTCAAACCACGTAGCAAACGGGGAGCTGCGGCTTTTCCTTCCCGGCACAATCAGAAAAAGAGCACATGTGTACTGTGTCAGAAGTGTTGCTGTTGACGTGGATGCAGTCCTCCAGTGATGATCACTGGTTTTCAAGATTGCTTGTAACCTGAGATTCATGCAAGAGGTCTGGAGGTTTRGGTTTCCTTTTCAGAAAGTGCGGAGGTCTCAAATTGTAAGGAGGCTCGACTACAGCCTGCAACTATTGAGTTAAATCCATAGTCAGTCTTGACAGTATGTACCTTTGGCTTACACAGCGCTTAATTTCACAGAGCATTTTTCCTGATGGTGAGGATGCCTGGAGCCTCAGCAGGAAAGCAGCCTGACTGTGGGAGCTGGGAGGTAGTTTGCCTCTTTACTTGTAAACCTAACGTATCTGCTATTTCAGTAACAAAGATATTGAACACGTAAGCTAGTGATGCAGTCCGAGGCCTGGCATTTAAGAGACCTATCGTTTTTTCGATACTGTGAAGTATGAAATGAGACAGGCCAAAAATACCTTAGGGAAGCCCAGACTGTAAAGTCACTGCTGTGCATTTTTTGAAGGGTCAAAGCAGAGAAGATGAACAATGGTATTCTTGATGGAAAATCTTGGAGCAAAATAAAAAGGAGGTCTTTAAATTTTGCTACTGGGAAGCAACATTACTAAATAATTGGATTTACAACACAGATAAATGACTGTAAGGCTGTAGACTTTGACTTAAAGAAAAAAAGTACAGTATGTAAAGAATAGTTAAAATATAAAGCCAGAATATCTGTGCATTATGATACTTGGACTTGTTTTTTTGTATGTAGATGACTGTATAAGCTGAAAAGCTATGAAAAATTGTCACACACATTTGTTGTTTAGTTCACATGGAAAAAAAAGTGATCTCTAATTAATTCTTGTTCACTAGCATGATATTATGTCACTTGACTTATGATCAGAAAGAGAGGAAAAAAAAAGAAATTATCTAAACAAAGAAAACCTTAAATATGATACCACTTAAAATTAAGAAGTTTGGATGATGGACTTAAATATGGACATCACCTCATGGGAGCACAGATCTTTCTGGACTGCGGTKATCCCGCAAACATCTTCTTTATTGCCCTGTCTCTGCCTGCTTCTCCTGAGTGCTTCAAAGGAAGCCTAGGAAAAAAGCCTGATAAGCAAATGTATGGTGATCTAGCCATGAGTACCTGATGCCAAAATGATAAAACTTGCAGGCTTTCCTCATTTTCCCTGCTTCCCCAGTCTGGACAATGTTATAACTATCTAATGCTTCTTTCAACCTTGCCAAGGTTTTATACCTTCACAAATGAAAGCAAAAAAGTTGCAAGGGAAATCTAAACCATGCCATTTTTTTCTTAATAAAGTGCTTCATCCAAGCACTCCTCATTCTGCTTTTTTAAATTATAAGGTGATTTGGCAGGAGTAGAAGCCCTAGGGYAACTTAGATTTAACTTTAAAAGTTGGAGCTTCTCTCACATGAATGGAGATGTYACTTTAAACTTCTTGTCTCACAACGTTTACCTCAAGTTTTTGCATGAAGCAGCAGATTCAAGGAAGCTGAAGATTCTGGGAGTGCTTGGAAGCCAAAAAGCCATCGTCAAGCCCAGAGTTTCACTGCTATCACRTTGAGAAGTTCAAGCCTCCTTTCCCATTAAGGTGAAATCCTCAAAGTCCTCTCTCGGTACGAACTCTGGAAAATTGTCCCTAGGCACGCTCTTGGTGGTAGCCTTGGGCCGTCACAGATGATTCCTGGAGCCTAACAATGTAATTTCACGCTGGTTATGTCAGGGCAATTCCCCTGGCTCAGGCRGAGCCCCTGCGGGAGCAGGCTTGCCTGTGCTCCCAGGTCCCGGCGCGGCATGTCCCGGCCCTTCGGCTCCTTTTATYGGCCTCTGAACGCTCGCAACAGGAGAACAGAAATTCCAGAATGCAGACAGACCATCCAGATGTTTGCATGCAATAAATTCAAGACAATCTGCAGTACTGTAAAATGCCTGCTGGCATGTAATTATCTACAGAAAGTGTGAGTTTTAGCACAAGCATAGCAATGTTTCCTTTCTTTTTTTTTTTTCCATTAAGGATGAGAATCATTTAGCAAATGAAGAAGCAGATACCAAACTGTTCAAAAGTGGTTAACAGAATTCTTCTATTTCTTCTTTTTAGCAAGAACTTCTGAATTGTAGAATGCTGTTTTAAGTACCTTCTGSGGATCCCAGCTGTTGATTATTAAAACAGATAAAGCATTTTGTCAATGAAATGAAGTGGGTCGTTGGGAAGGCAGTTGCATATGCAAGTGGTAAAACTGAATATCTTGTTTTTTTTTCCCCCCGCTTAGGTAACAGTTATGCAGTTTACATGCATGTAAGAAAGAAAGAGATCAGGGAGAAAATGTTCAGAACAGTTTTCTAGCTCATGTTTTTTGTCATACCATGGACCTTTTGTTATTGCATTAAAACATGTGTTGAGCATATCAGCCTGGCAGCATTGGGAGGCTGAGCATGCAAAGGAGGTCCACTATTGTCACATGATATATGTATCTTGTTTCCCTTGACTTCTGTAGAGACATGGGTTTGTTAGCCAAGCGCCTGGCCAGTGTCATCTTGGATAAATGATAGTCCTAAATTTTGCAAGTTTGCTCGTTTGTCAAGAGCCTCGTAGTGCTTTGACATCATTGCTGTATGAGTGCAGTTTTCAAAAAAAAAATTAATCAAATGATCAGATGGTCTCCAGAGGTCTGGGCAGAGGTTAGCACTGCTAGGTTTTCTATTTTTATCTTTAAAAAAAATCTATCTGAAAAGAAATGCCATCTCAAGTAGAAATCAACTTGAAAGGCAAAGGGCTTTGTAGCAGCTTTGTAGTAAATTCATTTAATATGAGAGCTCTGTTGCGTTCTTCTCAGTTGTTTGTACAGAACAATATAAAATGAATAACAAACGTGTTCATTGCAAGTATTCATGTAAAAAATTGTGTAATATTGGAAGCTAAGGTATTTCCTGAARTATGAGTTAAATTGCTCTAGGGCAGCCTTTTCTTTAAGTCAGGAAATGCAGATCTTCCGGTGAAATCGCTTCCAGAGTGGCTTTCTGKCCAACCTGCCAGGCGGAATGTAGTCAGTTTATTTTAGAGATACACAGCGATGCTTCTTAACAGCCGTGACAACCGAAGGTGAATACGGAAATATAATTTAGCAAAAATGCAARCCTTTATTTAAAAATATTAATACTAGTTTCAGCCATTCCAAGTTAAAGAGCAGAGAAATGCTTGCCTGCAGTATATGAGCAGTTACTTTTAGAAATAGTGGTAATATGTTGTCATACGTGACACTTCCTTCTGCCTTTTTTTTTTTTTTTTTTTTTTTGTCATAAGTGATTGCATTATGTAACTTTCTCTTTTTTGTTTCTGATTTGCAGTGTGTGCTGTATTTGTGGGCCTTGAAAATCCTTTATCCCAAAACACTGTTTTTACTTCGTGGGAATCATGAATGTAGACATTTAACAGAGTATTTCACATTTAAGCAAGAATGTAAGTCTACCTTGTGACCCTTTTTTCAACAACTAGAAGCTGTTATTCGGTGAGCGTTTGGTGTTTGTTTCCCGTTGGGAATTCGTGGTGGCCTGGCCGCTGTTCCCCGGCGGGCAGTCGCCTAGCAGRGGCACGCGGGCCGGCTCCAGGCGGAGGCGAGCGGAGACAGCGACCCCCCGAACGCCTGGTGCCGCGGGCGCTGGGTGCTCTAGAGAGGSGCTCTGCCCCGTGGTGGCCAGGCTAGCCCGGGAAGCAGCGCCTGGTTACGGGAAGGCCACRGGAATACAGCATTTTCACGCTTATTCTGGAAGTTGGCTAAAATCTTTCGGTGTTCTCTTTCTGTAGGAATTCCTGTCAATGTTGAAAAAAGGCTACAGTGACACAGAAAAGCTCATTAGATGTGAATCTTGACTTGCACAATGAACAAAAATTTCTGTGTTACTGTAGGCTGCAGCTATTACCATAAGTCTATGTTCCCTCTTTTAGCATCAGGGATAAAGCAAATGTTAATTGGCTCAAAGGCTTCATGGTTTACTGAGTTTAATATGTGTATTGGTAAATTAACATTTCAGCTTTATTGTACCACYTCATTCATTTTATAATGGCATTTCTGTAGATAATTAATTATAAGGGAGTGGGTTAAAGTTCTGCTTACTTTATAGAGAGATTCCTTTGAGCTGTAATGTTGTAGATGATAACCATTCAACAGACATTTTAAGGCTTGCTGTATAAATTTCATAGCAGACTATAACAGTATATTAAATTATTTAAGGTTTTTTAGAAAAATAAAACAAAAAATTCTGCAAAGCTTATTATATTTCCATTAAAATCTGAAGATATTTTCCAGCAGTAAATAGCAATAGTTTAAAAAAATCTTCTTGGATGAAACAAGCTTTGGTACAGTCCTCTGYACAAGAGAGAGCACTTGAGAGCAGGATCAAGATATTAAACACCATCTAATTATTTTTTKCTATTCTGAAATGTTGATGGCACTTTCTGATACCGTCTTAATCTTTGAAAGGTAAAATCAAGTATTCAGAACGAGTATATGATGCCTGCATGGATGCCTTCGACTGCCTTCCCTTGGCTGCTCTGATGAACCAACAATTCCTGTGTGTACACGGTGGCTTGTCTCCAGAGATCAACACCTTAGATGACATCAGAAAAGTAAGTCTGAGTAGTGCTCCGGTTTAAGTGAGCAGTTAATCACCAACAACTAAAACCTGATTTCTGTCATTGTTGTTCCTTTGCGGAAGATGCTTTTATGTCACTTTGACATTCATGTTGACATTATCACCTTTAAAAGGTCTTTCAAAATTGGAGAACATAAAAGGAAATGCTGCAATTAGTCATATTTTATTGAGGAGAAGAAATTACTAGCATTCAATAAAACACAATTATCATCTTTGTATGCTGGAAAAAATGTGTTAGGTTAATGAGTATTTAGGAGCAAATGAGTGTGTAGAGCTAATTTATTGTAAGTAATATCTTCTAGCATATTATGAGCATACTTTCTAATGATTCCTTGTGCAATTTCTTGGACAGAAAAAAAAATAAAAAAACTCTAGAAAAACTCACAATTCTTAAATATATAATAAAGAACTGTAATAGGTCTGTAACCAATACAGTCAAAATAACATTACTATTTGAAAAAGATTCRAGATCTCCATTCTCAGTTGGTCCTGCCACATTTTTAGTGGTACTGCATTTGTGTGTGTCCAACGAATTGTTTAAGTGAGACTTAGTAACTTAATACTTATATTTAACTCCTGTGTTCTGAAAAGAGTTTCTTATAAAACTCATACCAATTTGGAGAACAGTGTCAAACAGTTTTTTATCATAATCCAGTGTTGCTGCACATTATCATGTATTAATTTTTTTCAGATATTTTGATTAAAAAAAAAACTCAGTTGATAGTTCTTAAAAGAGGCATTAAACCATTTATACTTAGTATTTCCAGCAGTAAAGATTTTCATTTTTCTTGCTTGCAGTTTGAGATTTGTAAATATGGATATGCATTTATTTTGAGCTTTAAAGTTGCTGAAAAATAAATTACATTCAGAAATTAATTTGTATCCTCTTAAGAAAGTAATATGTTAAAAAAAAAACGATAAAGACATGTTTTACTTAAAAGCAATTAGAGGAAGATATTATCTGCACTTCTAAATTGCTGAATGTAAAGTTTTGTTTGGGAGGTGAAGGTTCACTGTTTTATTAAACTAAAATATTCTGTGCCTAAAAATTAGCTGGGCTTGCAACAATGTAATGACAGATTAAAAATCTTCAGCACTCAGATTCTAGATTAGGGTCATTACCATCTTTGCTTTTTTTGTCTACTAGCAGGTTTATTCATCTTTAGCAATCATCAGGAAAATGTTTTGCATATTCATGAATTGTTATTTAATTGAGATGGATTATAGTTACAAAAGCATGAATTATTTAAAAGGCTGAAATAAGTTAGAAGTGTAGGTATGCTATGAATATTTTATGACAAAGATGCAAAGTTAAAATTGTAGAGGTCTGTTATTAAAACTTTTAATTGAGTGTTGAAAACATGCAAAATCACTTTTTTCTGTTTTAATATTAGCTTAAAAATGGTATGTTATTGAGTCACTACTTGATCTTTCTGGTCAGAGCAGAGAACATGACAGACTGCCAATGTGCCCATCTTAACGACGAGGTTTTAGATACTAAAGAATTCTTGCAGAGAAATATTGACTTCTAGTATTTCCCTACTTTATTATGCTCTATCTTTTTTGCAGTGTGATTCTCTATAATTTGAATTTTTTGATTAGTGGTCATCCAGAAAGAGGAATTTCTAACTGCTTAAATAAGGTTAAGGTTGCAGTTAATGAGAGCAAAAAGATTTTCATGGCAAGATGCTACAATGCAGAAATGTTGTCTTGCTACTTTAATTTTAAAAAGTATAATTAAATCAAAATGAGAATTTACTTCAAAATATTATGTTTTTTTATTTTTTTTATTATTTGCTCCATAAATTGAATGCCAGAACAGTTGACAAATAATGAAATACAGAAATGCCCTCTTTTTCTCTCCTGTTGTCCACTCAGATTCTTGTAAAAACAATAAGAAAAGAAAAAAAAACAAGAAAAACAACTTGCAAACAAAATTTACATAGGCTAGGAATAGACTWTATCCCTTCATTTGCAGATACATCTCTTCCGGTCCGTGTTAGCGGAGCGTGTTACTGTTACTCCAAACCCATAGCTTTAAAGCCGAGAGCAGCCCGAAGCTGACTTACAGAATGGTTTGGGTCCTGCTTTGGCAGCCCCGGGCATCCAAAGCAGCTGCTTTTGCTTCTGCGTTTCTGTGAGACGTAGTTGAAAGAAGTTAGTATTTCTCTGTCTCCTATTTCTCTTAGTTAGATCGATTCAAGGAACCACCTGCGTACGGACCCATGTGTGACATCCTGTGGTCAGATCCRTTAGAGGACTTTGGGAATGAGAAGACTCAGGAACACTTTACTCACAACACAGTCAGGGGTTGCTCGTACTTCTACAGGTGAACGTCCCTCCTTCGACCGCACGGTTGTGTGTGTGCGCGCGGCTTGTGAGCAGGCGGTGGGAGCGTGTGCCTGAGCACTGTGCTGCTTCTCAGAGCGTTGCCTTGGGGAGAGGGCTGGGTCTTTTCCCTGCAGCCTGGCTTTGTTTCCATGTGYTTCGTCTGGTTTGCTTGCCTCTTGCCTTCTCCCCGCAACCTGGAAACCCAAAATGACCTAATTTTATTCACCAAAGCCTGTGTGTTTTGTTTATTTCTAATCTTGTAAGTTAGAGAGTAGGAGTGGTCCTTTTTAAAAGGGGAACGTAACTAAATTTCTAGTTTGAGAATTTTAAGTTAATTTTGAATTAAAGACTAGTACTGGAAAACTCTGTTTTTCTTCAGGATAGRTAAGAATTTTGAAACATGGTACTAAAAGCCAGATTTGCATCCAAGAGATCTGATGAAYTTGTGAGATTTGTGATGGATCTAAATTCACCGTGGCTCTTCTGAAAGATGAACATTTAATTTACTCAGGAAGCTTCACAAGCAGGAAACAAATTGAAATGAAAGTGTGATTTCCCCACACATACAAGCTTATTTTTTTTCCAGGTTTGTTAAACTTTTTCTCACATCTGAATAGTTCTTGCCAAGAAATTCAGGATTTGAATAGTATTGATTAAAAGGGACTTGGTAAGGGCTAAACTGGAGACAAGTGCCTGTACATTCTTGCAGATGCATGTATGGACTTAAACACAGAGGCATCAAATGGTAATTCAGTTCTGAAACGTTTTCTTTACGTTAATGTTATGTTAGTGAAATGTAACTCTAAGAATATTCCTGAAGAACAAAAGTGACAGGGATATAGGAGCATCCAAAACAAATTCGTGTGTTTAATTTATGACCATTTAAAGGAAGGAGTCTTTTTTTGTTGTTGTTGTTGTTCTTTTGCTTAGTGAAAATTCTCCGTGTTTTTGGCAGGGTTTCCAATGTCTATCGGTGAGAAGAGCCAGAAGACTGTCTCCGTTTCTTCTCCCATACATTAAAGCAATGTGTTTCCTTGGGCACTTTGGGCACTGTTTAGAAACATGTAGAAAGTAAATCAATGACTTCAGCCAGCAACCAGGAGATACAGCCACTAGCAGAGACCTCCGTGTTGGTAACATTAGCAGAAAGGCAGCAGATGGTTTGGCTTTTAGAAATCAGTTTTCCTAGGCCTTTCTTTGAGCAGTAATTGCTGCAGCATGAGAGGGAGGGAGAGAGAAAAAAGGCACTTGCAGGGCAGCCCGTGCTGGCGACACYCACCTTTCGCGCAGAAGTAATGCTGCAGCCTTCAGATCAGTGGAGCCGGAACGCGCTCAATAGATGTGTTTGGTCTCATTATGAAAGAAAGTGTCAAACTGCTGCAAACAATTGATCTCTGCAGAAATGGGCTTATGACTGTGAGGGCTAAAATCCTTCCTTTTCCTTTGAATAGCACTGAGCATCACACCTGCTGCATGCTAGGACTCCCAGGCACCACTCACTGYAAACAACGAGGAGAAGCAGTTTCCGTCCTGAACCTCTCTTCAAGTGAAAAACACTGGAGGCATGCTTAGCGCTTAGATGTGGGAATTATTGCATACTGGAACAACTTCTGATTTTAAGTGGTTTTTTGGAGCAGTGTTTCTCCATAGCRCCACAAAACTTCCCCAAAATATATATACAGTTTTCCCTGAAAATGAGATAACTGATCTAACCGATGTCCTGTCCGGAGTCCTAGTCAGAAAAGCAGGTATTTCAGAAAAAACATGAAAAGCTGAAATAAATGTAAGATGCCTAATTGTCAGGTAACATATCAGGGAAATGAAACTGCTTAATGACACCATGAGATGACTGGCTTAGAGTCACTTTCGTCTAAGATCGTGTAAGAGCAAGTGTTACTCTTAAAGCAAGTATCTAATTGTTCTTAAAGTTCACTAATCTGCTTGCCTAATGATAATCCCTGGTGGTAAGTTACCCACCAAAACTGTGTGGAACATCTAATTTTGCCTGCCTTTTCTAGTATATTTGTGAGAAAAGGAGTGAATCTTCTTAAAACAGCAAGTTCARCTTGTAAAGAAATGGCTTAGATTATGCAGCCATTTTTCAATACTGTTCGTTGATTGAACGGATGTCGTTTTTCTCTTCATCGAATAAGAGTTGTTAGTTGTTTCCAAAATGGAAAGGTAAAAGATAGAAGTAGCCATTTTCTAGGAAGGTCAGGAAGATTTCAGAGATGCATGTGAGCTCAGGAAAATGATTTTGAGATGATTAGGAAAATGATTTTGAGATGATTAAGGTCCCTTAATTGCAGGAAATAATTGTAATAAATAATTTCCATTTTATAGGACATGTTCACTGTAACATCAAATTAAAGCGACTTTTCTGTGATATGAAGTTGTTTCCTGTAACAAAATACTGTGAGAAGAATTACTGTGACGATAGTATGGTGTTCTATATACATGCTACATGTTAACAGGAGTTTCCAGCTCAGTATCCTGTTAAATCTTTTCTATTCATCCCCAACTTATTTGTTTGTGAAACATTGAGCCATTTATGAGTATGAGCTCAATATATTTGAGAAAGTATAATGAGCTTTTCACTACATTTATTAGGTGATCACTCAGGTATGGCTTATTGAATTTCAAACTGATCAAGCTTTTATTCAAGAAATTTCCTTTGGTGTGCAAATTGTTGCAACTCTTACGGCTAGCACTGTGAAATGTCAGTTCTTGAAATCATAGGCCTAACTTGTCATTTGAAGAGGTAAAGAATAGGTAGCTTATTTTCAAGGGTGCTAAGAGTGAGCAATTAATAAATGTCTTTCAAATCCAGTAGCATTTCACAGTATGGATTGTCAGAATTTGTAGACCCGTGAAAATAGCAATAAAGCAATGCCAGAGTGAAAAATAGATGTGAAATTTGAGTAATCATTGGAAATTTTTAAAGTCTTCTGCACCTCAAAGTGAACAAACAATAATTGTGGGACTTTGTTTCTCCTTTTTGAAATTTAAGCTTCTATGACCTTTACAGTCTTGGACATTAGCCTCATGCAATTTCATGACAGAGTAAAAATAATTGATGGTCCTGTTGGTTCTGTAAATTAGTTCTTAATTATGAGATAAGTGAAATTTTTCTTTCATCCTTACCCACAGAAAATGAGGTTGTATTCAGGGAGTGTTATGGAAAAAAGGGAAATAATTAGTTCCCGTGATTCTTCTTCTTTCAGATTTTTCTGCTGTTCTGGCCAGTAAAGAAGTTTGCTCTTAGTTTAGTAGATTTGTATAGTTTTGAATTTATTTAATATATATTTATTTGTGCTTAGATAATTGCACTGTCTTGTTAATGATCCATTTCACTTCTTATTTCATGGACTAGTAGTACAATAACTCTCAGGCATTTCTGTGAGAAGCATATCTAGCATGGCAAGATATGCTGCTCACCATCTTGAGAAAGGCTTCTTTTGCTGAACAGAAAGCTTGGAAAAGCCAGCAGGACTCTGTCAGAAATACTGCTAACCTGAGGAGAGACAGCCAGTGAGTGGGTGTAGACAATTATTGAGGCATGGGGGAAATCTGTTCTCTCTCAGCCCCGCTGGGATTGCGAATGACATTGTTCCTGTAAGATTTACTGCATGGGTGCAAAATTAAAAYGTTGTTTCATCACATTCAGACAAAGTTACGATGAGCATGCACGGTCCTAGCCATGAAAATTGCAATTGGCTCCTTGCCCAGCTTGTTTAATTTCCTTTGTGTTAAAGCTCTGGTAAAGAATTTTGGGAGCTTGGTTACACTACTGAGTTAATTAGCAGTGTCTTATCCTACATAAAATATATCAAGGGCTTCCTATCAGGAGTAAGCACATGTGCAAGCTTAGCGTTTGCTTTCTGCGATCATTTATGCATGTAAGACTCAACTGATGGCTGTTAACAAGAGTGCAAGAGGGTTGTGAGCCTGGCCAAAGTCTTAGATGGCTGTAGAACTTGAGCAAATACTCRGGAATTAACTGCGGACGTTAAGTTTTGGCTTCCTGGGTTTTTCTAAGTGAGCTTAATACTGGTTCTTAAAGAATGCTGAGATTAGTAAAGCCATTTGACTTTTGGCTGCATTTTCATATTTTTCAAAAGCAACAAAAATAGACAGAAATGATCAGCAGTGGCACAGAGTAGCTCACCTGTACCAACATCATTTGCTAGCTGTGGAGAAAAGGGAAGTGATTTGGTCTTACCAGTGCTCAGGAGTAGAAGAATTTGGGCCCTGCCAGCACGAGTTCAGTGGTTTGCTTGCACTCTCAAACGGAGCATAGTATGCGATGCCTAGATAGCTCTGTGCTGAAAGGCTTTTCTGGGTTGGCAAGTATTTCACTTTAGGGGATGAGGCGTAGTTATCCGAACATTTCTTGCTGCAGTTTAAGCAGATGACTTTGCCTGCCTTTCCATGCTCTCTTCCCCAAGCCCAGCAGCCCTTTATTGCCCTCCCATTTTCCACTCAGTTGTGTTGGTAGAATTGCTCATGTGCTTCATCAGATCAGGGAACATACCCAGCTTTAACAGAATGACTCTGCAAAAAGGTATATCTTTGTTTGTTTGAATGCAATAGAGCTCCCTGCTCGGTTTCTCAGTGCAGCCCTAGGGACAGCACATTCAAGGGCAGGAAGAAAGCGTGGGGGAAAAGACGTCATGGGAGCTCCCTAGGAGAAGTGGAGCAGCAAAAAATCCAGAGGTGACTTTGGCCTTGGGAGACTGAAATGCAAGGTAAATGAGTTTTGCTGAAATGCCTATTTAAGTGTGCATATGATCTTAGAAAGGCTGTTGGGCTAAATTTTAATGTCTTTTTTTTTTAAAAAAAAAAAAAAAGTTCTAGTTCTTTTTCAGTGGTATGATGAAGGACATGAGAAAACTTAGATTTTTTTTTTTTTTTTTTTTTTTTGGTAGAGGTTCACAGTAGAACCTCAGCTCTACCTCCAAGCCATGTGTTTATAAAAAAGTGTTTATTTTTCTACATACGCATCTTTTCCTCTGCTGTTTCCAGGGTTTGCTGTATTTGAAAAAAATTTAAGTACTTTCAATTGTTATCTGGTAACGCTGTACAAAAGTGTATATGATGGTACAACTTTGTAATTAAGCTTGTAACTCTGTTAAAACTGAGTATTAAGATATGTAGCTGACCAGTACTATTTTGCTGATAGTTTTCATGAATATAAAACTGAGAAACAGGATAATGATAATTACAGTGGGGAAGTTTTGTCATAATCTTTCCTTCAAAAATTTTCTCTTTCATATGTCGAAACTAGCTTTTATTATTAATCTTTCCATCAAAAGAGCAATTTGTGGAGATTTTAATGTAAACTGTCAGGTTGAAGTTGTTCCTACAAAGTTGTTCCTACTCACCTGTCCAACTCTTCAGGTAAACATAACGCAGTTAAAGGTAGGATTGATCAAAGAGCAGAAAGATCACCAGAAACTTCTGCTGTTGTGCAGATATGACTGCTGCTGCAGCTTCCAAATAAGTCGTCTGGGGAAAGAAATAACTAGTTATTTCTTGTCATTTCTTCCTACCTTCTAGAAAAGCAATGTGTAGATAACTCTTTTAATTTGGTGATGATTTCAAAACTCATGTACAGTGTATTTATCAAATGTACATGACTCCATGTTTTCTACCTTGTGCACATCAGGGTGTTTTGCTCGATGTTCACATTTCCCCTAACTGCAGAGCTAGCTGATGACTCCAGTGCTTGGCTGAAACCTTTAAATTAGACCTGATAGCTGACAGATCCCTATCCGGCCATGCCGGAGCTGGAGATCACCAGGCTCTTGGAGTGTAGGATCACACATCCCAAGCTGATGTGACCTAGAAGAGGCTGAGACAGAAGCTGTTACTATTCYTGTAGTTTGGAGAGGGTTCAGGAAGTTAAGGCCTTGAAGAATGAAGGAAAGCCCGTGCTCACAAGGTGCCTGTACTCATGCTGGGGTTGAATTGAAGTGTAGGTACAGTTTTAGATGCAAAATAAACTCTGCTTAAAGAATGTATGTATATAGAATTGTTAATTTTCAAAATAGTTTAGTTTTGTCAGTGTCAATCAACATTTTTATTGAGATTTGTTTTTGAGAACTTACCTTTGTCTGTTTTCATGCGTGTGTTTTACGTACACACATACACACACACACACACATGTGTTCCTGTGAGGAGGACTGGGTGTCCCCTGGCAAAACTGAAAAGCCGGCAGCAGGCAAAAAAATATTTACAACTGTGTGTGTGTGCGCTGTGGGCCCCAGTTTTTCTAGTTACTGCTGGAAGACCAATTTTACTTAATTTTAGCAATGTATTGTTTTTCTCTTCAAAACTTAATAATCATGCTAAATATGTAGCTGAACATTTGTAGAAATGTATACGAGGAATTTCAATCAAAAAAGAATGCTAAAGTAGRGAATATCATAATCACATATTCCGTGGAGAGTAACATCTTTCTCGCTTCTCCCGGGGGAATCTTGTTGTCTCTGTGAGTCGCTGCTCCGCTGTGATTCAGCATGGCACACGGAGCGCGGGCAGCGGGYGAGGCGGTCGGGAGCGGCCTGTTGCGTGGGGGCTTCTTGTTTGTTTGTTTTCCCTCTTGGCCACCTGTTTTATTTCTGGCCAAACTGCAATCTGGGCTCTGCAGAGCGAGGCAAGGAGGGGGGGTGTTTCTGGAAGGGGGAAAATTATGAAAACTRGTTGGGAGTTTGCTGACAAGACGGTAACTTTGATTCGAAAGAACCAATTTGTCCAAGTTGAAAGTCTTTTGTGCAAAAGTTGGTTTCTAATAACTTTTGCTAAGGTCCTTGGTTTTTTGGCGTCTTGTATGACTTCCTGTTGCTTTATCTGGAGAGATCCTGCCCTCCAAAGGACCAGAGCTTTGGGATGTCTCTTTTTACACCTCTGGATTTCTCTCTCCAGATTGYTCTAGACTATTCAGAAAGAAGGGGAGCATGATTAGAGGGACCTGCTTAATATAAAATTGCATTTAGAGAGGAACAAACTGATCTATGTAACAGTTGTGTGACATATGTGACAGTAGTATACAGCTGAAAACTTTGCTTCTCCCCAGCCCCTGCTTCACAAGTGGCTAAAGCAAAAAATTGGTGTTGTCTTGCCTTTTGGAACTAAAATATCYAGATAAAGCACTTACAGGGTAGTGGTCTGGGTAATATGAGTACCTGTTCATTACAGTTGCCAGTTTATTCACWTAAGGAAAAACCCCTGTTTTGCTCAGCGAAGATGACAGGCAGAGTTTTTGTGAATGCTTGGAACACTTTGACAACTCTGTCATTCTGAGTAATGGAGCTCACAGAGTCTGAAAAGGAGCCAAAGTCTGCTCACGGAAGTCTTTTTTGTATGAATTTATGAAGAATAAGGAAGTTAAGGAATTATTTTTAAAAAAATGAACTTTTGTACTTACCTTTCAAGTGGAAAGAAGAACCTATCATGTCTATTTAGAAGCGTTTTTACCACTTCATTATGACTRCTTTCAATGCAGTGCTTAACACTGATGAAAAGAATACTATGGAAAAAACTGTAATAGGCCAGACATTTTGAACAGCTGCACTGATAATGAACATAATCAACTGTCTATCAGATTTTTCATTATAAACCCCAGTTTTCAGAAGTTAATGTAAAAATTCCTAAACAAAATGTACCATAAGTCTACATTTAGTCACAATTAATTATGGAAAGAAATGTATGCAAGTGAGTTCTCATGAGCCAGTGGTGCAAACGGCAGCCTGTCAGCGTTCGAGATCGCTGCAGTTGCCAAAGCCGTGTACCGCTCGTGATTTGGGCGTTTGAGCTGTTTTGTGATGGCAAACCTCCTGGGCGATTCCCCGCAGCAGCCGTGAGCCTGAGCGCCCGCCGTAGCCTGGCCGTCGTGCCCGAAAGCGGCAGCGCCCCGTCCCGCGGCRCTTGGGGCCTCCAGCTGCGAGTGGCTGTTGAGCTGCAAAACGTCCAGAAGCCGTGGAGGCAAGCAGTAATGCTTCCCTTGGGGAAGCTGAAGCAAGATGATGCATTAGGTTTGGTGCTAACTTTTCTTCTGAATTTTTCATCTCTTTCATGCATAAAGTAAAAATTTGATCKGGCTGTTTAGTGGTTGCAGCAAGACTTGGAATGTGGTCAGGGAAATCCTGCCTGGGACAGCAGGTCTGTGCAGCAGGGCTTYTCTTGGTTGAGATTTTTAAAAATTTGGTCAGTATATTTAGCAGTAGCGTTTACTGAAATAGTTTTCCTCTCTCTGTTTCTGCGTGATTGCATCTTGTCCCTAGATACTGCAAAACAGCATGTGCTCTTGCCACAGTCCTCTAACACCAGCGGTCCCATAACGCAGTGCCTGTGGGGGAGTTACGCTTGCAGCTGCAGAGACGCTCTGCAAGGTTGTCCGTTACTTGTGGGCGCACTGAGTGTGCCACGCCACGGACCTGGCCCAGGGGCAGTTATGGAGACACCTCTTTGTCTTGCCCGTCACCTCACTGCTCCTTCGTTAAGCCTTTCTGGTTGTTTCGTTGTCTGAACCCCGGCAGAGGGTGAATCGGTRGCGGGAATAGCACGGTCGGCCCCCAGGTGCGTTTGCGGTGCTGCTGTGTGAAGTTCGCCGCGTTTGTCACCTGGTTGATCGTTGCTCTCCTACGAATYGAGGGAGCTGAGGCATCTTTATGCAACATCCTGGACTTCAAATCCAGGAGAAGGGTGCTACCCGCCCCCGTGCCTGGGCCGCTGGTGCGGCACACGCTGYGGCCGCCCGTTTGGGAGGGCAGGAAGGCAGCGGAGCGGAGGGGGTGGCTGCGTGCCCRYGCTCGCACCATGTTGGCAATGGCCRTGCCRCCYGCGAGCCGAGGGGCCRGCGTGCCCCCGGTGGGTGCAGCCAAGGGTCGCGGCGCCGGACCGTGCTCGGCGGCGGCTCAGCTCTGCCCGCGCCGAGGCAGCCCCTCCGCCACCTCGGGCGCCCCTCTGCAGCGCGGCTTTCTGACGTGTGCTGTGTTTGGGTGGTCTCCTTGAGAAGAGAGGGGTGCAGAGCTGCTGAGCAAATTCTCGTGGTTTTTCTGTTCCCCCCCCAATATGGTAACTATTCAGCCTTGACAATTTCAGTACCCTTGCAAGTTTTGCAAGGCCTAAGAAAGAAAAGCAACAGCTCAGGTTTCAGTAATAACTACCAGTGCAAGTAAAGATTTAATGTATTAGAAAAATTATGTATATAAAATATAAAATAAATGCTTAATTATAAATACGTGTAAGTATATGTACAGTACAATGTATACCCTAAAACACTTAGGTGTTGCAGAGTGCTTAAGTATTGCAAATATTTGGATTTACATTTATTTATGTAAAGAACAACCAAGTATCCAATGACCGAGTCCTTTCACAGTCACTGATTGTGGTGGAGATGAAACATAAACACTTATCAGACTCTGGCATTAATATACTGCTAAAAGTAATCAGACAGATTTAATGAGCACCTTAATATATCCTTTCAGTGGTTTTCCTGGTCTTACTAAGAGATATGAAATATACCATGGTGTGTACCCTACTAAGTAATTACAATAGCTTACTATAAATAGAAAAAATGCTGTACATTATTTTAAATATTGATACAATTTATCAGCCTTCTTATTTATCAAAGTAGCAGTTCTTGTTAGTGAAGGTGGTAAAACCTGACTCTCCTGCTATTTGTGTTCCAAGTGCTGTATAAATAAAATGTGTCTTCAAAACAATGTATTTAGTAGCTAAGCCAGGATGCTCTGGACCTGAAGAGTCTAAAATGTATAGTTTCCTAGAAATTCTGAGTTAGTTTGGAACAACTATTGAAATAATTAATAGTTTCACAAAATATCATTGGTACGTTAGGAGTTTCTTTGCATCTTTTGAAGTTTGTTTTCTCACAGAGTTGCGTTACTTCTGCACTAAGACGTAGAGCCYGTCAGTAGAGACGCATGACGTTTTTGAGAATGTTACAACATGCTAGGATTTATGGTGAAGAGAAACTTCTTTGGCAGAAAATAGAAAGTGTGCACAGAATTGCCTCCAAAAGCAGGCTGAGTTGCTAGTGAATTTATTCTGTCTGTTCTGCATGCCTGCTGAATGCTGAGAAAGAAATTAGGCAAGTGCTACCAAAAATGCACTGAAATCTCGTGAAGCAATCCTCGCAATTTGAAGATCAAATAATTATCCTATTTCTTTCTGGAGACCTGAGTTTCTAGGTTGTCTGTCTGCTGGCTGGTTTTGATGGATGTGAGAGAATGTTTTGGAATTCATCTCTGACCAGTTTCAGCCTATTTCACATGCTAAGYATACAGTGTGCATGTGCCATAAGCAGAGAACCTAGCAAAAAACAGAGTGAAGATAATTGCAAAATGCAGATAACATGTATGTTAAAATTCTAAATAACTTAACCAAGGTGCCTTTCTACTCTTGTTATCAAAACAAACAAAACTGCAAGCAGTAACTGGTGGACTGTATCTTTTCTGCTATAAAAGTGTGTCAATTTTTTGTAGGAGCATTTCTGGCTTTGTAGCTTTGAAACTTGAGGTCAGCTACAGTCAGGCRGGGCAGCACAAGACAGTGATATGAAACTTGCCTTCTGTGCCCTGCCTGCTTGTCGTGCTACTGATTTGCAGGCAACTTCTGATACTGCAAGTAAATTCAGATGTTTATTTACATATGCTGTAAGGGTCTGCTGAAGATGCTGGTATGTACTATAATCACCAAGCCGCAGAGAGAGGCAGGAATGGTTGCAGTGGAACTGCTATCTGCTGGGAGAGCAAACTTGTTCCGACTCTTCTTTGCACCACGCAGGATTTGTGATAACGAACAGATGGAGTCTCTGGCCCTAATTCTGCAGATGGCTCCTCTGCTGGTGCCAGAGGAGATTCACTGAGGTCAGGGGAAGGCAGGAGCCTCCTGCTGCCTGTGAAGTTGCAGATTTGAGCCTACCTGGCTTTGCAAATCTTCTGAACCGTTTAGTTGATCTGTGGCTGATTTGGAGACTTTGTGTTAACCTTTAGCTGTATGTTGATGAATATCTCTGACAGCTTGATAATGGACATTAGTTTGACAATAAAAACAGAGCAGCTTGCCATATCCAAACTAAAAAAAAATCCAAAATATTTATTGGCTTACGATTATGGAATTCTATCAATGTTATTGAATTATAACAACTGAAGCAATTGAYAGGTGGTGCTGGCACCTGGTTTCTGTTTGCGTGTAACATTTTAAATGCGACTTAGTTAAGGTTCTGTGAGACTGGGCCCAATACTGTGCTTCATCTTTGCCATTGAGGACCGTGAAGTTCGGAAGCCCCTTTCGAATGTAGGGCCACCGTGCTGCAGGCGTTTGGAATGAGGCCATCTGCTATATCATAGCAGTGTTGCCTTTTCTACCCTGATGAAAGCTCATGACATATAAATCTTGAGTGAYTTCAGGGGTAGGAAATAAATCTGCATAAAACAAAACAAATTGTATAGAACTGACCTGAGGAATAAAGGGAAGAGCCTCTAGGGGTTGTCTGTTCACACCCCTTATATGTGTGTAAGGGGCCTGGCAATGTTTTGTCAGATCCATGAAGTCTTTGTTCTACTACCGCTTCTCTACCGTTTTACGTGCTTAGTCCTATTTCACTCTTGCTGCAGTTGGGTCATGGAAAGGGAAACCAGGAATTTTTGGTTTTCTTCAGTTCTGTATTAAATTACTAATGATATGAGATGTTTTGCTTCCTGCCTTGAAGTGATRGATGGCCGTTATGCTTTTCATCATCAAATAGAGACAGGGAGGTGTTGGTGGTTTAAAAGCAAGAAGAAAGCAGTCATTAATGTCCCTCTCCTTCCCCTCCCTCTATCAAAAAACCACTTTTTTATAAAGTGGCAAAACAGAGGCATTTCCAGTTCTGTAACTTGTATTTAGGTATTACTTCAAATAATTTTAACCTTTTAACCTCTTAAACCTTAATATTTCGTACTTCGAAATTGTGTTTTCAAAACTGTGTCAAGGTTATATTATGCTTGTTTCTGTTGCATGTGTTTTCCCGTAGATGCTTGGTGTCTCTGACAGCGAGAATGGGTTTCACAGGGCAGAGGTGGTAGCAAAGGGCTCCGTTCTCTCGGAAAGAAATCCCGGTCATGGGGAGCCGGTGGCACTGAGGAACTCGAACCATTTTCCTTTAATGTTTTTTTTTTCTTTTTTTTTCATTAGTGCAGTAGAACATACCCTATGTATGGAGTATTCAGTGGGCACATTTTCAGGGCTTCAGAAGTCATAGGATTCACTTTTGAAGCTGCCAAGAGGAAAGGTGATTCCTGTTTACCATSGAGCTGCAGTTCAGATGATTAAACATCTTCAGTCTGGAGACTGGTTCACTCTTCTCTTTTGATCTTTTTCAATCTCTTTTCATCACCACCATGTTACCTAGTCTCCACAAGCAGCGTGTGCATACTGTAGCCAGTGCACAAGGAGGTTTTTTTGTTGCAACCAGCCACTGTATTGCATTTTTCTTCCTATAAGTGTGTTGAATCTTAAAGCGTAGTAAAATTGACTTTCTGACAAGCAATAGGCTACAGTTGTTGCGTAATGAATTGCTGCGTTCGGTGTGCCTTGCCACCTGAAAGGAGGGGGTRGGGTGGGGGGAAGGCGCTGCTTCTGGTGCTGGCTCTGCTGAAATCTGCTTGCAGATCAAGGCTGATTTTGTGAATGATGCATGTTGGTTGAAACRTTTTCAAAAGCTGGAGTTAAATATGGTGTTTCTGATAATGCTGTAACAGGTGCTATTATTTTCTTCCAACAGTTACCCTGCTGTATGTGAATTCCTACAGCACAATAACTTGTTATCTATACTCCGAGCTCATGAAGCCCAGGACGCTGGGTAAGTGTGTGGGGCAAGGGAGAGGCAGCGCTTGTAGTAAATAATCCTTCCTTGGTGTCCAGTAGAGCAAGGAAAGATCAACCAAGTAAAAATGAATTGGGAAACTGAAAACTAAGTTGCAGTAGCTATCACTTTTTACTAATAGTTTTTAAAATCGTGAGTTGGCATTACAATGCACAGTCTTTTACATGATTGTTACTAAGTTACAGGGCTTACTGACTCTCCATATGTCCCACTTGCTTGGCCTTAGGGATTTATGTGGCATAAAATGACCACGTCATGGATGCCAAACTGACATGGGGAAACAAATTTGGCCCAACAACGGGAGTTTTTTTACAAGCACCCCCAAGACTGACGTCTGCCATGCTGACTGCCACAGCTCTTGGGAAGTGATTTGGCTCATGAAGGCCAGAACTGTCATCTCTAAGTCTTTCATACTTAGCTAAAACTCTGAGCACACTTTTTTTATGGTTTATCAAGACAACAACTGCTGGAATTCAAAGTGGTCAAAAATTATTTTATGGTGAAATATCAGTATAGGATTTAAGGAGTTTAACAGATTGTGTGCAAAGGTGATCCTGGTCTATCATCCAGTTTTGTTGATGGTTCAGTCATGTAATTCTTGCCAGAGAAAARCTAGCATTTTTTATGCCACTTTAAAAAAGTATGTATTCATTGAAATGCACCACACTTGACTARAAGGGACTAGTATTTGAACAAATAGCTTTCCATATCTTCCTCGTGTTTACTTGGAGGCAGAAAATTTACCCAATCTGAATAGTATTAAAAGATAAAGTAACAAGATTATAGGAATGAGACTGGTATTCAGTATGCATATAAAAAGTTATTTTGAATGTTTGAATTATCACATGCTTAAAAACCTCAATGCAATTAAAAGCAAGCTATTAGTCTGCTAAAAATAACTGGCATGAAGTACCCAAGGGTAATGAAATTTCATTTTTATTGTATCGCTTTCCAAAAAAAGAGTGAAAAGTAAAATTCTGAAGAAAAGAGACTGCATTGAGACTGTACAAGGGTTTTGGTAGAACTTTTGTGGACGGTTGCCAGATTCTTCAGTTTCTAGTAGCTGAAGACTAAAGAGTAGARTTTGATGTCACTTACATCTTAGGAAGACAAAAGTATTATTTAGCTGGTTTCCTTCCAGTTACCTGCAAATATAATACTTGATTGATTATATTTTGCCCTGTTGGGCCAGAGAGTCTTTGATTTTATTTATTTATTTATTTATTTATTTATTTTCTTAGGCAGCAAGGCTAGGTAATGAAAATATGTAATTAGCAAGGTGGTTAATAGACTGGATTTGATTAGATATAGCACTGAAATACCTGACCTCTCTTTTTGCCTCTCCTTCTCATACTTTCCTTTTCCCACAAGAAAGGAAAAAAGAAATATTTTGTCTAAAGGCTGGATGATTACATTGTATTTGGATGCATATAGAATATTAAGTTTTGCAGATTAACAGTGAACTGACCTCATGGAAAATGTTTGTCTCCCATGATATTCTGAGAAACCCAAATTAATATATTTCATTTGCTTCCTAAGGAGATTGTTTTATGGTTTGGGTTTTTTGGTTTTTATTTCTCTATAAACCTGTCTGGAGAAGCAGCCTCCAGCCAGAGGAAGGAGGCCGGAGTCTTGAGCCCTTAGAGTCAGTGGTTAATCAACTTTCAGAGAGGCCCCTGGCACCGGGCATTTCCCTGAAATGTGTACTATTCCTTTCCCTTCAGCTTCCTATGCTTAAGGCTCAGTAATCAGAAGCCTACATATTTGGTTCACTGATGRAAAAAAGGATTATTTGTGTGAGCAGAACACTTTTAGCAACTGGTGCAGCACAGAAAAGGGAGGGCTCAGAGCTGGATCAGGTGTGGCTTCTTATGGTGCCAGGACCATATGCCCACACTGTATTTACCAGCAATGAACCTTTTTGCTAGTCGCCAGTCCTAGGCGTGCGTAATGCATCTGTGCATAAGGCAGCAAGAAGCAGATTGCTCCACTGCCATCTGCCACGGCCTTGCCACTGCTTGCACATGCACAGAGCATGAGCAGCTGGAGGGTCGCAGAGGAGGCGTGCTTCGCTTCGAGGAAGTAGCCTACGTCTCCATGGCACACGGGATGCTGCAGCGGGGGCGGTGGTGCTCACCTTCAGCCTCGGTCCCACAGGGTCCCTGCCGTCAGACTCCAGGGATGGACACTGAGCACATCTGTAGCAGTAAGAATTGCTAAAACCTCCGGCACGCTGCATTGCAAGTGAAGGCGCACCTTCTGCGTGTCACTGCCCCAAGTGGGGCTCAAGGGTGCATCTACGGGAATTATTGTTTCTGTGACCTTGAGAAGTGCATACGCATGCTTTTCTGCCCTGGTGCACCTAAAGGCCAGCAAAATAATTAACTAGTTTTTTTTTGCCATATCTTCGGTCTGTGACAAATGCACGTACAACACCAGACAATAATAACTTCTCTTTCCTCTAGGTATCGTATGTACAGGAAAAGCCAAACAACAGGCTTCCCTTCACTAATCACAATTTTTTCAGCACCAAACTATCTAGATGTATACAATAACAAAGGTAAGATTTAACTTAATTTTTGTTAATATATAGTGGATTGCACATCTCTGTACTCAAGTGCATTACATTGTTTTTCTTTTTCTCTCCTTTCTCTTCCCTTATTTATTAGTTCATGTCCATTCAATTTATTACATAATGCAAATCTAATCAAATTTATTACAGGCAGATGCATGCCTTTGAATATAACTTGTAGATTCTAATATGCCCTAGGATATTTCTGAATTTTGACTGCAAGTTATTAAATACAGGAAGCAAAACTGAAAATGGCCCTATTAACTAAAAGTATTATTTTATGAAATGTTGTGGTTGAAAACTGTTTCTTTTAATTAATGATTTGTCCCTTTGCTCCTTTCCAGTAAAATTAATGGGTCTTTCTATGGGCAAACACTCTAGCCAGCTAAGAAAATTGCCAGATCATAAGTGGATATGGTATAGAACCCATATTGTCTGAGTTCCGTTATATTTTCTTTATTAGTCTTTTGAAAACTATTTTGTAGGGCTTAAAATAGCATTAGCCAAAAAAATAAGGTTACTTTACAAATGAGCACCCTGTRAACTGCTCACCCTGGAAAGACTCAACTGAATACAGGTGTGTGCAGCTTCTCAGCATTTACTGCTGCATTCATGGAAGTGTTCTCTAATGAACTGGAAAAAAAAATCATGGTTCTAAAAATAAAGCATTCCAATAAACCCGTCCTCCTATATGTTGAAATGAGCAGTAAGCTTTGCTTTCTCCTACTCCCAGTAAAGCTAAAGTAATTTGTGAACAGCTGTGAGAGAAAAAAGTATTTCTTCCCCAGTGATAGCACTGAAAGGAGCTTCACTGCAAAGTGATCAATCTTTCTTAAGTGGAAACATTTTTAATTTTGATCCTTGCGTGCAGAAGAAGTRAGTATTTTGTTGGAAAGTTGCGAAAGAAATCTTTCTCAGGCATCATTTTATATTATAAAACTTCTAAAAGCTGCTTGCAGTAAACTGTGGGGAAAGGAAGTAATTCACAGTTAGATAACAGGTTCTATACATGTTGGTGTTCTCAAAATGCATATTAACTTGTGGAAAAATTAATAAAACCATTCTGCAAAAAGCATCCAAGCAGAGCTGTCAGTAGCTGTTTTTGTATAAGTAAATATTATAGGGCCTATGCTAGCAACCCCAAAAGAGTAGGATGAAACCAGGAATGTGTTATTTTCTTGGCAGCGTTATTGCTCTTGGTGGAAAAATGTGTTTAGTCTCCGAGTTAGCTGTTTTGAGTAGAGCATAGGCCAATGAAATTTCTGTACAAATAACGTGACTTAGAGTAGCATTTTAACRTCTCTTAATACGCTGCGGCAGTTCTGTGCACGCAAAGCCAAAGGGTTAACAGCGCAGGCTTTTGTTATGAAGGCAAACATTAGATACAAACCAATGCTGATTTACAGAATTCGAGATCTTGGATATCAAGTCTAGGCAGCAAACAGCAACGCCGTCTGTTAGGGCTGTTTCAGAACAGAAAGTCATTTGACTTGTTTCATGATTCTCAGCTGTGACAAATAGGCCTTAAACCTGGGGGAAAGTCATTTCTGCTGAAGGACTCTGAGAGGTGCTGATGAGGTGCAGGGAGGGCCGAAGTTGGACGCACTCCTGAGGATACCTCGTCCCAGGGAGCTGCTACAAATAAGCAGTGGTGTGAGATCAGCACCGTTGGGCCTCTCTCTTTAAAATATGACTTTTTGAAAATGTAGAGGCTGACCTTTAGTGGCTTTGTAATGCACTCCTGTTCAGTTTAGCTGGCTCCTGTTCTCTGATTAAGAGTTTTGATGCCTTGTTTCATGAGACTGATAGCACTGGCTCTTGCTGTTTGAAGTATATCATGCATCTTCTTTCACGCTGTGTTGCTCAGCCATCTTCATCTCCATAGCGATTGGCTGCTTGTTTCCCTGTTCAAGGAAGAAAAACACCATCATCCTAAATCAGTCAAAAAATGGCTGCTTGTTGGCTTCCTTGATTTGCAGCAGATAAATTAGAGTGCAAAGCTTTGGACTGATTGATTTCAGGAGGCGAAGGAAAGCTTGTCCATACTGAGATGTTACAGGAAAGTTGTTCTAGCTGACTCACTATGTGTTGGCCCACAATCTAATTGATTTTAAACCAAATCATTCAGGTTCTTGGGGCTGCTATAAGTGAAAGTCCTTGGAAAGAGAGTTACCGTCCTGCTAGTGAGTGTCTTCCATTTCTACTACACATTTTTAGTATGCTTCTGATCGTCACCTAGCTAATAAAATCACACTGCATAAATTCACGAGAGGCTGCATCTCCCGGYGAGGGGAATAGTGTTCCAAGGTCACTTTTAAATGTGTTGCTGTTTAAAAAGCAGAAAGAAGCTAGGAATACTCATTTTCTGCGTCAGGTTGGTTAGTTTTTGTACCTGCTAAAGTAGTCATACTTCTTCTGCAAAGCATTTCAGAAGGAATAGGGTATTTACTCAAAGAGCAGGAGAGAGCATATTTCCCCAGAGCAAAAAGAGGATTGGCGGGAGCAGTTGAAGACAGGGACCCAAACAAGCTCACGTTCAGTGTATCTGCTGTCGTTAATGCTGTTATGGGCCCTTTGCGTATGCTGACACACGGCACCGCTCTGCAGTGGAGATCTCTCTTGGCTGCACTCCGCAGGATTCTGGCACCGAAGGCGGTTTTCTATATCCTTTTGGTTACTGGCCACGTCCTGGCGGCTCTGCAAGTAATTTGCCCGTCATGTGGCTCCAGGTCCTGCCGCAAGCTCAGCCCCCACAGCCGTGCCACGTCGGGCACCAAAGTCCCGTTTTTGCATTAGGAGGCTGGTGGCAGGGCTTCCCTTTTGTAGCTGATGGAGACAGAAAGAGACCTTTCACGGGGACGATTCAAAGACTCAGCAGCTGCCTCGTGTCTGTCTGCGTCCCAAGGCTTCCCTCCTTGGCTGTTGTTGCGAGTGCCCTCCGCCAGATCCATCCTCGGAGGGGGCTGCACATCTCTTTCCATCAGCTTCCGAGGTTGTCTGCAGCAGTTTGGTGGCTTTCTCAGACTTTGCCCTCTCATTTATATTATTAAAAGGTATAAAGAAAAAAATAGTTTAGGACTAGTAAAATGTGTTGCAAGAACTACTGGTCCATTCCTGGTTTTCCAAGGCTATTCCTGGAGAGGATCAAAAATCCTCATGCAAGAAACCAAATGTTGTTTTGACTGTGACAGTTAACTGTGACTTTGAGGCCTGTGAGGAAGGCTGTACGGATCCAGGGAGTCTGAGCAAGTTGTGTAAGTAAGTGCACATTTACCTGTGGGTTCTTGCGTGCCCATGGGCATGAGAAATTCTGTACAGCAACAGCGTAAGCGGGTGCCAAAAACTACAGTATTCTCTGATGTGTTGGCCKTGTACAATGTTTAAGCTTTCATTCCAATATTTCAAATTTTAGTACATTTTAATGCCTTAATTAGGGCATGCTGTAATACTGTCCAGGCCACAACAAAAAGTAAAGTGAGAAATTTTACAGGAGTGCTRCAGCGCCAGGCAATTTCATTTGTGAATTACTGGCGATACTTAATATTTTAGTGTCTGGCTGTCACTTCAGTATGTTCGTGCTTTGTGGCTGAGTGAGCAATTTTAACTAGCTGTCTAAAGACAGACTATTATCTTTTGCACATTTTAAAAAGATTAAGGTTCACAGTGGTGAGATAACTACCAGAGAATCTGAAGCTATTGAAGCAAATGTGATGTCTCCTCCAACGTTTTTCAAAGTGCATGGGCTGCTGCTGAAAGCAAGAGCAGATGATGAAGGAAAGGAAGCAAAGAAAACATGCGGGGGGATGTGGAATACCAGAAAAGTTGAAAGAAGCTACATGGGTACAGCTCACTAACATAGCAGATAAGTAACGTATCGCTGGAGTGCTGAGGGAATATGAGCGTGTGGAACACCATGGACACCTGTTAACAGAAATGCCTAGCCCAAACAGATCTAGCAGAACAATTATTTTCATGTTGGAAAAAGGCAAAGTAATATATCTAGAAGAGAACTGAAACCAAGTGTGTGTATCTGGTGCAGAGACAATCTTTGAGAAATAATAGCACTCTGGGAGAAAGAAAAGTGGTGTAACCTTCTGTTTGCCCTATCAGTTTTCTTTAACACTTTATCACTGCTCCTGTAATGAAGCCTTCTCATGGAAACAGAAGGTTTTAAAGAGCAGCTGTTACCGTATCTAGGCAATCTCTTGCCAACCCAGAGAGGTTTGCTAGAAGTGATTTTTGTGGTCTGTTGATAAAATCCGGAGYGCTATTCCACTATTTCTTTAGTATCTCTAAAATAAACATCTTCAGAATTCTTTGAAGGGTGATTTTCCTACGGTGGGCACTATGTTTATATTCTGTTATTTACATCATTACCTTGCAGAGTAAGTCTTTCTTCCTTTGATAACTTTAAACTCCTTAAGCATTTTACTAAGCCTTATCCCTGACCTGTCTCCGGCAGAAAACACTGCAGTTACTTAGCAACTCTGCTAGAGGAGCGAGCACTGTTCCCAATTGCACAGTTAATGCTGAAGCTAATTTGGCATTAAATCAGAAATTGAAAATCTTCATTTCACGTGAAGAATTTGAGACCTTTCCCTGAGCAGAGCTTTTATTTTCTAAAATCAAGATGAGTTTTTGAAAATTTACATGTAACTACTAGTTATTAAACAAATTTGTTTAAAATTATTTTGAGGTTGTTCATCTAAAATATGTACATGCTGAGGCTGTTAAATTTTTTCATCTGATGGAAATACTGATTTATACTGAAAAATTCCACTGCAATTCTTAAAATAGGTTATTTAATGTCTTTGTGTAATTCTGAACTCCAGGTAATGCATTTTAATTTTGGTCACCTAGCTAAAGGGCTTAATTCGGCTTCCAGTAGGCGAGCTTTTGAAGTGCTGCTTGAGATGCCGGGGTGGTCGGAGACCTCAGCTGAGCGCTGGCAGATGCAGCACAGGAGTTATGGGCACCCTGTGCCCCCCTGGAGCAGAGGGAGGCCGGGGGTGAGATACTCGGGAACAGCTCAGCTGGCACCAGGCGCTCACACACGGGCACCTGAATTGACCCAGGAACRGCAGACCTTTCTCCAGCTGTAGCTGAAGGAAAGAGATGGTTTCTGACTTGCATGTTTTTTACCACCTCATATTTCCTGCCTTAGATACCGATGTTAAATGCTTAAAGCTAAACAGTATGAATGCCCCTCGCCTGCTTCATTATAGTGTTTCTTTTCATTCTAATGTAATTTCAGCATCTGATAGCTTGGTTTACTAGCATTAGAAGGAAGTATAATGTCATTTGGGATATCTGCACATCTTCACTTTACAAAACATTGGCTTCTAAAACTCATTTACAACAGCGAGTACCAAAATTAGGTTAAAATGTGTGTGGCTGTTAAGAATAATAAAATAAGATTCTTGCTCTGGTTGGTGATTATAGACTATAAAACTRTGACTGGTGGTTTGGTCTGCTAGCGTTTATCTGACTATAGATTTGGAAAGTAAAGCGTGGGGATTGCAGCCTGCAATAATAAGCAGCTGATGTTGGAAACATTTGAGAGAGTCAGATTTTCTCCAGTTTCCTAATGAAAGGAAACTTCTCCTGCTTCTCTGCGTCGCCTCGGAGGGCGAGATGCCGCGTGGCCTGTGGCCGTGTGGCCTCCCAGAGATTCCCACCCCTCCGGGGCTGCTGAGGCAGCACGTTAACCGGGACGCGGGAGTGAGGCAGAGGTGAAACCCCCAGACCTTCCCGAGCCAACAGAGAATAAAACAGCTATGACAGGAAGAAACCAAGGTGCTAGAAAAACTCAGATAAACTGTTGAAGTATCAGAGAAGCATTTTCTTCTTGATCCAGGTGCAGTTTTCTTGTTTTCCTCATCAAATAATGTGCTTTTCAGCAGCATCCAGAACTGGGTAGTCATAACAAGAGCAGATTTGCTTAATGTTAAATAACAACTATAACGATTAGTTACCTAAAATCAATATTTAGTGTACATTATATTTGTAAATTAGAAAGATCTTAAATTACAAATTCAGGAAAGTATTTGTGACATTGGTAACTACTATACCTTACTTTGTTTTTTTAAGAGCAGGTTTATCTTTGAAGACTTTAGTCCTTGTTATTACACTGCTCTGTTGTGCAGTGTTATTTCCTTTCAAGTGGCTCTTGGTCATCTGTAGGGGGATGTACAGACCTTTTATACAGGAGTTCTTAAAATACTCTTGTTGGAAGATGCTTTTGCAAGATATTCAAATATATAGATTAATAAGGTGGTGTAAAACTTTTTTAGGATAATCTCAAAATGAACTACCTTATTTTGAAGAAAATCTAAGGCCATTTATTTTTAATGTTTTCAAACTGTTCTGTTTAAAGTTCAGACTTTTTTTTTAGAGACACCATTTTTAAAAATTGCTTGTGAAATGATTAATTGAATTTTCACAAAATTTGAAAACAAACTTGGTGGATGAACGGAAGAAACAATGGGAAGGGAAACTATCCCAACTCACTAACATGATGAAGCTGAAATACCTTATATACAGCTCTTTATTCTTTTAAAATGAATCTTGCATCCATTAAGTAGTCCATTAATGTGGTTTTGATTAATTTTTACTATACGACCGCAAACTTTTTTTCCTTTTTTGAATTGTGGCTTTGTATAGAAAGAGAATGAGTCTTGATCTGCCTTAGGTAATTTCAGCCAAACAGTGATGGAAATATTAAGACCACGGACTTATTTTTTCATTTTTGCTGACAGCAATATTTAGCCATTGTTTATTTTACTGGAAAGCAGACTGGCTGCCAGCTGTGCAGCTAGAATGGGCAAGAGTCAACTGTGGTTTATTAAAACGAAGGATGCCGGGTTGGCAGAAGATCACGCAAATGTTAGCTATCCGTTTTCTGTGTGTGCATCAGTGAGTGGGCTTCAGAAACTCCCAGGTCACCTCCAGACTCTTGTCTGGCACAAAATGGAAGAAACTTAGGAACCTCTTAAATTTTCTTGGGAAGCAACCATCAAGTGTCTCTGATCGTGTGTTGATCAACGGAAAACGACAAGTAATCCGAAGAACTTGTTCTTCTCCTCTGGGCAGAGTTGTAAGACACAGAGTTCATATGTTACTGCAATGTAGTGCAGGCATGCGACTTCTTTGCCAGAGGTGACTGTTCAGGAATCACAAGCTCCTGGAATAAAGGGTCTTATTGGGGACAGCGGTGAAAGGGGAAAGCAAAGTGTGACATGTCTTCAGCTGTCTATGCTTTTGATATCGTATCCCTGACATACTTTTAATTCTTACTGTTTCATCATTTGTGAAGGTATTATCATGTGTATTGCTGCTTTGATTCTTTTTTATTTAACTAAAGCTGAGGAGGACCTTTCTGAAGGTCACAGGTTACCAAATTTCATTAGGATGGTTATTCATGGCTTTAAAAAGGCAAATTGAAACCTGATTATTTGAAGTTATATACATGCCCTCCAATATATGAAGTATATTATCTCCAGAGTAAAAATTATTTGATGACAGCTCATCTACTACTATCTACAGAGCTAGAATTGCTTGTGCTACAAGATGGGATTATTAAAAGCAGAACATAGCGAAATAATGCAGTCTCTTTCACTGTCTGCATGAGAGTAAGCGTCTGAGCTGGGATTACATTCAGAGCTATGTGTAAATGCTAATAGTGAATTGACCAGTGAACATCATCTAAAGTTCATTGAGCTGTCATTTAAAGACTGAAAATCTGCTCATTTATTTATTTATTTAATGAAAATGTAAAGCACTGGCATTTTTTTAGTGGATGGAAACTTCAGCTGTCTCAGTCCCATGTTGATCAAAGATCTTGTCTGCTGTCCCTACTAATTTCATTGTTAAAAACCTTTATGCCTTCGTGTTGGGGATAGTAATGAGAGTCTTTGGTTTTAAGCGGTCATCTGAAAATTACCTTTTTCTCYGTGAGGGAAGAAATATTTGCTCCTCTGTTTCATAAATGGCTCTATTTGTGTACATTCACCACATTTATGCTGTGCGTGTGCATGATTTTATAAATTCCTAAATTTCAGGAAACAGACTCTGTAAAATAAAGTACTGATTAGGTTAGAGATGATGTTTGAGTCTTTAACTGCATAATTAAAATTTTACATGACCTGTTTCTTCATAGAAAGACAAGCAAAAAGAAAGGAGAAGGGAAAGGATAAGACTTAGCTCGGCTGTTCCCGAAGCTGAAGCAGTTAGCCCACAAAATAAGCAATAGAGATCCAGCACTGGACGGTTTTTTTTGGAAGTCCATATTATTGAAAACTCTCCCTCAATATATTTTTAAAGCCAACAAGCAGACCTGCTGCACCCATCCCCATTCTCTTTTTCTCCCAGACGGTCTGAAAGAACTGGCCTAAAGGCYGAGTAATCTAGAGCATCCTAATAATCATGTATTGCTATGAAAGTTTTTAGAAGTGCGTAAGTCTGGATTTGCTGTGGAACGCTGGGCAAACCATGCCTTAGACAGTGAGTTTTGATAAAGGCAGTTTATCTAGGCATTTTGTAGAAGTTATTTCACATCATCTGCTACATTTTCAACATTATTTTTCAATATTAGTACTTTGCCCTCCTCAATCAAATCAATACTTTCTTTTTCTGTCCAGCCCTCACTCTGACTCCGTTCAGTTATACCCAGACCACAGTCAGCCTTTCCCTCTTCCTGCACTGGGCCTCAGTACAACGATGGTCTCTTATAGTAACAAATTGCTGTTTCTTATTGATATGMTTTATAATACTTTGATTTATTTTGTTCTGTTAATTTTAAACAGTTTTTCCAATACTAATCTGTTCCTATTTCAGATAAACACCAGAAGTTCGTTAGCACAATTTAGTACTGAAGTTGCCTAGGTGCTTTAGAAAGCATAAATTTATTTATGACATAAATATCTGTATTTCTCTCCTTTAGCAGATGTAGTCTTATTTTTGTTTATGTTGAAGACTGTGACAAGAATGGTAAGAATTTTAAATGGGGCAAGACAAAACCTATTATTATGCATTGATACCAAAGGGAGCATAGTCTAGCGTGCGTAGAATTGAACAACGCGACAGGAAAGTACCATCAGCTCCCCATATTACTGTGAATGAGTTATGTTGAAAACGTTCTTTGAAAGAGTAGCATTCAAACTCGAAGCGATAGACGCTTTTCTTTGCTCTCTCTGTCGTGTGGTTGAGAGGCACTCGRATAAGTACGTGAAACGGATGGATGCGGGTAGCGTGCCTTAGTCCCTGCTGGTGGCGGATCCCCCAGCCCACGTGCGTGTCTACTCACACGGTCATTAATTCAGTTATCGGCGCGTCTCAGTGCCGGGGCAGCTGGCGTCGCAGCCCGCGCRCTGGAAGTGGCTTGCGACCTCCTTGTGGCTGTCTCCGGCCGCAACTCGCAGTCAAGTGCTCCTGCTGCGTCAAGTGGTTGCGGGCTGGGGTGCAGCACCGAGGGCTGCGAACGCTGTGAACATTACTGGTCTGGGAGTGAGTCACACGTGTAGCTGATGGCTTTTTTGTTTTCTTTCCTTCCTCCCCTCTAGCTGCAGTATTGAAATATGAGAACAATGTTATGAATATCAGACAGTTCAACTGCTCCCCTCATCCGTACTGGCTTCCTAATTTCATGGATGTGTTTACCTGGTCCTTGCCGTTCGTGGGTGAGAAAGGTATGTAAATTTGCCCTCCTCATAGAAACKACAAGATGGTTTGTTAGCCACTCTGTACGTGGCCCAGTTCTTCTGAAATGATAAGAATAATYTGAACACAGATCACTTGCTTTTGAGGATAAATCTGAAGGGCAAGCAATTACCAGTGGCTAATCGCACTTCCCATATCTTTTATGATTTCCCCTCTTTTGAGGATATGATATCATTTCTGCTGTGGAAATAGATTTATAGCATTGCCAGCTGGAGATCAAATTTACGGAATAAAATTCTTGTGATTTGTTCATTTATAAGCTCTTTGGTATTCTCTTAAATATTGTTTACTGCTTGAAGAATATCCCATCAGGCTTTGTTACATCAAGGCTATGTCCTTATCCAGCTGACTTGCCTTGATTAGGTGACGATGAGGTGTTGCTTTTTCACTAGTAAATACAGACTCACTCTGGTTAGTTGTTACTAAGATTAGGGAGATGACAAGAAGGAAAAAATCTGCTCCTCAGCCCCTTCTCTGCCCAGAGCGTRTGGTGCCTCATCCCTAGTGAGAAGAAGCTAAAAAACATAACTGATATCTGACTGCAACATGATGCATGTTGCCTGAAAACAGCCCCATGCTATGAATGGCAAGCGCACCAAAGGTGTGAAAGCACTGTGGTCTAACATATTAAACGAACACATAATGACAAGCTGCTTAAAGTCATCTTTTTTAAGGCTTGGGATGAAACTTGCTTTGATCCATCCATTATGGTATATTGCTGTAACAGCAATTAGTGCTAGAAAACTCTAACTCTTAAAAACTGCKTGGAATAACTGTTCTCTCAATAGGCAACTAAAAGTACAGCCAGCTGCGACTCTTACCTGCAGTCAGGGCCAGCTTTGTTTTCAGTTACTCTTTCGCGCTAGGAAAGACGCCAGTGAGAAGCCTGAGGCCACTGGGAACAAAACAGGTAGACAATAAAATATGGATTAACTGTTTCAACCGATAGAGATGTTCCATAATCTGTGCTGATGCAGCTTGTAGACTTCAGTGAAGCAGATAACAAGCTTTCACTTTCTTAGGCCTYGTTTTTTAGGATGAGCTTGTTCTCTAAGCACGTTGTGGTTCTGAACAGGAGGTTTCCAGAGACTTCCCGCAGGGTGTCTTTTCAGGAGAGGCTGCAGACCACATAGTAAGATTCAGCAAGCTTCTGAGACTGTGACCACTTCCATTTTTTTCTCCTTTGTGACTTCCCAGGGATCACCCTTGCCAATAGTTTGGAAATTTTGAAGCCCCAGAAGGAGGTGAAATCCATTTTTTTCCCTGTCTCTGAAAAATAAATCTCATGGTATAAGAGTTGATGCTCTATATAGCTTTTATTTATTTCTTTTTTTATAGATTTTTCCCCTCAAAGGCCAACCAAGGTAGGAAGCTGTTAGTTACACTGGTCGTTGTTAGTGTGGAAAGTCTTTCCACTAATACTGTCAGAGGAAAATATTAAATCCTTCACTAATTTAGGAAAAAACGTAGCTTTGTCCCACCCTTTTAATTTGCCAGACCCRTCGTATTTGTCACAGAAGATGACTTTAATAATCACTTGATTTAAAAATTTAAACTTTCAGCCTGTTAGACGTGCTTGGTAACCCTTTTAATGATGCTTGTTACATGTAGATGTAGTGAAGTTTTTAATCTGTCTGCTAATGATTTCACATTTTACTTCATAACTTGAACTTTTTTTTTTTAATCTCAATTCTACTTCTTTGGTTGTGTTTTGGGGGGTGTTTTTGGCTGTTCTCACACTGTGTGCTCTCCAGTTAGTTTCTCACTGTTGCCCTTCRCCAAATGGCTGGGACCAGTTCAGGTATAGCCTGAGACTGTGACCCTTGTGTGCACAAGTTGAAAWGTAAGCAAGCTGAACATATTGTGAACATAGCAGTAACGACATTTCTATCTATACTATTTGCACTAGATTTCAAGGGACACTGCCAATTTATAGTCACTTCACAAGGGCTAAGGTATTGTTGAATTCAAAGTACAATATGCAAACTCTTAGAATAAATGAAGGTATTTTTGTGATCCTTTTTGTAACTTTTTCAATGGGAATGTCGGTCCTTTAATTTGCTACTTAGGGAATTCAAATGCTGCAGCAACATGGTGGGAAGAGGAGAGTGGTCAATTCTATTAACCACTTCTTTGTCCACGTTAAGTGAAAGGCAAAAATTTGTTTAGGGGAGAGAAAAATGTTACCTAGTTGTCTGACAGTTGCAAAAAGAGAGATCGTAATCACGTGCTCTTTTTTCCCTCTCCCAAAGTTGGTTTGTTATGATGTTTGGTATTTTTCGTCAGCCGTACACAAGATCCTCCAATTCAAGCTTGTGTTACTACGTGCATAAAATAAGATCCACGTTGTTTAAAAAAGTGGGTGCCATTTGTATACTGAATTTTCATTAACACTGCCACACCTGCAGTTTGCTCTCTGACAGACCAGCAAAAATTAGTATCAACATCTTGCATTTGTTTCCCATTCCAGTGACAGAGATGCTGGTAAATGTGCTGAACATCTGCTCGGATGATGAATTGGGGACAGAGGAAGACGGTTTTGATGGTAAGAGCCTTCTGCCTTTGGTTGAGATTGTTTGCATTGGAACTACTTTAAAAGTTTATTTATTAACCTGGAGATAATTCTCTGGCTCCCATTTAAGTTCTGGGCTGCTCAAAGCAACTGTTGCGCTAGACTCCGGTGGATTTGCTTACTGCATGTTTTGAAAAGAATTAATGTAACTTTTGCTCTGTTCTAACCTCAGCCAAAAGTACAAATCTTTTCATGGTCTAGCTTTTTTATGTTAAAGAAAAATTATTTCCTTCAGTGAAATCTGGGTTGTGTTGTCTTGAAGGGGTCAGCTGTTGATTTTATGCACGATATCCCAGTGATTCCCATAGAAAATCTCATTAAAATGAAGAAATAATCTGATCTGGAGCAATTATCTTTTCTGCAGCGCTACTTCCAAAATGTAGGTGCTACAAGTTTGGAAGAATAGTACTTGAAATCTTTTATTAATCAGAAAAATCTTTTAATGTAACTGAGTATCTTAAAGTCTTTAAGAATCAATGTAAGCATTGTCAATGTATGCAAACACAAAGAATGTTGTTTCTTTAAAAAAAAAAAAAAGAAAGAAAGAAAGAATATCGCTTGTGTTTGGAATCTAGAGGATGATAAGTTCCTAAACCTCATACCTGCTAGTTCCACTGTACAGGATATTTTATATCCTGCAGGCTCAGGTTCCTCCGAAGTACATTTATTGTTAGCTGTTATTTTCCGTTATGACTGTGTGAGAGTAAATTGCAGTTCTGCAGCAACTTCCTTCTCGATTGAGCAGATCTGAACAAATCCCATGTGTCCCTAACGTTCTTACTATGAATGTTTTCTGCATTAAAAAAAAGAGAGAGAGAAAGAGCAGGAAGTATTAAAATGCTAAAAGAGAGTCTTGAAAAATAGAGCATCACAAAGCAACCAATGGAAAAAATCTCAACATGTTTGTTGGTAAAACGAAAGCAAAGGACAATGAAGAACTTTTTAAAAAGACAAATATTTAATGAAATTGTAATGAATAGTTCAAATTCTCAGAGTCGTTATGTTTAGTCATTATAAAAGGATCTATAGTCTTGTGATGGGAAGGAAGGGCTATGGATTATAGCRCTTTGTGTTTACTCTGAAAAGGCAGACGGACGTCCCTTGTCCTGCTGCAGCCACRGAGTGTGAACACGAACGATTAGCTTGCAGGACTCGGGACAAAAACTGGATTTACTGAAACCAGTAATCAGTGCAGAGAAGAAAACACCTGTCTGAATACTATGCCCATTTTTTTCTCGTGAAATTTAAATAAGTAGCTACTGTGTAATTAAAGCAGTATGTGAAACAGTATGGAGGCATACAATGAGCAAAAACTATGTGCTTAAAATCTCTGGCTCAAGAAAGCTCTTAAGCACAGGCTGAAATCTCATTGAACTCAATGCCAAAGCAAAGGTTTTATGAGGAGGATTTTTAAATGAATTCAGCCCTGGCCTAATATTTTCTTTTAAAGTTGTACTATAAACTTTCATTGACGCTAAATAGAGCACGGATAGGCCAATGCCAAATCTTTTGGCCCTCTTTTCAAACTTTACTGAGAGCGTCGGAGTTCCCATGCGGAAGCTACAGTCCAGCAGCCAGATTTTGCAGTCACAAACAAAGAGACGTCAGGGGCCTTTCGGGACACGAGCTTTCCGTAGCCTGCAGCCCTGCCGCATCTAGAAAATAAACTCCCGCCAGCTGCAGGAGGTCTCCGTATTTCCTGTGTTTCTTCCGGGCTGCGTGTTGCGAGGAGTGCGAAGCAGCTGTCGGGGCTCTTCCGAGGCGCTGTGCCGGCGCGGGGGCRCAGCGCTGCGGTGCCGGAGCAGGAGGGGCAGCTGAAATCCGCTCTCGCAGGTATCTGCGCTGCAGAGTTTTATCCAGCAGTGTTAAAATTTCTATGTGAGGAGCAATTATAAACAATTTTTGGTACCCTACTGTTTAATCCTATGTGGTCTAAATCGACCCTCAGATTTTTCTGGATGAACTCTTTCTCTGGGAAAAACATGTTAAGGAAGGTGTTGGAGGCTCCCAGGGAGGTTTGGCTAAAGCCAGATTTGGCTGATCTCCACCTCCGTGTCCCTGGTAACGCAGCGGTGGCCGTCGGAGGGAGTCAACGGCACTGACCCCGCGGTGTGCTCGGGGCTTCCCTCCTGCCTCCTGCCCGCTGGAAGCCATAGGGATGTGTGTGGATGGACACGTGGGAGAGACTGAAGGATTCAGGCATAAAAGTAAATTTTTGAGAATGGATTTAAATTTAATAGAGGCTGATATTTAACGATTTCCTGGTGCCTTCTGAATTATTATCTGTAGTACAAGGGAAAACGGTCTTTTCTCAGAGATAGCTGTTTCCTTTCTCTCTTTTCTTCAAGCCCTGCCTTTTGGGAAGGGGGAATACAAGATATGTTTCATTTGTGTTCTTGATGAAACAGACTGAAATGCTTATCAGTTTATAACTGTTTCTGTAAGGGCTGCATATTGTCAAMCTTCTAGTGGATCAACATTGCTACTATTTTTCTTTGATACTTTTTGTCCAGTGCCTTTGGAGGACTGCAGTGGCACAGTCCTTTTCACCTACTGATATTTTTCTTTAGCCTGATAGAAATGCCTGTTATCTGCAACAGCAGATGCCTTTTGTTTGATGAAATGATTCCTTTAAACCATCGCATATTTTTTACATCATCTGCAGTTTTCAGGGCTTGCTGCTGATTTCCTTTCTCTCCTTGCAGTTTGAACATGCCCTGACCTGGGTTCCCACATGTAATGAGAATGATCCATCACTATGGTTTGCACTGATCATTCATTTGTTACCTTCTCTTACACTTTCTTGCCCTCTGTCTTCCCCTCTCACTTTTCCCTTCAAAACAAAACCCCATCCATATTGCCTGGCCTCACTGCATGCTGTTCCTGTGAGCTGTTTTTTGATCTGAGCCATGCATGTTGCATCTAGCCCTGAGCAGGATGCTAGACAGCATGTATTCCCTTTTTTTTTCCTTTCTCTCCCTTTCTTTTTCTTTCTTTTTCCTTTTTCTTATGGAGATACCTCTGCAAGGACTTGATCAATTTATTGTAGGCAGTTTGTGTGTATGCTCAAGTGGGAGAGGACCTCAATAGCGATCGTAGTGCCCTTTAGCTGTATCTCCCTTGTGGCCTGTACTGGCCTTTTGGTTTTGCTTGCTTTAAAAATGAGAGGATATGATATGTCAGGCTTTCTTATCTCTAAGTTCCGCTTGTACTTTTTCTTTCCTGTTTGCTGTGGTGCTTGCAATATAATCTGATCCAGCAAAAATGTCTTGGGTGAACATTAGCTAGTGTGCTGTATGGTTTGTGCATCAAATGTATTGCTTAGCAACAGGAGCTACAAATACTTCTATCTAGCCGGCATATAGTCAGAATCCTGTTGTATTTTAATTAGTGACATTTCTGGCCTTGTGCGTTTGATTGAAAAACTAAGCTGCTAATTAAAAGGATGCAATAATACAATAGCTTGACACAAATGCTCTGCTTGCTTTGTATGCATCACTATCGTGATTTGGCATAAAGACGCTTCTTAATTACCTGCATTAATTTTCCTACTGCCTTCAACATTGTAGCTCACAGCCTCCTCATGGAAAAGCAACTCTCGTAGTGCTAGCTGCAGCCTTTCATTCCTCGGCCGGAATACAGCTTCCTCAGCAAAGTGCTGCTCTCTGAGACTAAACCAAATTACCAAGTCAAACATGTCTTGCTCATCAAAACCTGGTTCAACGGTGACTTACAAAATCTGCCCCAGCTGTTCAGCACAGCAGACTGTACCTCGGGCGAGCTGTGCAGCAGCTAGCACACAGATTGAATTAGCAATAGCCAAGGCCCCTTCCTTAGGTCCCAGTTACTCACCAGCACCCTGGTAAGAGCATTCTTGTTACTGGCTGTGCAAGTGAGGGTCTCWTAGCTTTAAAATCAGTTAACTTTTAACTGGGAGAGGAATGGAGGTTATTTTTCATTGTTTTATGTTTGTTCTTCTGCAAAACCAGCAAGGTTAGGCTACAGTGCCTGCTTGCTCTCTGTGGCTGCCTGACAAAGGGATGTTTTAATATGCTGGTTTATCTTTATTTTAGCCAGGAACAGTTGTTTCTATACCCAAAGTGTTTCATGAGAGCACATAAGGAACCTTGCTTGGTTGCTCTTTCTCTGAACGTGGAAGCGCAGCGTTCCTAAAGYACAGGTCGTGGTGCAGCTGGGCCTGGCCTCTGGAGCGCTGCACTTGTGTTGCTCTGCAAAGTATTTGATTTTAAAACAAAATACCTGGCACTAGAGTGGTCATTTGGATTTGCTAACTGCAAACTGCTTGAGGAGTCTGTTAAATGCATGCGGGGGGTGTATAATGCTGCTATGGGAGCAGCAGGACGCGTGCCTGCGATAGAGAGCTGCGTTGTCAGGTGCCTCGCGTAAATAAACCAGAGGAATCGCCCCGATGTTTGCGAGGAGACGTGTCGGCAGTCAGGCATACCCCAAGAAATCTGTGGGGGCCTTTTAGTTTCTGTTGCTTTTTAGAAGTGATTCGGCCTCTTCAGAGCTGTTGCAATAATGTGGAAGAAAATAACGTGCGCTGAAGGGGTGGCAGGAGCATGGCGGTGTCGGCTGCATGTGAGCTTCCTGCACAACCTGCTAACAAGGCTTTAAGTTGAAAAGTTTTTCCTGTTTTTTTTTTTTTTCCCATGGTTCTCCAGCTGTTTCTTTCCTTTTGGATGTTCCCTACCTAATCTGTTTCTTTTCTGTTTTTCAGACTTTACTTAAACATTGCGTTTCCACTGATGTTGTCAAATGTTCTTTATTATTTTTTATTTTCATTCTGCAACCATCACTGATCTTTTTCTTTCCCCCTCCCTTTTGGAACCATTAAGAAGATCCCATTTATGCACAGAAGAAAGGTATTTAGTAAGTTAGAAGGGCTTAAGTTTCATTAATTTGCTTTTGTATCAACTTTCCTAATGCTTAATTATGTAATCTGTAATATATTAGGATACCATTGAGAAAGATCTTGCTTTGGTTTATTTACTCAGTATCATTATTTATCCATTCATCCCTACATCTTGAATATTTTCAGAGTTTATAGTCATTTTTCATTGTTCTGCTTCTTAATCTGAAGGTCTAAATTACATTTTACATAAGAAATCCTGCATATCCAGCTTGCGAGATATGTGTTTGGGTGCTATAAATCCAAAATCCAATAGAATTTGTTGAATTACTGAAGAAGTAAGATTCAAAGTTTGGGTTCCCCCCTCCCACTCCTCCAAATAATTTGTCTCCTCCAGTTTTAACTTCAGTTGTGTTTGTGATTTTTTAAAATTTAAGTTCTCTTCAAAGAAATATGATTTAAGATATTGAAAGAAAAGTAAAATTTTAAGGGGATATCAGACAATGTTTGCAAAGGCTAAATTTAACCATTTCTTTGGCTATGACCCATTTTCTTTCACGTAAGCGTATGTTGAAGTCTAGCTGAAGTACTTCAGTGCAGCTTCAGAGTCACGGTGAATTGCACAGTACTGACCTGGAGTATTTGCAATGGAAATATGAGTCTAAGAATTATGTATACGTAATTATGGAATCCAAATACCGCTAGGTTAGCTGCATTCAGTCAAAACCGAATATCAATCTCACACAATATTGCACTGTGAATATCAGATTTTGGGGAGATGTTTTGACAATATCAGTTTTATCAATTATCAATTAATTTAGCAAATAATTTTTAATAAARTCAAATAGGATAAATAAAATCATTAGCATTAATTAGAGAACAGAAGATACTTTAAACCATTTGCGTCTTTATTTAGCATCATATTAGTAGCCTTTTATGTGTATCTGTACGAAAGTAGTCACTGTGGGTCCATTGTGTTTCGCRGTAAAGTACATTCATTCCTATTTTATATTTACAGGAAAGACTCTTGTATCTTACTTCAGTGTTAAATTATATTTCCAGTGTTTGATTCTCAACTCTTTCTTCTTAAATATTAAATAGTGGCTGAAACAGTCAGCTATACTTGCATGATCAGCTAGGGCAGGGTGGGCTTGTAAGAAACCAAGGAACAGGGATCGTGAGACCTGAGCAAGGACGGTTCGTGTTTAAGTGGGGGGGTATTTTCCTAGAGAGGAAAAGAAGTGAAAGCCACGTCCTTGCTGTCTGGAGAATATAGTTCGGTTAGACTGTAGTAGCTGGGGCAGGAATGTATTTCATCTAGTTCCTGAAGGCCCAATTGAATTATTGCTGTTGAATTTCAATTTTTCATTAAGCTGTTACTAATACGGTAAATACAGTCTAGCTACAGCTACCTGTTCTCTCGCTCTGCATTGCGCAGAAGCGCGCGCTTGGGCTGAGGGCTGGCTTTCTCTTTGGAGGACGTCCGTGTGAGCAGAGCTGCGTTCGTGCTCACCCTCCAGACAGAGACTCCTGATCTGAGGGCAGATCAGGGCGACAGCTGGGAATGCCTGGAAATAAAGCACCGCRTTTTCATGGCTGCCCCAAAAGGCGAGAAGGCAGAATCTGCGTGCTCCGTTGTACCCGAGCAGAGCAGCACCTCTGCGCGCCGTCGCCACGCTCTGCGCCTGCGAGCCGGCCGAGGCGTGCGCAGCTCCGCAGCGCTGCTGCGGCGTGCGCCGGCGGCTGGCAAGCTCGCGGCTAGGGAGCTATAAAGTGTATAAAACTCRGCCCTAGCACTGTTTGGGATTCAGCTTAATCTCCACCCCGATATTACATGTTGCAGGGGAATTCATCCTYGGTTTTTATTGCATTTTCTGTGATGTTTGTTCACGTGGTTACGTAGCTTGAAGAGCTCTAGGGTTTAGGAGGTGAGTTTATTTTCATTCCTGAAAGTTTTGAGGAGGAGTATTGCTCATTTTGAAATCTAAGCACAGGAAAAAAAAAATGTATACCCATTTCACCTCTTTTAAAATCCCGGATTGCAGCCGAGCCACCTAGTCACCTGGGAAATGCTGTTCCATCACCTCGGTGTTTTCAGTGRTCACCTCAAACTGTTGCGAGCTCAATTGCAATTGAGAAATTTGCAGTAGGATGGGTAGCAGCACTTGAAACAGCGGCCTGGGGCTGCTGTCAGCACAGATGCGTGGAGAAAACAGGAGGCGGAAGAACGATCTCGCAGGCAGCGCGCAGCACGGTCGCAGCGCCCCGTTGCCCGCCAAAGGGCCGCGAGCGCGTGGAGGAGGCCGCGCGGGCGCCGCCGCTGCAACGGCCTGTGAGCTCGGCGGAGCCGGTAGTTCACGCCGACCGCTTTCGGCTGGAGCCGCTTTGAGCTCAAAATACGCTGAAGGAGAGTCTGTCCGGCGGGGGCCCGTGCACGGGCGTCTCGCTCGCCGCTTTTCATCTCCGGCGTTTGTCGCTGGAGCCCGGCGGCGCCTCGCCCCGGCGCCCGCGGCGGCTCGGCTGCTCCTCCGCCTGCCCTCCCCTCAGCCCGGCCTTCGCTGCCGGCATCGGTGCCCCAGGTTTGGGGCTTTCCTGCTCTCTGAGCCTCGCTGATCGATCCAGCTTAATGAAATGGATGAACTTATTACGAATCGAAGACAGAAATTTTCATTTTGTCCTTGAATTTTGGAATAGCAAGAGCAAAGTGTTATTTTGAGGTAGTGTTTTCCTAGCTGCCCTCTCGAACCTCTGAGACGAAGCTGCCAGGCAGCATCCGTAGGAGCCACGCTCGCCTGCCTTCGACACTCTGGGCAGAAAGCGTTGTGCCCTCGGTGGCTGTGACTGACTGTTAACTGAAGCTGTTTTACTTAGTGTAATGTGGCRTTTTCTTGCGGAGCAGGATTTTTCCTTATTAAAAGAAATGGTTGTTTCTGGTTCTTTATTAGTACAAATACTTGTTTCCCCGGTTCACTTGGATGCCTTTGGTAGCATCCGAACAAGACTCGCTGGTATGAAACTCGCTGGCCTCCAGTCTCCGTTCCTTTTTTAAGGCACTTTATTTTGTGAGCTCCTGAATTTCAAGGCAATGGGGAGTCCGAGCAGGCTGCAGCAGGGACGAGAAGGAAGCTGAATCGCTGGACACCCTTAACCACTACTAGCTAATGCAATGCCTGCAATTTCATGCTGGTTTTCAAATCTTTTAGGTTTCATAACCAGTTAAATATATGGGGGGGGGGGGGGAAGGGGGAAGGAACCCCGCTAGGACCCTCTTGGACCCAAACTTTTATGCTAGTCAGGTTTTTGAAAATTAAGTGAAATGTATTTTTCCATTTAAAATGATGAGATGCTGCAATCAATTTAACTCCATTGCTGCATCAAAAAATTCTTTTGTAAAATGCAGATTTTTAAGGGTTTAGACGCTGTTCGTGTTGAATATCTTTTTTGCATTTTGTCAAATTTGAAGAACTTGTTTTCAATAGACTATGGTCTCTGAAAATATTTTTGAAATGCAAAACTGAATTACAGTGATGAAAAAATGCTGTCTTAATGTGTAGTGGAAAAAGGATCACATTTCTCAAGGTACCAATAGCTAGAGTGTTCAAGAGTGATGAAACGGTCTGGAGCTGTAAATAAATTAGTATTTTGGGTTTTGACTGCAGATATGGCTTAGTTTGACAAACTGTAGTATCAATATTGTGTTCCTTATATATAGTGAAAACATTGTATTCAGACTTCAGAATAGTGGTTTATTGCTTATAAGGCACTATAACTGTTTTTAATGTATTTTCCATAGGAGCAACAGCTGCAGCTCGAAAGGAGGTTATAAGGAACAAGATAAGAGCAATAGGAAAAATGGCTAGAGTTTTCTCAGTGCTAAGGTAAGGTTTTTGCTGTTTTGGATGGACTTTTTATTTTAAAGGAAATCTTTTAATGATTACTGAGAGCACTCTACTGTTAATCAGGCAGCAAGCATTATTTGATATTTTAACACACCACCCAGTCATTTTTCCTGCAACATTTTAGAAGTCACTTTATCTATACAATACTGTTATTTACTATAGCTCTGAATAATCTTCCTCGGTGCTTTTGCTGAACTTGAAACTAAAAACCAAATGAAAAACCACRAACGGAGAAACTTACTATTTCCTTTCTTTAAGAAAGCCTTTTTCTCTCTAATGCTACAAATTAACTCTGTTAGCCACTGTGAAGCAAGAGTTAAATGTAGAGAAAGAGTATATTCAGCATAATAGTGTATTAAAAAGGAAGCAAACTGTCCAACTTTGTCACCCATAGTTGTTGCTGCAGCCACGAATAAAGATAATTGAAGATGAAAGCATTAGGCTCATTTAACTGAAACTCCAGCAAATCAGTGCAAACAACAGCAGCTCCTTACCTTCACTTGCACTCCCTCACATGAACCTGAGAACTAATTGCTACATAATGTTTAAAACTYCCCATTTGATGTCTTTAAGTAGACCAGAAAGCATACTGCGCTGTGCTGTTGTCGCGTCCAAATACTACAGTTTTTCCGCTCTTTCAAGAGAAGGATTTTTTTTTTTCTGGGAAATTGTACATTCCTCTGCTGTGGTGAGTTTATGGCTATTAGAGCTGGTCCAAAACATTTTCAAGGTGATTTTTTTTTTTTTTTTGAAGTGTATCGGTATAGTTTCTCAAAGAACATACTTTCTTCATTTCAGCAGCATGCAAGCAGTGGGCAGGTTGTCAGTGGGGCTTCCCATGGACGCAGCACTTCTCCCATGCATTGCAGATTGCAGCAGCGTAGTTTTAAATAGTGTACTGAGGTGAAAGACTTCATCCCTGGGGTTTCCCAAGCGTTATATGTGAATTGCTAGTGATGCACATGCTAATTCAAGCGATACCTTTAAAAAATAAAAAAGTTGGTCTAATGCCTTTTTCCTAAACTAGATGGAAGAGCAATCAAATGTTTCCACCTGCTCCTCTGTGTTAAGTCTGGCACAGAGCCTGAAGCTGACATTGCCACCACCTTCATAAAACAGCATGATTATTTTTCTSTAATGATAGCTGAGCTGACAAAGTGGGGAAGCCCTGGCTTTCTCCCATAACCTTGAACCATAGATTCTGGATCTGCTGTATTTTGCAGTGGAGCATCATTTGAAAAGTAGGATGAATTTATAGAAATCTGGACTTAAAATGTACAAAAAGGTTTGAAATTGGATGCTCGATTGATGTGTCTGATTTTTGATAACTTTTATACTATTCATGTCACAAATATGTCAAAGCCTTTCAAAAGGGACCAGGCATTTCAATGCTTTCAGGGAGGAGACAAGGGCACAGCATAATTTTTATGTGCACCTGGTTTTAGGTGATATATATGAGCCTAATACCTTAGGCTTTAGCACCATTTGAACATTGGAGCCCTCCTCTAAATTACTTCAGAAAAATCAATATTTTGAGACATTGCAAGGAGGACTGCAGATAAGGGCTATTACTTTGCTCTCATCTAACTTTAGCTAGCAAATACAGTGCAATCCTTACYGTGGTCAGGCGTAGCCAGGAGATCAGCAGGTCGCTCCGCTGGGCAGTTGTGCTGTGAGTCTTCCAATGGGATGAACGACGTTTCATCGCAGCTACAGCCTGGCAAGCCCATTGGGGTACTTCTCCCTCTCTTGCTGTGACAACTTGGTTCTCCTTAGCTAAATGGCAGACTTCTGGCAGCTAGGATTACGTGAGGTTTATCTTACAAATGGAATCTCTGTAGAATGGCCTGAATTATTTTTTTWAAGATTTTTGCCAGCAAAATCCATGTTTAACAAACAAGCGTCTAATAACCGTTTATAACCATGAAAAGCCTGAGGTGGCACCATCACCTAGAACAGCCTATTTCCAAAGTCTTTCAGGTCCTGCTTTGGTGTTTTGCCTACAGTGTCTGTGGCATGTGGTGAAACTTATTCCAGCAGTTCTTGAACAGCTTTTCCAAACAACCTGCTCTCTGATTGCAGCCAAAGAGCTCAGTCAAACCTGTTCTCTAAGTGGCCAAGCTCCTATCTGTGTGATCACTTCAACTACGTAAATCTCAAAATTAGATGACAAAATATCATTGTATTCAATTTCAAAGGTTATAAATAAGCTTTGCCAAGGAAAGTCATCATAGAAATACTGGCGTACGCTCACTGGAAGACAGCATCTCTGTGACCTTGTATTCTCTACTCTGACTTTTCTCTGAATATGTTTAGACAGGTGTAAGAGGTAAATAAAATATTAGTTAAAAAGGGAAATGAGATTAAATATTAAGTAAAGAACATTGAGGGCTAAAAATATCAGAATTTGTAATACAGAAGTTTCTTGGGGACATGTTTTTTAAAGAATAAAAAGTACTGTGCATAAACATTTCCTATGAAGGCAAAGCCATAAGTGCTATTTCAATTTAATTCAAAAGACAGATTAAATGAACTGAATGGAAAATACAGATTATGCACTTGCAGAGGCAAATAATCAAGAGAAAGCAAAAATTTTGGTGTGTAATATTCTTTAATGGGATGAAAATACTGTGTTAATTCTGGAAGAACTTGGATGTTGCATTAGTTCTAATTGCTTTGAAAACTTGAAAGAAAAACAGACACAGAATCTGATTCTGACTTTTACACAAAGAAATCTGCATAGGAAGACTTATTATCAAACTAAAAATAACCTGAAGAGTCTACACAGTCGGTAAACAAGAACTATTTGAAATACTTGAGTAATTCAGGGCATGTAGGCTTCAAGAAATTGTATGTACTAGAATTGTTGATAGACAATTTTGATAGACAGAACCATGGTATCATGAAGTGAATGCAAAACTAAATTCTGTCTTTGCTTCCTCCAGCTTAATGTCATTATGTATTTCAAAGTAAAATGCTTCAAAGTAGACTWCTTTTAAAGAATTGAGGTCAATTTTGCTGCTGAGAAAGTATGTCATCAGAGACAGCATTGTAGTGCTCACAGAAAGCTGTATTTAACTTCTTGTCTGGATAGAGCTGTGATAGTTGTCTTGACATATATGAAAAACTGTGTATTTGGAGACCTACAACAACATTTAGGCTTCCTAAACTGTTTTCCTTGAAATCAGTACTACTTTCAGCATACAGAAAAGATGTAGGAAAAAAATGATTAAAAAAATTTAGAAAGAGTGCTAGTAAGAGTAAAATTGCTTATTAACTTTAATGAGCTTTTCAGGTGCTTTTTTAGCGACTGATGATAAATAATAAAATATGCATCTGACTGTTAGTGCAGACAAAACCAAAACAACAATTTAAGAGTACTTCTGACCACATTATATGGGACAGATCTGCATGTGTTGCTGGCAAGTGCTGTTCCTTTAGTCTTCCTTCTTTCATGTTTGTGGTTTTAACACTATAGGCAAATACATCTATTTGTATACATCACTTCACAGATCCAGAGTCAGAGCATTAACTACAAAAGGAGTCTGTGTGTTGCATGGTGCAGTGGTGAACTACGTACTTAGAGGAGAAGCCCAGGCACTGCAAGGAGGACGGTGCTGGTGCAGGTGTAAAAATAGATGCCTCTTTTCTAGTTAAGATGTTGGACATAACCTAATTGCAGGATAGGTGTAGCTTAAGGTGCCTAGAACTTTTTTTTTTTTTTTTTTTTTTTTTTTAATCCTAAAAGACCGAAAATGATTTACTGGTTTTGTTTGTTTGGTTTTTTCTTCCTCCCTCTCCCTGCAGAGAAGAGAGTGAAAGTGTGCTGACGCTGAAAGGTTTGACTCCAACAGGAATGCTGCCCAGTGGTGTGCTCTCTGGAGGAAAACAAACACTGCAAAGCGGTAAGCATGTTTGCCTGTGTGTGACATTGTGTGTTTAAAAAGAAGATTTTTTAACTGCAGAACCCAAAGAAATTAACTGCAGTCTTCTCATAGAAAATAAATATAATAAAGCACAGAATAAAACAGATGGTTTGCTGTACTTGAGCATTTGTGAGCAGTTCATGTAAGGCCACTTCTCAAGACTTACTACATCACTGATATTTTCAAAGGAGAAAAATCCCTAAAATTCAGCTGCTCAGAATGGTAGATCAGCATCACATGTGAGTGCACTCTTTCCACAGTTTACAGTGTCATCTTTTATTATTTGTTTTAGGACCAGCTTTCGATACACTGAGTACTGAAGATTCAGCTTAGATAATGACACTCAAACTCTTATTTTATCTGATTTATTCTTCCTCTTAGAGGCTCACCAATAAAAATAGTTCTGGGAGTAGATTTTATCTTCCAGCAATTCTGTATGACAGCATGAGAACAATTTCACGTTCTGATTTAAGCCAAAGTGAAGGGAGGCTCTTACAAACACTGGTTTTGCCTTGTACGCAAACACAGTACAGATTGTCAGTTCAGTTTTATATCAAGTGCTTTTTGTTACAGGAAATCTGTAAGTCAGTAATAGGGCTGCCTTTGATTAAAAAAATTTCTCTTGGAATAAGGAGCAGCAAAGTATTTAATTTACCATTGTAAGCTCTCCTTTTTTATATGTATATTACTGTATAATACATACTAGGCACACAAGAATGTCCTAACACTTACTGTAGTTCCGTAGTCAGTACATGTATGAAATAGAAATATGTTTATATTCTTAACACAGTCTCAGCCTCTTATTTTCCTGTTTCCTTCCTGGAGTATTCTTTCTCTGTATTTTTCCCTTTGCTGTCTCTTTTCTCTTATCTAGAAGATTCAGGTATTCTTTGATAAACCTTCTTCTCCTGTTTTATCCTTCCCTTTTTTCTTTTTGATGACTTGTGTGTTACACACTTAGTAACGTTCTGCTTTGAAAATGCTGCAATATGATTCCGCAGGATGCCTCAGTTAAAGGGGCTGGGGTCTTCATCTAGGCTCTGCTCAGTATGGTTTCCTTAGATTTGTCAGAAAATTTGGAAACTGCTATTGTTGCCCTGGCAAAATACTGGGAATTGAAATGAATTTTTAGAATATTGGCTAAAGTTCTTCCTATGATGGTTAAAAGGAAAATCTCCTCATACTGCAGTATTCTGGCTTAGTAAAACATTACTATATACAGACTCCTACATTAGTTGACATGTAGTACACCATTCACCATATAATCTGAAATTCACATAGTTTCTGTTAAGCACGTGTTCATACTACTGTATGTATTAACAGAAAATATGACCAATATGTTCTGTGGCAGTACACATTTTAGTCGTCATTTTTTTTCCTAATGTGGCAGTGCTGGTTTGGATCTGGTTATTCATGTTAATTTCCCATCATAGTTACTGTGTTTCATTTTATTTTAAGTTCACAGTGGTTTAGTTCCTTAATTTTGCCATCTCTCTTGCTCTGTAGCTTGAGAGGCACAGGCTCAGCTTGGTGCATGCGGATTACCTCCTCTAGTTTCCCCATGCAGCAAGATGATTGTACACATGTTCTAGCATTGACTCAATCCATATTTAACATCCTAATTACAAGAAAAAAATGTTTGGGGCGATATGGAGGGACAGAAAAGTTACTACATTGAGGAAAATAAGACAAAAAGGGAAAGGTGAATTCCCCAAAACTTTGCTGCTTGACCTATTCTCTTAACTAGTGGAGTTATTGAAAATCAAAATTCCTTTTTAAATATTTGAGCTGTACTGTTAATACATTAGATTGCATTTGCTGATTGGATTCAGCTGTGTCCAGCTGTAGAAATAAATTCAAGCCAAAACTGCTAGGTAGAATTCAAATGCAGATGATGATTTTAAGAACAATGAATGGTTTCAAGACAGTGATAAAATACAGTGTACTCATAACACTGCAGCAGCCTCCTCTTTTCTCTCTGACCAGGCTTTGCAGTTCTGGGAGCCCAACAGCTTTCAGTTTTTGCATTTGCCCCAWTTGATTTAAAATACAAAAACCATTTCGTTTTCAGAAACGGCGTTGTTGTAAAGGAGGTTTGCAGATGGAGCAGACTGAGCGAGCCTGCAAGCCAAGGAAAAGTTGTCTGAGCAAATTCTCTCCTATGTTGCAGGGAGCTTTCTTTTAGTCAGGAGAGTGAAAAATATTCTTCAAGTTGTACATGTGCTTCTTTCGCTGCTGTAGTGGCAGCTAATAGTTTTCAAGCTGACCTCGTAAGTGGAATGAATTTTGTGTGATGGCTTTATGCCATTTTTCATTAGCTTTTAACAGTGCAAATCAAACTGCTCTTATTAAATGCTGTGGGAATTATACAATAAACTTGGAAGGTCAGATGTGCAATATGGAAGACATTTTCACTTTGTAATTTTTTAAGTTGAAAGAAAAAATTCAAATAAGTCTCTAAGAACTTTTTGTGAATCTTTCTGCTTAAAAAGAAACTATAGCTTAAATCAATCTGCAAGTTATTGTTTTCATGTAGCATTTCTGTGTGTGTCTGTTTTGCCAAAATCCAGCACTTACAGTAACATTAGTGTATTAGCTCCTTTGCTATTCACTGACTTGTTCTTAGAGTTAAAATCCTCTGCTCATTTTTCTCATTCGTTTTGCTACCCCTTTCTTCTCTTCAGCTACTGTTGAGGCTATTGAGGCTGATGAAGGTAAATTGGCCAGTCCCCTTTCTGTTGCTCCTACAACAGATAAGGGCTCTGCTGGGTGTATTCATTTTGCTGTAGCTTGTACAGATTGTGTGGGTGTTGGGCTAACAATTGTGGCTCGGTATTAACCAAAATGTAATTGCTTTAAAGGGGAAATTTTATTTATTTATTTATTTATTTCTGTGGTGGTGGCGTCTTTCTTTCTGAGAGTTGCAGTCAATGTTGGAATTTCAGTATGTTGAACCAAGCACTGAGCACTGCCCAGTCAGAGGTCGGGAGACTTTGCATTTCAGGGGACACGGCACGGCAGCAGCTAGTCAGCGCTCTRTGACGCCCAGCTCATGCAAAAGGCCGGGTCATTTCTCTGCCTCAAACCATTTTCAGCAATCTCTGGTCTTGAAAGACACACAGCTTTTATAAACATTCTTCTTTTTTGTTGCTGGTTGTTTTCTTTTTTTTTTTTTCCCTTCAGTTTGTTTTTTTCATTTAGGTCATTAGTAAAAAATTTTTATTGGTCTTTTGTTACAGTTCAGCATGTTTCTGTTTCTCTTTAAAAGTATAACAACATGAGACATTTGTCTGCAAGATGTCCATTTCCTCTGGTAGTGGCAGTTTACACACTGGATATTTACATTAGAGCAACCATTAACATCAGCACCATTTAAGCTACAAATATAAAGTGACTGGCTGCCTCAGAAGGTTTCTGAATGATTAGGGTTGAAAACTGGTGCTTTATTGATAGACCTCTAATTTAACCTTGAATCAATTTTTAACCATACTGTTTAGAAGAGAGCAACGACATATTGCACTATAGATGTACAATATTCGTTCAGTATCATAAAGTTTTGGAAGAAGAATTTTCAGAATTCCCCTTTAAAACAAAATTCTTCAGTTGTATTTTGTTCTTGCCCCTCTCAAATTTTCTGAGGGTATTTTTTTTTAGTTAATTAAAAAAAAAAAATCTAATGATTGCTGTCCGTTGGTAAGATACGCCCTTTTGGCCAGATGAATTTTTTTTCTGTAAAGCAGTGAATAAAATTATAGAACAAATAAGTAAGAGAAAATACAACTGCTTTCTAAATAGCAGTGAGTAAGCTGCTATTTATGTTGGAATTATTTATTCCTCTTGGCAATCTCTAATCTGCAGTGTGCGTTCTCGTTGACAGTTTGGCTGTTTTCTGTGATTCTCTGTGACTCTGTGTTGTGTTTAGTAGACTCTCAATGTAAACTGCTAATACTCATTGTCTGACCAGCAACTACAGCAGAGCACCTTCTTCAGTATTGCAGGTTATATATATAATGTGTCTGCTCGAAATKCAATTGCCTGAACACGGTCCCATTCCAGGATTATTCACTCTCCGAGTGAATCCTTGGTTTGCCATCGCCTCTAGTTAGACACTGTCACCGCAGTCGTAACGGCTGGTCCGCGGAGACCGGGCTAACAACGGACAAAATGTCGCTTCCTTTCCAAGCTGCCCCCCGGCGCCGGACCCGGGGCGCGCGGGCAGCCCGTGCTCCGTGCCGGTGCCACCCCCCGGGCTGGGCAGCTTGCAGGCGCCTCCGCTTCGCCACGGCCGTCCCTTAAACGGTTGCGTTACGGGACTGGCCTGGGCGCTTGTTAGACATCTCCATCTCGGGGGCAGAACGTAGAGGGGAAAAGCACAACTGGAGGCACCTTACAGTAGGGCCTGTCCGGTTTTCACTGCTCCGTCCCTGCTCGCCCGACTGATCACCGTTCTGTTGTTGTTGTTGTTCTAAGCCAAAGTCATACGGGTTAAAGACCACGCGCCTCAGCTCCAAGAGAGCCTTTGTGAAACCGCTTAAGGAAACAGACCCTGAGGCAAGCAGGATCTGTCCGTTTGCACGGGAATGGTTGGCTAAAAATATCAGCATGAAAATGCTTTTCTCACTCCCCACAAAATGCAGAGAGTATACCAAGGAGGCCCCCCCCCCCGCCCCGAATTGGGCGTGTGTGTTGGCAGGAGAGCAGGAGTGCTTTGGGCTAGGGAGGAGAGAAGCTAGAGGGAGAGAAGGGGTATTGAATTTGCTSTTTGAAACTCCCCAGGGAGTCTGCAGCTCCCTGGTATTAGCACACCGTTTCTGCCCTACGGCACGTTGAGATAGAGGCCTAGCAAAAGCGCAGCCAGCGCTCTGGGAGTGCCGCGGGTTGATTTGGTGTGTAGGTAAGAGAAAAACACACGGAAGGCCATTACAAATCGTCTTCAGAGCTTCAACCTGCTCTTTGCCTACAGCGCTTTTTTCTCTTTGGCTTTAAACCCAAATACCATAAATCATTAAAATAAAAGAAAAAAAGAAAGAAAGAAAGAAAAAAAGACACGCTCTACTCTAGTAGACTACTCTAGTTTCCGAGCCTGGGGCTGCCCTCCAAGATCAGCGGGCCACCATTAACGCTGTTGCTAACAGGCGATTCAAAACCCCTCAGGTCCACTTGGCACTTTGGACTATTGTCAATGTATTTTCAAAGTTTAAAGGTGCAAATATGCCAAAATAATGCTATCCCTAGTCCATCCAGGTTGCACTGCATTACTGCTGTTTGCCACAAACTGCTTTCCACACGGCCAGGTTGGTCAGGGAGGGCGATTACGCTGCGAAATCCCATCAGCAAGCGGCTCGCCTGAGCTAAGAACTTTAGACAATACAGAACATGCAAAATACGCCCAGAGCTGTAACATCTATCACGTAAACTGGGCACGTCGGGGCTTCGCCAGCTGTAATTGGCCCGTGCTTTCGGCTTTCACCTGGTCTTTCAAAGCCAGATGGGAGTTTTCCCTAATTACGCGAGGCACAATGGTTTTAAGGCTGTAAGTCATGGGAAGGGACGATAACCTGGTCGCTCTCGTGCCCGAAGCGTTGTTGCTGATTACAAACTGCAGTTTCATGTCAGCTGCGTAGTATTTTAAGCTGAACCTCAGCGGTCAGCAAAATACCAGAAGTTGATCTAGTTGAAAAAAAAATAGCTGGTTTGCAAGAGACGGTGRTGCTTAACCTGCAGCCCTTTCCCAGAACGGTAAGGAGTCCGTCGTGTTGTCAGGTTTTGCATTGCCTTCTTTGCAAAGAAGGACCTTCTCACTCGCGACTAAGTTGGGGGAAACGACTGCCGAGAGTGTTACGCTGCTAATTTTACTTTTTAATAATCCTTTATTTAGCTATCAAAGGATTTTCACCCCAACATAAGATCACTAGCTTCGAAGAGGCCAAAGGCTTAGATCGAATTAATGAGCGAATGCCTCCGCGCAGAGATGTGCCGTCCGATGCCAACCTTAACTCCATCAACAAGGCAATCTCCACAGAGACTAATGGCACTGACAGCAACGGCAGTAATAGCAGCAATATTCAGTGACCACTTCCAGGGGAGGGGGGTTGAGCTGCAGGGCGCGACGGGGTTGCTGCACGGCAGCAGTTGGATGTTCTTGCCTCTGATAATAGCTTACTTGCTCGGGGGGCCAGGTGTTGGATTCAGTTTACAAAATCATCTACGAAGAGATTGCAAACTTTATTTTGGTGGGAGGGGGGTGGGGGATCGACACCTCCTTTGGATATGCCTTTAAAATGCTTCTAGAAAAAACGAAAGCTAATGCTGGTATATATTGCAAAGTTAGGGGAATGAACATGTTTTCCTACTGCATTGGGAACTTCTAGATATGTTACTGAAAGGCCTTTTATTATGTTACTGGACATGAAAACTTTGTTTAATTTCTTACTAACTATTGTACGTTTACAGTTGCAGCACTAAACATGGACAACATCAAAACATTTTTAACAAAATGTACAAACTAAATAAGGACTATTTATTGATAATGTTTTGCTACTCTTGTCAGACAATGGCTATGAAATAAATTAGGCAGTCTTTAAAAATATAGAAAAAAAGAAAAAAAAAAAGAATGTTGGAAATTTGTTTAAAATGCCAAAAAAAGAGAGAGAGAGAGAGAGCGAGAGCGAGCGAGAGAGAGACAGTTTAATTTTGTACAGATTATGCTTACCTCAGGTTTCTTTAGTGTGCTTCAATGCCCTTCTTTAAATATAACACTTATCTTACTAATTTGCCAGCGATTATCCTTTTCTTTGTTTAAACAAAAACTGGAATAATGATAACATTTATCTTTTTTTGCTGTTTATATTTAGGGGGGTTTGGTTTGGGGGGATTTCTGGGGTTTTTTTTTTGGTAAATCAAGTCTTGGTTGTGGCTTGCTGAATTTAAATATTTATGAGTGGTGCATTTTTAAGTATAGTGAACAAGACACCATATTAAGTGCAGTGAAAAGCATCTATATTCTGTAAAAATCTGCCTATGCATGTTTTTTAAGAAAAAAATGGCTGTATAGGCCTGTATGGGACTGTAATGCGCTTAGTGGTCTGACTTATACTGGAAATGTATGTATACTGGCGTACTTTATATTCTCTAAAAAAAATGCTTAATGCCTTTGAAATTTTGTAATCAAAAAAAGCTTTGAAAAATCTAAGGGGAGAGTATTCTTAAAGTTTTTAACATAAGCTTGTCAGTGCACATATAGATGGGTAGCATGTTTAGCAAACCTTGTGAAATTTAAATAAGTTTGTAGTTACATGTGAAATTCTAAATGCATGATAACTGTTAATGTCATAATGGTTTAGTCATTTTGTTATGTTCTGTCATGTGCCACAAAATGTGTAATTTTTTCACTTTTTTCCCTTTGTATATCAGTTACGGGTTTCAACTGGTTCATTCTAAAAAAGAAAAAGAAACAAACAGTCCATTGATATTTTTTAACAATTGTATAAGTGCCCAAGTAATTCACTACAGCCTACAGCCTTGCCTTTGTAATTTGACTTCGAAATGTTGGCAATCAAAGCATGCACTTGTAACAATGAAAGAAGCATTTTATATTACTACTCAATAAAAATGTGCATGAACTTAAACGCTCTTCCCTTTCTTGCTGACTGTTAAAGAAGCACTCGCACACCCACGTGCGCACACTCCACACATGCACTTGTTACTGGTTTTTGTTTTGGAGAAGAGGAGATCATCCAAGCAAGAGAAGAATGACGCACAGGTTTCACTGTTTCAGGTCAGGTTTTTTACTAAGGAAAAACGTTATTTGTTGCCAAAACTGTTCTAGGTTTTTTGAATGCTTCATCTGCAAACTTCTYATATTTCTATTTTTCCCCTCAAGTTCTGGTTAGAGTTGCTTTTTTCCTGAAATGAGTAGTACGTAACACRCAAATACAGTGCGCGTGAAAGCACGTGTCCTCTGTGTGCTTTTCTCCTTCAGTAGGAGAGCCCTCTGCTTGGGAAGCATGCCTTTCCCCCCAATGTTGTTGCATGTTCAGCATAGACTAAGACATGGTATATTTGAGCACAGTAATTAAAGCAGGCTGTTAATAATCTAGTGTGTTGAACCAGTCATCCTGTGTGCAAATCAAGATAATACTTTTTTTTTTTTTTTTTGAAGCGAAAGGTTTTTAAGTGGAAATTTAAACTTATGGAAAGTATGTAGACTTGATAGACTCCTCTAACTGTAAAAACAAAATTCCAGGGTAGGAAGGGGTTCATCCTCTTCTGCTGGGACTTGTGTATTACAAAGATGTAATCACAGTATGTGACAAGCATCCCGTCCTCATTGGGAGCAAGTAAATGCCATGGACGGACCTCAGAAATGTTCTTAGCCAGCTCTTCCCTGTATTTGAAAAGGTAGATTAGCATCGTTTGCAGAGTTACTTTGAGAAAAAGAAATTAAGAAAAAGAAATTAATGCTTTTCGGCATCAGATTTTAAGTGCCTTTTTTAGTCAAAGGTGTGAAATGTAAAAGCTCTRCATTTCTCTCATTTTCTCCCTGCTTGTCCTCAGCATCCTTCCAATCCATCCTCCTGTGAAGAACTGATGAAAAATGCCAAATGTCGCAACGTTGTGGGTATCGCTTTAGTCCTCCTTTGAGGTAGCATTATTAACTGTTGGCTTSGTGCCTTTTTGTTATGAGTTTTTCCCCTTTTTGYTCAGTGTGTGTTAATTTTGGCAGARTATGAGTGATGGTAAAAATACGGTGAATGTCTAGGCCTAGAAAGCTAGATCAATTTTAGATTTAGGTTTTTATTTTTAATCATATAGAAATATAACACATGAAGGGAAGAGACATGCAGAGTCTAACTATTCATCTCGTCCGTGGAACTGTGATTGAAAATGGTCTCCGCAAAGAGTAAAGGTAGAAGTTTAAGTGAACTTTGTATTGGCCAAATCCGTCCACCTGCTTGCTCGCTGAGGACCAGCAGGTTACCTCAGGTAAGTGGTTCTGCAGAGGTGTCCGAGCTGGCTCTCAGAGGGCAGTTTAGGGTCCTTAGAGCGACACGGTTTTGTCAGTACCTGTCATCTGGATCCATTTGATGTGGCCCCCGGCGTATTCTAGAACCAGGTTAAAAGGAAGAAGGAACCTCTCAGCTGTGCCTGTGTCGTGAGGGACCTCTCTGAGGGACCTCTCAGCCCAAGAGATTAATGCTAAAATTCAGCAGGGGGTTTGCAGGTGTGTGCTGTAGTGACCGAAGAACTCTCCAGTGAGCAAGGTAGTCYGACCTGAGCTGTTCTGTCCGTGAGGAGACGCTTAAATGTTTTAGGATGTTCTTAGAAGACGAGGAAACACCATGCGTGAGAGGAGCAGAGGTGTTCCCTRTGTCCCAAGGAGAGGGCCCAGCTCCTTGCTGGATCGAGCCCCGTGCCCTAACGTGGGGCAGGGCTGAGGCTAATGCTGACAGATGCACTAGGCTGCATGCGACCGTGCCAWAAAGGACAAAAATGTCTTTTGAGGGTTATCTTGTTCCAGGGTATCCCGTCTCTTCTGGACGTCGTTCTTTCCTCCTGCTGCAGAAGGAGCTAGAGATGAATTTGAAGAAAAACCTCGGTGCCCCTGACGGCTGGGTTTGGATTTCATGGCCGAACTCAGTGAAACGTGCCTCAGAGAACAGGTGTTTTCCTTGTTATTAAATATGCTACTTTATTGCCAGAAATATCATTGGTGCTTACACCAATGGATTTACTGTACTTTAACCACTGTATCCCCACGATGGGAAATATATTGGATACACGTACTATGTTTTCTGCATATACTAATTTTCCTTTTCAACAGCTATTGAATGTGGAGAATGTTGGATTTTACTGTATACACTCAGAAGAAGAACGTATTAAATTCTTGTCCAAGGTTTCCACCAAATCATGCCAGATTTAGCCTTGCTTAAATTTTGTCAGAATTGTTAACTGTCACAGGCAGATAGAAATTCTTTCAGCATTTCTTTGACACTCACTTTTATTGCCAATGGACAATTGTCTGAAACCTCTAGAGGTGCTTGGATATTATTTGGATTTCTCCTAAGAAACCTGACCAGCTAAATTGAGGTCAGAAAGCAGTGCTAAAAACAACCACAGAAAAATACTGCTTTTTAGCACATCTCCATTTTCAGTTGGGGGGGGGTGATGAAGCAATAGAGTTCAGAGTGTAAAATCTTTCTATTTTGATTTTTAGGAATAAATTCTAGGCTCAAAGTGAATTTTTAATTTTAGTTCTTAGGAATCTGTTTTCCTTCTTTTTCAAGCTACTGTTGCTCAGATTAGTCAGATCCRTGAATCTTCCCACTTTTCTCACTTCTTACAAATAGAGGAATGTGAAAATCTGTTATTTCAAATGTTAAAAAAAATTGCAGACACAAAAAGAGGCATTTTGAAGATAGTTTGCAGCTCTCTTAGTTGCTTTTGGGAAGATAGGTGATCTCAGTGAAAATGTACTTCTTTGCACTTGACTTTTTGATTGTTCAAATACATCTTTAGTTCATATGTATTTAAAATGAAAATAGAGGACTACAGCTGCCTCCGTGGAGGAGACAAGTTGGATGATTTGGTGAAGTTAGTGGTAGGAGGGGTTTTTTTTAAGTTTTGTTGAAACGGCTTTGCAGTATCAAGGCTGCTAAAAGGGTGCTAAGTGTTAGGAAATGGGTTGTTTTAAGTTGCAYGCAGTTTCACTTTTAGGTGAGACAAGGTGTTTTGTTGTCCTCTGGGCAGTACTCTGCCCCAGCACAGGATTGCGAAGGGAGCGAAGGGCTCGACTCAGTCGTCCTCATCAAAAGCTCCTTTTGGGTGGCCTAAGGTGGCGAGGCGATGCTCAAGGAGCGCTTTCCCACCCGCGGGAGCTCTGCAGGCGCAGAGGCAGGCGGAGGCAGACACGGCAGCCTTCCCACCGTTGTCACCGCTTGTCACCAGCTGCTTTGAGGTTTGCAGATGCCCCTCAGTTTTAGCCCAGAAGAGCCTGTCAGCTCGCAGAATCGCAGAATAGCTGGGGTTGGAAGGCACCTCTGGAGACCACCTGGTCCAACTCCCCTGCTCAAGCAGGGTCAGCTAGAGCTGGTTGCCCAGGACTGCATCTAGGCGGGTTTTGAATATCTCCAAGAATGGAGACTCTGCAAGCTTTCTGGGCAACTGTTCCAATGTTCTACCGCCTTCGCATTTTAAAAAAATACATACATATTCCTAAGTCTAAATGGAGTTGTCTGTGTTTCAGTTTGTACCCATTACCTCTCTGTGGCCACCACTGAGGAGACTCTGGGTCAGTTGTCGTTACAGGTATTCAAATTTATTGCAGATGTTATCAGGATATCAAATGAATGAGAGATCTTGTGCCTCCTTAGGGAAGGAGACATAACCTTTATTGCCTGAGGAGCAGGTAATTTGTTTATCTGCTGCTTGGTGGTTTATTGGTTTCTATATGCATTTAATAGATAGACTTTGTGCTTGGGCTGCACCTTTTTAAGATGAGAAGTGCACACTGAAGAGGATACTAGGCTGACACTGCAGCTGAGCTTAAACAAGGCTGAAGAGCGAGTATTTAGGCAAAATACTGAGGAAGTTCAGCAGCCATGAACCAGGGAGGCGGAGGAAGGACTCAAATGAGTAATGGAGCTGACAGGAGAGTTTAGGGTATTTATTTCATTTCTTTCTGAAGTGGATAGGAGAAGTGGCCACTGTGGCAGTTCTGGAGGACATCTGAGCACTTGCATTGTAAGACTGAGATGACGAGATGCAGAAGCTGTGAGATACCTTGTCTTTGGGTAAGCTATGACAGAAACTGCTCAGCCTGATAAAATTCACAGTAGACTAGAGATGCACTTGGAGAAGATGGTTGAGTTCATGCAGTGACATGAGGAGAGGCAAACATACATGGAAATTGGGGAGCAGTGAGGGAAATTAAAGTTTTGAAGGGCAAACCCTTGATAAGGAGGGCCCTGAGGCTCACAGCCAAAGGTAGAGGAAGAAACTGGGTAGGAGCTGGCTAATGAATGTGAGGAATAATCTTGTTCTTTTAGAGACAAAAAAGAGGAAATAGAAGCAACAAGAGAAACAAAGCTGGCTGCCCAGGAGGTGAGGGGAGAAGAACAAGTACAGTTTATAAAGTTGTGTCAGCAATACGTATTGATGTGGTGGGCTGTAAAGGGATGAGATAACTCTGCTCTACCTGTGCTTGCTTTGATCTCAGTTGCGTTGGGAGAAAACAGTAAGAGAAAGTCTATGTGGCAAGCACTACATGTTAGATTTTGATATGACTGCTGTCATTTTCTGCACCCTGAATGTAGGAGTGTCACCAGCAGGTGATGAAGTTGAACTTTTTGCTTTTATTAATAGAGTTTAGGGCACTCCTTTAGGATAGATGGTGTTAGGAATACACTGACATGTTAAGGTGAGGGTGATTTGGTAGGAGAATAAGACTATTAGGAGATGAAGAAATAATCTTGGTAGCAAAAGTTTTTACATGCCTAATGAGAAGTGTTGACGTTGTCCCAGAAGTTGTCATTAATAAATCATAATACTTAACATTTCTGAAGAGGTGTGAGGGTAAAGGAAAAGAAGGATCAGCTCTTGAGTGAGGGAGACGTGGGGGCTTGTCATGGTCTTTTCCACCTCCATGTGGCTTTTTGGTTGCATTGGAGAAAAATAATGGTCTGTTTTCTCTTCCTTGTCTTCTAAAAAGCAGGTTCTCTTGCCCCTTCCACCTCTGTATTTTTTTTTTTTTTTTTTTTTTTTTTACAAGGGGTGATTCGTGCATGTGCTTTCATATGGAAATAGATCTGCAACATTGGCCAAACAACACGCACCTTGGGAGCATGGCCAGGTACTGACATGGCAGTATTTCCTTTCCTTTCAGAAAGTTAAATCCAGAAATAAGCTCCTGTCTCTAAGAGCTCTGACTCACAAATGCTCCAGGCAGGGTATAGGGATTCCCATCCCAGAAAGTCCTGCGGCAGGAAGGACACAGCTGCTTGTAAAGCGATGCTGAGGTGTCACAGCCCGCATGGGAAATGCAGTCCTGCCTATGATCAAAGCAAATAGCTTCAGTGGAGGCCGGGAGTTGGCAACATGTTGATGAACTCTTTAGAAGAAGTGTCTTGATTTGGCCAAGGACAGCCAGCGTGCCGTTAGCAGCAGGGCACTGGCAACCCGAAAGTTGTTGCCATGAGCTGCTGGACCACTCTGGAGAATGACTGTGCTGTTTTTACGATAGTTTAATAGACACACACAGGCCTCTCTTGCATTCAGCGTAGTTCCTGACCTGGACGTGCTGCTTTTGAAACAATGCAGTGTCTGAACATGTAGGAAGGTTTTAATGACTCATTTGGCATTTCTTGATGTTGCCTTCCCAGGACCTGCAGCAGCAAAATCAGATCTGAAGACAGTCTGAGAGGAGACATGCAGGATTGCCAATACTGATGGCTAAACATTAGGAAAGAGCAAGGTTATGGCCTTGGCCTGCATAYTCCTGTGCATCTCTCAGCACACCCTAGTTTTTCCTTAAACTCTAGACCAGCTCTAGGTTAGTAAGCTACTCTTTCATCTTTCAGCTCTGAGGTATATTTCTGGCCTTTCCCAGTCACAAAGGCAAATATAAAGATGTGAACCTTAAAGATGAGAAAGCCAGAAAACAGAATTGCAAAAGTTCATCTACGACACTTAATGATTTTGAATACTTGATCTCAGAGATATGAGCTACCTCGGACTGTCATGTTATGCCCAGATCAGACTCATATCACAGCCACCTCCGCATTGGTATCAACTGATTGTGCAGGAAATGGCAGCAAATACCCTTTGCTACAACAGTGTAGTGAACACGGGGCATTTGATCTCTGCAATCAGATGATTGCACCAAATCCCCCATGGGCTGACGTTAGCAAAAAAGCACATCCGTCGGGCTGGGATGCTTGTTCCAGGGGAGATGTGATAGCTTTTGTGAAAAGAAACAGAGCAACAACGTCACCGCAACACTGAGGAGTGCAACTGCCTTCCCTTCCCGCTCCTGCACGCTGGCTGGGGGTTGTGCGGACTGTGAGATCGTCTTGCAGGTGTTGTGTGAGTCCAAGGTGTGTGGGTAATATTATATGCAGTAGCAGGAAGGTCTACGAGCAGACCCTGCATAAGGGTAGATCCTCAATTATACAAACGTACCCAGCTGTAAGGAGCCCTGACTACAGTAAGAGCCTTACCTGACCAATTAAAACTTCTTCAAGGTTGAAAGCACAGCGAAAGCAAAGGGCTTTCCACATTGAACTGGTCTGATAATTAACATGAGCAGTCAGTTCTTCCACAGGTTCATTCCTTCTCAGACAGTTTTTGTATTTTCCTGTCAGTGTCAAAGACACTTCATGCCAGAGAGCTATGGAACTACTCAGACACCGTATCAATGAGACGTAGGAGGAGCAAATAATTAACCTTGTAGAAACCCCAGTATGGGTTTCTTCCTCTCCTGACGCTCCATTGGAATAAGACCCCAGTGTTCAGGCAGCTGCTTGTGCCTTTCTCAGAAGTGGCCTTCTTTTACTTTAAGGTTTTTGGACTTCAGCAGTTTCACTTATACAAAACATTAAGCGGCAGTCTGGTGCCATGACACATTTTGGGGACTCTCCCTGTAGCTTCAGAAGTAGGGGCCTCAGTTTCCTCACAGAGGTGCTTAGACACGTGGAGATGGATTGGAGAGAGAGATTTCTTTTTTTCCTGGTTGCTTAGTTTTTGTTTCAGGGGAGTAAGAGCCAGCCTCCTTTGCGAGGACTGGGTGTCGGAGCTGCCTCGCTTTCTGCTGCTCCGTAAGAGAATATGAAGCAAGAAGAGGTGCAAGTTATTGGCTTTGCCCTTGCGTTTTACAGCTGTATCACCCCTTTCTCCCCCACTGGGCGCAAATGTCCCAGGTGCCGACAGCGGAGACTTCCAGTATGAGGAAGGAGGGGGATTGCCTGGAGAAGGATGGGGACAAGTCTGCGACACTGAAGGCCACCACGACATTGGCGTTAACTGATTGCAGAGGAACTGACAGGAAAAAAGACTTTGCTACAACAGCATAGTGAACATGGGACATTGGATCTCTGCAATCCTGCGCTGGCCTGGGCTGAAGACTGCTACATGCCGTGGTCAGCTCGGTGACCGTACCTTTGGCTTTTCTGGACTGTTGCTGAATACAAATGTTGTCAGCTGACACAAGAAGGAATTTTTTTGATCTGGAGTTTATTTTCCAGTTCTTCCAGCAGACTACAAAAGCTAGAGTTGTTTAAAGTTGTAGAGAAAATTATCAGCTTCCTGGGTTTTTTTGAATTGAGAATTTATTAGAGAATAAGATACTTAGTACCATATTCTATAGGATACTTTACCAAAAGAGCTCGGAAGCTGTTTTCCGTTAAATTATGTAAGTCATGCAGTAGTTTCTCCAAAATTCAAGGGGTTTCATCCTTGTGTAAGAGTACCTTCATAGTACTCTTCCATAATGAGTGAAAATATGGGCTCCTCCGTCTAAAATAAATGAGTCCAGTGGTTAATAAACCACTGTGCAGTAGTTTTTTTTATGAATGGAGAAATCCATGCACCAGCTACAGAATGCATAATTTCCCTGCAACCCCTAGGGTTTCTTGCTGGCTTGGTCTTTGCCATTGGCATCTGTGTTTCTGTGCTATTCTCAGAGTGCAAAGATTTAGGTAAAACTGTCCATGGAAAATCCTTATCTTTCCCCTTTTCCTAAGGATTGTGCTTTTATTGCTGTTTTTAAACACAGTTAACCTGACTTAACCTTTGTGCGTATGGTGTAGCAATTACTCCCAGCTAAGGCTCTTCACAGCTCAATCAGGAGTGTGAATTTAGTGCTAGTACAGATTCTGCCTGTAAGAAGCTATATATGTTAACTAACACTGTTGTTTTAGAGAGAAAATGTGATCCTTTTTTAGCGTATTAGGTTAGACCTACCTAGTTACCCCCACAGACATCAAGAGGCAAGATACAAAACTGGAGGAGATCAGTGTCAATCTATTGGGTCTGGGAAAACTCACTGATTTCATTCACCTCAGGACCAGGTCTGAGGTTGGAGGTCAGTTTGGTTTGATGCATTCAGTTCTCAACAGGCGGTGATTTCTCTATGGAGGCTACATCTCTACGTTGTGAAGAATTGCTATGGAGAGATGAGGCATGTGCAGAAGGGAAAGTGGCTCCAAATTCTGACAACCAACAAGCAAGCATATTTGTGTGGTGTTTAGCTGAAATAATTTGGCTGGTTGAATAGTCACCCAGCTAAGCTTCGTGTTGAAATTTTACACCTGGTGGGTGGCAGAGACTTGGTTGTCCATTTTCCCCACATCAGTAATTACTAAATTTACCACCTACTACTTACTAAATTGGTTGTACGACCGATGATTGCCACAAAATGACAAATTCCTCCTCAGTATGCTTTTTTCCCCTTTGCCATGTCTGCATGTTTAATCTGGACCTTCTTCCTCCTTTCCTTTGGGCTTCTCTAGCTATCTGGTTTCTCCACTGGAACTTTCCTAGGCCAGTGCAGACAGACAGAGGGACTTTCTACTGCTTCACCGGGTAAGCTGAGGTGCAGAGAGGCCACAGCAACTGTGTAAAACCCTCCAGGTTTGCAGTTGGTGCCTGCTGCCTGCACTTCTCCTCTGCTGATGGGTGTGAACCCTGCACCGGTAGGTCTGGGGACTGAGGTCAGAAGGGACAGTTGCAGCCCACTCTCTAACAGCTAAAATTTCTTGGAAACCAAATACAAGCCTAGCAAGCAGCATTTTTGAGCTGAAGAACGCCTGCCTGGGAAACATTATTCTTTTTCTTGTTGTTCCCTTGTGCTGGCCATGCAGCCGTTTCCTGTCCATATTGCAATTAATTCAGCTGAAGCAATAAGCTATAAATTACTCTGTATACGTGGGTATCTGCTACAGAGGAACTAGAGCTAGTAACCAGGCCAGGAGCTTGCCTGCAAAGAGTGCATTGCACGCTTCCAAAAAAACCTGGAGCTGCTGAAGTCCAGCAGAGCTGCCTCAGCAGTTGCTGTGATTTCCATCAGGATTATGAGAGAACACTTATTAATGCAAAAATATTCTATGCAATTTGGCATGCTAAGCTATTCAAAGAAAAAAGTGATACAGCGCGGAGCAGCAAGACAAAACAATATCTGGGCCATTTAGAACTGTACAGAATTTTAGGTAATATTCTTAACAGCATAATGCCTTTTTAGTGCACCTATGGAGAAAAACCTTTATATTTAATAGAATAACTGTCATTATTTCCTGGCTCAGAAATATTTCCAGTCTCTTACAGGATCACATGCACTGGCAAGAGAAGTCTCATGTATGCCATATTTGTAAGGGCAATGAAAGGCCAAGGCTTGGGTAAAGAGAAAGGAATGGAGAAAATACAATTTTAATGGCAGAAATTATTTTTCCAAAACTTCATTCCAATTTTTTTCTTGTTATCACCAAGATTGATTACGGATAAAAATCTCTGAAATCTGGATCACTTGAAAAAGATCAGCTGGGATTGGAGCTTTAACAAAATTGTCAAAAGACTAAATGCATCATTTATCTCTATGCCACAGCTGAGGTGCAATGAAAAATACATTCTGCTGAACACTGAAAATTAAATTAAGTTATGCTCATGCGAGCATTTTGTTAGAATAAAACCCTAGGGTTTTTGTAATTGGCTTGGACAGTAAGCCTTTGGGGATGGCTGTTAGGGGTGGGACCTGCTTGGTTATACGCAGGCCGCTATCCCAGCAGTGAACTATAGTAGTTACGTCCTTAACAACTATCAAGGACCAAGGGATGCAATGGTCTGAAAATCACAGATGAAAAACTGTGGGAATCTGAGTGTTGCTGTTGGACACAACTCCTTTCTAGAGCAGGCAGTATATGCTCCCACTTTCCCAAAGAGCTCTTTTGCCTTCCTTGTTTTCCCTTAGGCTCACTGACAAGATGCAAGTTCTCCCAAATGCAAAGAAAATGAGCCCAAACACACACCCCACCCCCCACCCCAAAGAAATATTTATGGTCTGTCTTTCCACTCTGTAAAACTAACATTACATATTGTCTCACCAACACTCAGGAGCAGTGAAGGACACTGGGAATAATTTATTTAATAGCTAGGTACAAATATATAGGCCTACTCTCTACCATCCCACTTGAAGTCTCCTACTAGTGCCACAGCCTTTCAGGGCATAGCTGGGGACCTCATCCTCTTTGAATGCTGTTGTGGTCCCTGCTAATGTGCAGGGGTCATTGTCCAGCTTTGGAAAAGGCTTGGGATCCTGCTGCCGCCTCTTAATTGAGACAGTAGTCAGTGGTATTTTATCTGCGCAGGCAGCCCAGCCGAGGGCAGCGTTATGCCGGCTGCCCGGTTCCTGGAGATGAAGAGTGCCTGATCTCCTCCTAACGCTCTCTGAGAGCCGCAGCCAAAAGCTGGGCTTACTTCCTAGGGGATTCACAACCACGGGGCCTCCTTTCCCATCGCTGTGGTGCAAATCCCCTGCACAGCTGTAAATCCCCTGAGAATTTGGCCTGCCTGAGCTGAAAATTACTCTTTATAAACTGTGCTGGCTGCCTTCACAGGGAGCTGTCAGTTGCCACTGGAAATACTGTTTATGTACAGATTAAGTAAGGTGGCTGGGTTTCATATTTGAAGGTCCTAACGTCCTGTCCTCCTTCATCCCCACCCAGAATTTGGCTTGGATTTGAGCTTGTTTGTTTGAAGCTTTCCAATATTTACCAGGCTCAGTAATATCCCTGGAAAGTGTTTTACGCAGTAGTGGTCTCCCTCCATTTATTTTGAGATGTCAAGTGAACCGGACAGCAAAGGCAATACATTTCTGCATATTTTTGTGAAGCATTCAGATTCCTTTTCTGTGCAGACTAAAAACAAAGCCTGAGAACGCTTCTAGAAGCCGAAGAAATGATCCAAATTGAGGAGAATCAAGTCCAACTGAAGTTATCTGTCTTATGAAGTATTCATGTCAATTTTGGTAACTTTGCCTTCTCAAAAGCTGAAGTTTTAGTAAATATAACTCTTAATTACGCCCCATGATGGAAGTTTGTAAGCTATATCTTTCAAGGATAGTTTCTCCTGATTATACATTTTTCCTGAATTAAACTGGGCCTCTTAGGAAGTAAAAATAGAAGCTATAGTCTCTAGAAGAGCCTATGTCCTTGCAGGATTTGTTTGCCTTTGGTGCTAAATTGGAGGGATTGCAAGTTGGTGTGTCCATTGCAGCACTGAATGGCATAGAGGTAAATGCCCGAGAGGAAGCACTGTRTTACAAGGGAGAGACATCCACAGCCACCATCCACATTAGCAGTGAGTGCCGGAAGCAAGTCACTATGTAACTGCGCTAGTTCTGTACCTATCCATCTATGTATAGGTACAGATATATCTATGCATGTATGTGTATACAAAAAAGAAAAAGAATATCTAAAGCTATCTATCTATGCGTATTTCCAATGTGTTTTTTTAGCAGTACTGGAGGGTTTCCAATGATATTTACTGGTCACTTGTCATGACCAGGCAATTCATTAAAATATCCAGCAGAAATTTTCAGAAAGGCCAAACTATTTATATTCATAGACTTTAAATCTGTTGAATGGCAAACAGCAATGCAGCTTTTCAGTGAGCTCTCAATGTCATCTCTTTCGTTCTCTGGTTTAGAGCATACGTCTGTGCACTGCTATGTGTAAGCGAAACCTGTTGCCATGGTGACACTAGAGCTTTCTAAATATGGCATGTGATGTCCAAAACTGCATTTGTGTTAACTGTTGAGGTGAAGACTAGAGAGAATGTACCGCATGCAGAGTCCTTTCAGACAATAAAAAACTGCTATTTTGACTCATGAGAAAATAACATATTTGCATTGATGTACGAACTTACTAAATCRATACTATTAACTATGGCTTGTTGATTTTATCTTCCACAATATACCAGATGCTCTCCAGGAGGACAAGACATGGATGTGATATCTGTCTCTGGGACCATGCAAACTGAAGCTGATAAGGAGCTATACAGTATTTATCTTACAAATGCATGTAGGTATTTGCATCATTTTAAGTAATTGACATTGCTGGATTGCTTCTCTTGCTTAAAGATACATATCTGTTTAAATGCTTATCTGTGTGGGCTGAATGGAGATAGAGAGAGGTTGTATCTGATATAATTATCAGTCTTGTAATTACATGCAAAAGCTCCAGATTCTCCTGGGTTTAGCATATGAATCTARTAAGAGTCAGGTATGGGAATATTATAGGGAGGTTAATGAAATCTGTATTTGCCAGACTCTTGCATATACCTTTTGGTGAGAGCTGCAACATGAAGAGCAATAATATGTTTTAAGCAACAGCATTTGTCTGGTACCTTGTGCCATAATCTTTATTAACCAGGTCCCTGCTGTCATGTTGGGGAGTGAGAAGCTACCTTGCAAAGTAAGAGTGCCGGCTGCACTCTAGCTTGTCAAGCGCTAGATCTGTGTTTTCAGGGCAGAAATGTTGTTATGTAATTGCAGCTGACATTTATAGAACACTTTTAATCCTAAAYGAGCTCAAATCCAGTCACAAGCTCTGAGCCTGATGCATTGAACAGCCAGGTCTGCTCAGGTCCTTAAAATCTAATTGTGGCACACTGGGACCTGCCAGAGCTCCCAGTTCATACTGGTGTTGTTTTTTCTCCTCGAAAGTACACCAAGAATCTCAGATGAGAAACAGTTTCTGCACTGGATGCCTTGCAGTCCCACTGATCCATGTCCCCTCTGAACAACAGTGCTCCAGGGCACGATGGTGGGATTTTCTTGGAGGRCAAGGGATTTGGGAGAGCCACACACGAGGTTTTCTGTGCACCATTGTGCAGTTGCTGCATTCAGCATTGCCTTGCACATAGCTGAAGCATTAGGACGTGAGGTCCCAGTGAAGCCTCCAGCTCTCTGCTGCAGCCTGGCCTCTTCCATGGACCCCTCTTGTTTCCAGCCCAGGGACAGTGTAAAGCCACTCTGCTCCACCCTACTGCTCAGGCACTCTGACAGAGACTTCAGTTTAAATGAGAATTAGGAAAATAACAGGGACCTATTGTTCCTAATACTGTGAATCATAAAGATGGATGTTAGAAAAATATTATTTTGGATCCAGCTGGCCAAACCCTTCTCTTCAGTAGGACTTTATTTATGAGCTGACCCTTTTCAGCCTGCAACAGGATATCAGGATCTGGCCCTGGCTGACGACAAGATTCCCCTTAAATTTCAGGCCACTGTTCAGCAGTGGCCACGTGCATCTTTTTGTCAGACGTTTAATGTTTGTCAGTGGAATGAAACAGAGCTGGCATGTCAAGGGACAGCATGCAGGATGAGGATTTGCCACCATCTTAGAGCAAGTGGAGGAGTAGGGACTATGGTCAGAGTCGCAGCTACCGTTTCATCTGTGTCAGAGAACTTCCAGGCTTCCTAGAGTAGTCTAAACCTTCCTAATGTCAAATTTCCTCAAAAAAAAGGACAAATAGCTCGTGTATGAGGTATGGGGGGAGAAAGAAAAGGCAAGAAGTGAGAAATATGATGCCACAAAACTTCCATAATCCATTACAGCTAATAAATAATAAAACTAAAGGCAAAATAAGAGAGGGAAAGAATGAAAACTGTAAAGCAGTCCTAGAACGGATGCCAGCTACTCTCTGGAAAAATAGAGAGAGAGAGATGGGCCAGGAACAGGAATTTTTCAGATGAAATAAGGACATCAGGGAAATCCTCCCTCACCAGGCCTTTGGCAGGTGTCTGCATGCAAGACTGCCAGATTCAGTGCTGGATTTGTCCTCAGACAGATCTGACGTGTGCAGCCAATTGCGCAGTGCTTCAGAGGTGACGCTGGCTTAGCTGCACTCAGGGTTGATCTATAGCTAGTGACATCCAGGGGAGCAGAGGGGCCAAGGCTGTGTGTAATTCAGTATGAGCAAGGCTCAAAGAGTTGCAGTGAGATGGCCAGAGTGTGCAGCAGTGTTAGATGGCTGCCCAGGAGCTGTGTGTTKCATTCATTTCCATTGCAAAATGGCTGTGAGGAGCTGTCTTTTGGAGCTTGCGGTATTTTTGTTTTTTACAGATAAGTTAAATGTGAAAAAAAGTGTATGTTGCTTCTAGTCTTATACCTTCAGAATTATTTATGTTGGTATGTTGGTATTTAATTCCATTTGTGTTTTTCTGCCCTCTGCATTTTGGGTTTCTCCATGCTTTTGTAAATTGTGCAAAATTAGTGCATTGCTACCTAATGGGCAGCACAATCTAAGGCTATTTGGAAACAGAACTGGGGCAGGAGGTTAAAAAAAAAAAAGAAAAGAAAAGAAAGAAAGGTCACTGCCATCACCACACTGCCATCACTGTAAGTCTGGGTCGTACTCTTTGCAAAGACTGCCAGTAAGTTTGCAGGGAGAATTCAAGGTAGTGGTAATAATTTGTCAAAGCTGATGTGTCACAGGGTTTGATTAGCCAAGGTGTTTGCTCTCTGTCTTGCACATCACTGAGACTAGCTGAAATACACAGGCTCTAGGGGGTCCAGGAGGGTCTCCACTAGCACGTGTCCTGAGCCAGGGGTCCAGGAGAGTCTCTACCAGCACACTGCCCAAGCCTTTCAGGCTGGCCGCAGCTGCTGTCAGGGTAGGAAGCAGCCCTGAGAGGGCTGCCGCCAGGATGACGGTGGTGGCATGCCCAGCGCATGCAAAAGGAGAGCTCCTGCAGGGGTCYGGGGCCACAGTGGTCAACCACCACTGGCTTGAGGTCAGGACTGACTGCTGTTGCTGTGGGTGCTGCCTGAGGAAGTGAAATATTGAGGCTGTGGAATATTGCAGTGTGTACCAGCAGAGTTACTTGCTTTTATTGTAATCATTTATTGAAAGCTTTGTTTTAAACTTCCAGAGTCTCTTTGGTTTCCTGAACGTTCATATGCTGATGGATTATACAATCAAGTACTGCATTAAAAATAAATAAAAAGGCACCTGCATTGCTTAAATGTAGGGTATACAGGCATTAATAATAGGAGTATGAGCACTGAAAAATTGTAATGGATGTGCCTGTCACCAGACCTGTTTTCTCTCGTCCACGTTTGCTTCTGCTCAGCCTGCTCCTGGGTGTCAAACCAGCTCAGTGCCCAGTATAGTCTCAGATCAGCCCATGAGTGACCCGGCAGCAGGTCAGAGCAGAGCAGGGCAGGCACTGGCATTGCTGGCACTGACGCTTCTGCCTGTTTGCCACCAGAGCTGGAGCTGCTTAAATGTTTCCTTCTGTCACAGTCTGTTAAACCAATTAATGCAGCTTTCTAATTTCTTACTGATCCCCTATTTCCATCAGTTTGTTTCCTGTGGTAAGTCATCTTTGATCATCTCTCTTGATTTTTTTTTCTGTTTCAAGGTCCCTTTCTCAATAGGTTGCCTCAATCTAGCAGAGAAAGAAGGTCTTAAAAAATCCAACGAAAAATCATACAAAATGTATACAAAAGGGAGACACAGGTATTTCCTCTGTCCCACGTTGTGTTGCAAGAATTGGCAGTTTAGCTCTTTGGATYATCTCCTTTATTCCATTTTTCTGGTTTTGTTTAAAGCAATAGCATTTGACCCCAAGGGAAGGTATTCTATATTTTTTAATTAAAAAAAAATCAGGACATGTTTTCTGCCCATTAGGACCCTCTTTCCACTGATGGTCTTAATATTATTTCAGGAAACAGCAATACTGAGACATATAATCTGCGTGCAATTCCAGAATGGAAAGGAGAAAACTTTGTAAGCTTGCATCTAGATTTATCTGTCTATGGAAATATTTTTCCTGTGATGATTTTTCAACAAATTAACAACTGAAGAAGGCTTGTGAGCTACAGCAGCATATCTGAAAAGTTGTGAAGTCCAGGTCAAGAGTCTCAGGGCTTATTCAGAGAGTAAATAAAATCAGAGTAACATAAACTAGACCTGAGCCAGCATGCAATAGCATGCTGGTARCACTTTTTGTTGATCTTCAGAGAGCAGAACAGCAGAGACTTTTTTTCTGGGTGAGTGCSTTTGTGGAAATACGCAAGCTGATGGACATAACGGAATTCTGAGCAAATTCTCATTCTCAGAGATGTTGCTGAAAGATTGCTCCGGGGTTGGACGCACCACTGTCAAGGTATTTAGTTTGCAGGGAGGAAGGGGAGTTTTTTGGTTTGGTTTGTTGGGTGTTTGTTTTTGTTTACAACCAAAAGGGCAAAAAATATAGTTTCCAATTAAGGCTGAAGTTTTGGAAGATACTACTTCAGTCAGAGGTGGATTACAGAGCAAACCCTGCAGGTACAGAAYAGCCTATGGGGGATGAATTAGGAAAGATACTTGGAGGTAGCTTACAGGAGAAATACATTGAAAAAAACACACCATCCCTGGTTCAAAACTATCTTGTCTTCCCTCATTAATATCCTCAACATAAACCAGACACACTTCTGCCCATTGTGCTGGTGTAATCTCCTGAGTTGTCATTTTTCCCATGGAGCTCATCAGCTGGGAGATGGGAAGAAGGTGAGCAAGGCTGTTTTTCTCCCYTTTTGCTTCACAAGGCCCAGTCTCCCTCAGCACCTTACCGAACTCAAACACAAGAAGAGAATTGATTTCATTTAGCTGTTGAACAGCTAGACCTCACATTGGTGAAATCAATGAATTATTAATAGAAAGCAGAGCTTCATTAGGATGCCTGCAGCTCCGCCACCACAGTGTTTCCAGATGGAGTTAATTTCTGTGAAAATATATATGGGATTTTTCAACTCATTGGCTCTCATTGTGCTGCACTTATTTCTTCTGGCTCCTCCCTGTGGCTGGTGATGGCTTAATGTAGTATGCCACCAGAGAAGCACCTAAGGATTAATTAATTTAATCCAGCCTCTGCTGAGATAGAGCCCTGGAGAGTGCTTGCAGATCTTGTGTTAAATGTAGTGTTGGCACAAATGGCCAGTGGATGAGGAGTGAACAAGTGCTCCTGACACGTTTTCTGCAGGATGGCACCTGCTCCCTCTCAGTCTTCAGGGAACAGATCCAAACCTCCATGAGATTTCTGTGGTTAATGGATTTTTCCCTGTGTCTCTCAGCTCTCACTGAGGTTGTCTGATTCTTTAACAAGTTGTGCAAAAGCTGCACTGCAAAGTAGCTCAGGGAGGCATGGTACAGGGTACTGTAGAGATGTTCTGGTGGTGCCCATTTCCATTCTTGCTTCCACATCAGCTTCAAAGCATGCTTGGTTATTAGTATCTGGCTGCCTCGAGTGCTTTTGATTAATCTCAGAAGTCTAATATCCCTTAATGGCTACGTAGACAATCTCTACAGGGAAGAATTTAACTCCAAAAGTTTTGACTGCGGTTCATTTCAKTATCTGCTCTTGTTTTAATGATCATCAAGAATCTCCCAACATACRGGTGAAAAAAAAGGGATCCTTCTTATAAATATTTCAGAAATGTCCAAAGATTTCTTTCCTCGCAGATTATGAAAGAGTTTTGTAGTCTGCCTACTTGTTATCCTAATGCATCTTCCATGCTGCCTTTATTCTTGAAAAGTGAATCTGTTGCCTTTAATTTACGTATTTGGTTTGTATCAACAGCATTTCCATGTTTGATCTGTTCTTATTTCAACCTCTCTTCCTCATCTGTGGTTTCTCTAACCACTGAAGTTGTATTTGTGCTCTTTGCAGGCAGAAGTCACCATGCAAGTTCACAGGGCCAGGGCTAGTTACACTCAGCACTGTCAGATCTCTACCTTTCTGGCAGCACTAGATGAAAGATTGATAAGGTAGCAATGCTATGTATAGAGTGCTATGCAGTAACCAAAATATAAAGAGAAAAAAGCTCAGCCTATGTCTGAAAATGAAGTTATTTCCTTTTTTTGTTTGTTTGTTTGTTTTTGTTTTTTAATCTTCAGAAAAAAAACATCTGGAACTATTAGATCATTGCTTTATAATCGGTCTTTGCTCTTTCATCTCCAATTTAAAATGCAAGCACTGAGTTTCAATTTTCTATGTTAATACCCTTCTTCTGTAAAAAGGCAAAGAGTCCAGATTCTACTGCTCTTTGACACATTCAAAATTATCCTTTATATAGCATAAAATCTCAGAGCGCTAAAATTATTAATATTTATAATTCTTAACATTCTACTACTTATTTGCTTTCTGTTGGATATTAAAAATGTGTATATGGTTCATCTTTCTTCAGTACTCAACAAAAGAAAATTTCATTTCTCCTTTTTCAGGACTTGACTTTTCTTCATTGTTTGACAGCATGGGAGTGTAGCCCTCATATCATATCTGTTGTGCTATTACAGGCTCTGGAGTGGAGTGTTTTCACGCAGTCACGGACCCATGTGCCCTCTTCCCTCCAAACCAAAAATCTCTTCTCTCCTCTCTGCCTTCAGACTCCTCTCATCCTCTCTTCTCTTCCCAGCTCCAATCTTCCTGTCCAGCAAGTCCCTCTGTGCACACACATACACCTCTTGGTATGAGTTGATTTGCCAATACCCTGGCAAAATAYCAAAATCAGGTAGGAGAAAAGGCTGAAGAACGCATGAAGTTTCTTGTATGCAATGCACTGGCCTTACCCTAAATCAAAAAGCTTTTCTCCCTCTGACTTTTGTGTGAGCTTTGGGCTACCTTTTATCCAGCTCTTCTCTAATACTGGGCAGATATCCTCAGCTGAGCATTTAGGCCGTACAAGTTGGAAAGCAACACACAGCCCCAAAGCGCTTAAAGGATTTCCAGGCAGTTAATTATTCCTGGGTTTAAGTTGGAGAAAGAGTTGATGTAATTTAAAAGRGAACAAATTTGCCTTGAAACATGCAAATTAAGATTCTAGGGCATACTAAGAAACTTGGGGATGTAGCTAAGTTGCATTAAAAAAAAAAAAGAAAGAAAGAAAGAAACCGCTGCTACAAGCAGTATTAGCTGCCAAGCCATAATCCTGCAAAACTGCAAATCCCTTGCTCAGCTGAACCTAGCACATTAGTATAGCATCTTAAGTGAATTARCTGGCATTGGAAAGCTAACATTTCTTATAAATAATAAACCAAACATTTATTTTCAAGTCATCCTGACAGTTTTYTTGGAAATCTGCAAATACAATACTTACGTTAACTAGCTGTGCATCTGAATCAGTATTTTAATTTTCTGATGGAGAGTTAGAAAAGGCAACATTTGTAAAGCAGTAGAATTCCTATAGTTTATAAAAAAACTGTCTCTAATGCCAAGATCAACCAGTTAAAGCAATAATCTAAAAAAATCTTAYATCTATAATTTATAGACATATTTATATTACATAGTAATTTATTATTTTGTGACCTTTGTTGTTGTTTAGCTTTTATTTTCCCTTCCTAGTCTTCTGTGCACAGAAATTTTATTCAGCTAAGTGCACAAAAGTTGAGATACTGGCAAACTTTRGGAAGAGGGGCTGGGAACAGAGGATTGGTTTTAACGATAGCGTTCACCATGGGTATTACAGCATAGGCAAAATCCAATGTAGGTCATTAATGTTAAGATGCAACTGTTTTGCAAAGCAGATAAGTAACCATCAGAAAAGATTACTGAGGAAGGTCATGGTTTATGCATATTTAGAGACTTTAAATCGGGCTTGTCACTGTTACGAATAGATATGCTCTGTTTCAGCCAGGAGGAAGTATGGGTTTGTGTTATGTGGATTGTTGCAGTACTCCCTTTAGGCTTTGGTGGATTAATAAATTTAAAGAGTAGAATAAGAAAAAAAAAAAAAAAAAACAGAGGAACTGGGGCGTGATTGTTGAATTTATTGACGGAAGAATGTTTGGCATTCTCATTCTTTCAGGTCTTTTAAAATTATAATAGATAAGGAACAAGGTCATTTGGTCAGCATAACTTCTCTTAAGAGAGATCTCTTCACTTTTACCACTCAAACCTTTGATATTCTCAGGTCCTGTCTGAAATTACTGAGGACAGGGAAATTTCAACATGCTGTGAAAAAACAAATTTAGGGATACCAAAGCCATCTCCCTTTGGCTTAGACTCTAGGAACCCAGAGACAGGCCTTTATAAAAGAACTTATTGTCAATTGCCACTTGTCTGACAAGCATGGTGGGACAACTGTGTACGTAAATAAGAAAATACTGATCAAAGCCATTCAGGAATACATAGCATCATTCCTGGCCTGGGTTTGGTAGAACTGAGAGTTACAGTGAATGAATAGTTATGCAGGGGGAATGGTTTCTTACGAGCTTTAAACAAACATCATGGCTGTAATCTAAACTGGTTTGACTGTAATCTAAAAATAGTTTGACTTACAATAAGCCGTTATGAGCTCTGCTGAAACCATTTTGCATCTGCTTCAAAACAGCAACTGCTGGCTCTTTGATTTCTCCTTTCTGTAAAATAAGAGAAGTGTCATACATGACCTGCCTCTTCCTGATTACCTCCCGAAATTCATTCCTCATATCTGCATGTCTCAAACTACAGAAGAGGGTTGAGGAGGGAGCTGCAGTAAAACAGACAATGGCTCACAGTGCAGCTAGCACAGGCTCAGAGGGTGGCTCTGATTTCTAAGTTTCAGAAACTTTTACTAAACTTTAATCAAGAGCAGTCCTGTGGTCAGATAAAGAGGGCCCAGAGCCGCGCGTGCATGACCRCAGTTTACAGAGCCTGGTTAGGAGAAATGGTGAGGTTCAGGCACTTGGGTCCCTTTTAAATTGCAAGACAGGAAAAACTAGCCACAGAATGGGACGCCTCAAAGCAAGCAGGCAGGAGGGTTATCCCCTATGGTGTGGTAAATGGTAAAAACCTCAGAGCTCAGGCAGCCTCCTAGGGAAAAGGCAGTGCATGGGAGGCAGCAGCAGGACTCTGCTAAGCGACATGACTTGTAATGCCCAAAATTACATAAAATAAGAGATACATAAAAGCTAACATCCAAGAAATGCTGAAGATTTTGATGTCTGTCTTCTCTATTGTATTTCAAAGGATGGCAGATAACACAATATATGGRTGGTCCATAAAAGTGCTGATGAAGACCTGGAAGCTCTTGTGGACTTCTAACAAGTAATGCGGAGTCTGGCAAAACTACAGGATCATGAGGCTGCAGTTCCCTGAGGTAACTTCATAAAGGAGTAAGTACAATTGGTGGCCAGGTAACACAGATAAGATAACAAAATTCACAAATGAGAAAATCTTTTGGGGTCTTAAAGAGTTTTCCAAGTGCAGATAATGAAGATAAGCATGTTTATGAGTATGCCAGCCAGCCAGGAAGGGGGGAACCTGKAATGAAACCAGAAGTCTGAGTGATCTTCTCCACATGGATAATCCCCACAGAGGAATGCCAGTGTTATTTTGTGTGACTGGAGAGAGTCAAAGCATCACTGTCACTATTTACCATTTTACAGGAGACATAAAGGAAAATCAAGACTATGTACATTCACTAAGCCATTCCTTGGAAGATCCTGAGGACAGACTCATTTGGCTATTGCTGCTGGCAAACAAAGTATCTGACTGAAATTCAAAGGTTTGCAGAGAGAACATGAAAAGACAATGAGTTACRTGACAAGTATTATTGGTCGGGCTTCTCACTATCAGAAAGGAAGGCAACTTAATGTTATGATTTGCCTCAGCTCCTCTAGAAGTCTGCCCCTCTGTCTCCAGAGGGGAGCAGGCAGCAGGTGACTTGATTTGATAGGTAACTCCAAGCCTTAAGCTTTGGCCTCCTTTTCTCTTGAGGTGAGAGGGAAGAAAATAATGGGTAAAARAAGTGGAGGAGTAGCTGTTCCGCTGGTAAGAAATACTCTCCCTGAACAGAAGCAGGCCATCCACCTTGAGCTACAGCCACCTCTCCAACCTATTTCACATTCACCTTTCTACTCTCTCTGCTGTTGTTCTAAGTCACTGCTTTGATTTCAGAGGGTCTTTGTTACAGAAGAAAAAGTAATGCAGTAGAGCAAGCCCGCAAGCTATCACAGCAGATTAATTCGGGGTTTTGCAAGTTCTTCATTATTGTGGCTACAGCTCATCTTGTAGGTTTTCTTTAACTGTGATGAGCTCTGGGTGATACCAAGAACCAATTGGAAAGATATCCACAGCATGAACTGATAATTGGGAAAGTCCACCCTAACCGATAACTGATAAATTCATGCATAACCACTACGAAAGCAGTACTCATAGTACTGTAACAGGATGGGAGCAATGAGCACCAGATGATGGAACCTGTCCTTGGATTAAGCTACAGAGAAAGTCTGAATTTGGCTGCACTTTCAAAATGATTTCAAGTCTATGTATGGAAACTGCTGAGTGTAATAAGGAAGGATGGTCCAGTGGTTAGCAGGCTAGTTTTGGACCTGGCTATCCTAGATGCGGGTCTTTATTTCCCAGAAGACTGCCAGTGTGATTTAGGCAGTTCTTCATCTGTAAATTGCACAATATCTGTGCCTCACAGGGTTAAGGACCAATGCAGGTTTAGTAGTTTTCTTAAGATGCCCAGTTACCATGGCATTGGGATTGTATGGGCACTTTACTGTAATAGCTTAACTATAGCCGTAACTGTGAAAGCTTAAATGTAATTCCAAACCACGTACATTGTCACCACTCAAATTAGAACAGTAATCCTACAGGGACATGAGAAATCCATGATTTTTAAAAATACATGGTAATTAAAACTATTGGAAAAATTAAACATTTTTATAACTTCAGTTTCCCAGTTCTCCAGTGGGATTGTGATATTGGTAATTTAAGACAGAAAGAAAAAGAGGAGATGCACATATCTAGGATGGTCAATTTGGGGCAGAAGTGAAGTAATCCATCCTGTGTTATGAAAATTGTCAACAGCTGTAGCTGTAGGAAGCAGAAACAGCTTTGTTCCACTTGTCACACAACTGTCCATATGGAAACACTTATTTGTGAAGGAGTAATTGAGAGCCTTAATGCGATAATCATTTTAGATTTGCCTCTGAATCAAAGGTCTTTGTCCTTTGAGATTTAAATTTTACATGAAATATTAACAAAAGAACAAAAGCAATTTCTGCTGAGTGCTTATAGTGTGATTACAAAGCAGCCAGGGAAACATTCACAAGAATTTACTGTTGCAGGACAGTGTACACAGGGAGGCCTGCTGAAGGAAATCAGACTGTTGCTGCTCGGTTCAGTGGTGTTAACATTTCAGCCACAAGGCTGACCTGGTTCAGATAACCTGAAAATGAAAAATCACTTTCAGAGCAAAGAATGAAAGAAAACTAGTTTGCCTCTTCAGAGATTTGTATTTAAAACAAAGCATTTTTGATGAGTTACACGGACTGCTGAAAAGCTCTGTCTGCTTGTAATTTTGCACACAGTCACCACAGAGTTGTGTCTGTGTCAGTATTCAACGTTCTTTCTTAATTCTATTGCTTTGACAAATAGACAATTGTAAATAATTTAAGATTGTAAATTGTCTGTGTCAGTGACTGTCTTTTAAGATTAAAAAAAAAAGTCTTTAAGTGTACTAATGCAATTCATACAGTAGTTCCAAGTTCTAGAGAGCTTATTATTTCATTTTTTTTTCCTGGCCAGTATAACCTGGTGACTGCAAATGTTTAAAAAGCACAATGCAAACTCGACCTAGTTAGTGAGTTTCTTATAACGGTAAAAAATATCTATTTTATTCTGCTCTCTTCTTCGCGCTGCCCTCATCAGATCTGAGCTCTAAATGTTTTTAGTGCAATGCTAGAAATACTGCCAGAATTAATATTTAGAAACTTTAGTTTCAAATGCATATAACTTGTCTATAGATTATAAATATGATGGTCATAGATTACATGTATATATTTTAGCAATGATTTCTTCTCTGTGCGCACTTAGAATTAAACAGAGAAGAAGTAAATAGGATGAAGGCCATGAAGGGTGATGGGCTGAGAGAAATAGTCCAATGAGTAATGCAGACCTTCTGTAATGGTGATCCTCGCTCCTGTGCTTTCTGGACTATGGGGAAAGCCCAAACCACCACTGAAACATGTGCATCAGGCCCAGGTCTCTGGCTGGCATTTGTTTTCAATCTTTTAAAAATCCCTGTGGATGGAGTATAGGGAATATTGTTAGAGTTAGCTGGGCTTTATTTTGGTTTCTAGTCCTTTCTGCTGTTTTAATGTTTGGAATTAAGGACAAATTACAGTGCAGACACTAAAATTTATCTGCCAGACATGAACCAAGAGCCATGTGTGTCCATGTTTTTTTGTACCAAAAAAATAATGATGAGATCTTGATTTGTTCGGTCTTTCTCTCCTAGTGCTTTTTGTCTTAAGACATTCCCTGTTCTAGGGTATTCATCTTGCTTACAGATGTTGAAATGATGCCTTGGATCGTCATGCTGTCCTGCTGCTTTGCTGCCTGTTTGCTTTTCTCGTTAAACTTGCATGTAGCCATGGAGGACAATGTAACATGTGGGGTTGCCCCAAATGCTGCTTCTCTGTGCTTTGCTGCATGCCCAAATGTCATAGCACTTGCGTTTCTTCCATCTTTTTGGTTTATCTAAATAAATTCCTTAATGCAGAGGCAGGAAATACTTTTGCTCTTTAAAAAAGTGCTACCCAATAAAGAACCAAGCTAAGGGCAGAAGATTTTGGCACACCATCTGCCTAATGCCTGCAGCACCATGCTATCTGGTATTTAGAGCAAGGGATACAAGGAAGTGGTTATTTATTGATTGAGGAAACCGCTCAGTGTTTCACTGATTCACTATTGGTTTCCAAATGTGATTTAAATATTCTTTTACAGTGTATAAATCCAGACAAAATGTCATTCACCATATGTTTATTACTAAAACTTGGCACTTACTTGCATCAAAGTGGTTTTCACACACAGACTGTTTGTTTCAAAACCTCTGCAAAGCAGGTATAACTAACATTAGCATTTTAGGGGGAAAACTGCGGCTGAGAACAGAGAACATAACTTCCTCACTGCTGCAGAGGGAGTTAGCATAGGAATYTGGATTACAAACAGCCTTTCATAGTTTCCAATTTTCTTCATGTAGATGAACAGATTTGCATCTTTAATTATTATAACAACTGGATAAATAGTACCTTGCTACTTTCTTAAAAAAAGAGCCTAAAATGCTTGTAAGTCTGGTTTAGAAATATCCAAAGAAATGGTCCTTAACTGAATGAAGATAACTATCTTGCACGGAAGATGCATGATAAATAGCTGTATGCCATTTTGCATACAATTAACTTTTATCAACCAGAACAAGAAACACTTTCCAAATGCATCATTTATATGAACTTTATAAATGACCCACTCTTGTACTGCTGACATAAGTCACTATGATGGAGCCATTTAAAGGGCCTCAAAGGAATAAGCAACTAGGACAAGATGTTTTGTGTGAAACTTCTCCAACAATTTACATATCTTCAGTAGGACTGCTATCAAGAGTTCAGAGACTTTTGGCTTTCAGGCTAAGTTTGAGTTCGAAGGATGCAAAGATAATTGTTTTTTTTCACTTCTGTATTTATACTTGAGCAAATCAAATTATGTGCTGATTTTGGTATTGTCTTGGCTGCAAAGCAGACCTATCAAAAGATTAAATTCACATGCAGGTTTTTGATTTTTAGTTAAGTTCCTAACAAAAATATGAGCTTGATGTTTTGTCTGAAAATGGCAAAAGCAAATATTAAAAAAAATCCATGAGTTCTTTCTCCTAACACGTGGAATTGATTTTCTTTTCTCTTAGAAAAATGCTTTGTGTATATTAACGAGTCTTTCTAGCATAGCCAAAGATTGATGACCCTCAAAGGAGCATAATTATGCAGGCAAGGCTTTTGTCATTATATTTCATTACATATTAGTTTTTATTTATTTTCTCCTAGTGTGAAATTCTTTTATTGCGGAGTGCATGTGCGAGAGAGAGAATGGTAAGAGGTCAATGAAAAAATACTTTCCAAAAGTTGGATTTTCTCCTCCCTTCCCCCCCACCCAGAAAACAAAGTTTGAAAGACTATTAAAAGATGAAATGTGCTCATAAAACATGCAAACCTCTGTTGTTTTATTAAGGTAGGATCCCAGGCATTACATACATTCCCATCTAATACATGTACATTATGAATACTCTGGCACACTTAATTTCAGCATAAAACCAATGTTCTTAAGAGGCTAAATTGCAAAGGAAAATAGATCAATTCCTCTGCACACCACAATTTTTGGCTTTTTGGATTCATATCTATGAAGACATATAGAAGTGTGAATCCCCAGATCAGTGCTCTCTGCCTTAACTCTTTATCACTCTCATTCACTTCTCAGTCCTGCTTATTGGGAGTTTGCATATTTTCCTTCAACGGCCTTATCTCTAATTGCATCCTAGATCTTTTCAATTAGATTTGCACCACCAAGATGACTGTTTCTACTAGGGTTCCTAATTTATCCCTTCCTGGTCAACCTGCAAAGTTTGCAATCCGTCCTTTTTTCTCAATAACTGCTTTACTTTCTTGTGGTAACAAGTCCCTCATTCCTTCTGGTGCTGGAGTTCGTGCCTCTGTACCTTTGGATGCTCCTGCAGTATTTCTGCAGATGGATTGGTTTTCCTTCCCTTTTTCCTATTTTTTTCTTTCCTCAGTGTGCCAGAAAAAGGCACAGCTAATTTCTGTGGCATTTCTAACCTCCACTGTCATCCACCTCTGAGCAGCTTCATTCAGTCTGTGTTTTGTCTGTCACCTCTGTTTTGGATCATGAATCCATTTTACACCGATCTCTCAGTTCAGCTCGTTTGGCTAACCTTTCTTTCTGAGCCAGCACTGTATTGCTTTTTCTGAAAGACTTTTCCCTCCTGAAGTGTTCACAACCTTCTCTGGCACAAGAACTTCTCTACCATTGTCTGTGTTGCCAAAGGTCTGTATTTCAAAAACACCTCCTAAATTAAAGATCTGCATTTTTGGATGCCTGGTGGGAGATACCAAATGGCCTGATTTCAAGAAGAATCAATCCCTCTAATTTCCAAGTGAATTTCTTAGCACATGCCTGCTATCCCACATTAATCGTTTCAAGACCTTTATGTTGGAAACCCCAAATCCTACATCTTCCCTGAGACCCAGGCCATATAGAAGTTGTCATCTTCCATCTTGCAAAATCTAAAATTTATTTCTCTTACACACAGCTGTGTCTCTCCAGCCATACTGCAGCAAATTCATGTGCCATTACTTCTATAGCTTTCGCTCCACATTCCTGGGCACTCGCTTTCCAGCCTGTTCTGCCTTTCTCTTAAAACATTACAGCTAAAAGAGCTTTACTTACTAGTGCTCAGTGACGAAGCCTCACCTATTTTCCCAATGACAGCCCCACCAAAGTGTGGCAGGCTTCAGGGAGGAAATATTGTCACATTTGCCATTCCTGATTGATGAAATACAACATTTAGCAGTCTACGGGGCTAAATCCAAGCTGTAACTCAAGCCTTTCTACCTTTCATCCTGCAATGCTGTCTAGTCTGGAAGCCAGGTCTAGCAGGAAATTGTTACATGTATCTATGCAAGGACTGCAGAGTCAAGTTTCTCTGGCAGGGCCTCTTAGATCAGATGCAGCATGTGTGATTATGTGAAACTGCCTTGCTCTGACTGACAGCTGTGTCTCCCAGTGTGCTCTTTTTCATGATCCCCCTAGTAACTATGCTCAAAGTCTTTGAGGTGTAACTTGTCTGTATGTCAAGTATGGATCGTAAAAAATAGATATATCTATCTCAGACTAGGGAAGCAGTTGCACCATATGATTAGACTTAATGGATATGGAAAAATTGATACTTTACGAGAAAGAAAGGAACAGAAAAGCAACATGTGAAGTGACTACCAGAGATCTCAGCACCCTTTGGCCACAATAAAGCAAAGTTTCTAAATACTGTGAGTAATTGTATGGCTGTAAAGTAAAGCATATAGGAGCATGCTTAAATTCTAGTGATTTCAATGGAGTGTAAAGGAAATCAATTAAAGATGGCTCTACGCAGACAGAGATGAGAGTTAGAGCTTCAGAAGGTTAAAAGGAAATGTTAGCCTCACAGTACTACTTGCTATTTTACAAAGAAGTTACGGTTTATGTAAATCAGAGACAAAAATAATTGATTTTGAGGAAGCATGTTGAGGCAAAATAACATGAAGTAGTCTGCTGCCTGTCGTACGTTCTCTTTAGAGGCACTCAAATAAGACATGAAATAAGCAAATGTCATCTGTGGCACATACTGTAGCTGTGTCTCAAAGGTAAATGTGTGGCCAGGGAATTAGAGATCCTGATCTGTGATTTAAAAACATGGACATTCACCTGTGCAAAGCTTAATTCAGGCCTATCTTGTGATTATGTTATATATTTAAGTGTTACCATAACACACTGGCTGCTCCTACTGAATCTAGTGGGATGGCTCTTCAGATAGTACTCAGACTGAGTGAAGGTGTCACAACCCAGGGTCAGTTCGTATGGACAGAGAATATAGTAAGAAGGCTGATGCAAGTGGTACTGACACATGTACATAATGTCAGGCATTTCCCCTAGTCAAGTACAATATTAGAGTTAAATTGAACTGTTTTTTCTAGTCCTCAAATTGCAATGAAAGGTTAATGGGTAAATGTTATGAATATTACACAAGCTACTACTGTAATTTTGTGATACAGTATACTATTCTGAAAACTTTTATGATACTAACTCTTTCACAAAAGTATTTTTATTACAGACCAAGAGGTACTCATACCTTCAAAGAAAGTAAGTTACCAGTCTTATTTTCATCATCATGCAAAAAAGAAAAAATAAAAGCTGGCTAAATGTTGTTTTCATAAGGTTTGCTTTCCCCAGCATTTTTTGTCCTCTGGGGGTTTTTTAGGACAGGATAAAGCCTAGCAATAGGCATACTCAAAGGACCAATACTGAGTCATTTGTACTGGTTACAAGGCAAATGGCTTTGATATTTTCAGGCTTAGCCAGTTGTTATGACTGGTTTCTACACAAAACTTCCTGGTCGCAGTTATCTTTAATTAAGGCTGGCTGTGCAATCACATGAGGAAGAGCCTAGAGCTGCCCTGGTGAAATGTAAAACTATTTGGAGAGAGATTTTTGCCAGCCTGGGAAAATGGGTGTCCCCAGAGAAAGAGGGACTAAAGAGGGACTACTGCAGAAAGTGTTATACAGAGAGCTATTAGGTAAATGGTGAAGGAAGAGGGGAATCATACCCCACAGGATGGTGTAGCTACAGATTTGCTGCTGAGGAGGCACCGAAATCGCCTGACCCTGCCTGTTTCCTCTGGAGGCTCTTATTTTTGGTTTACACAGTAGTGGTCAGGCAGCTTTTGGTGGCTTCTTTCTGCTCTAGATACACTTCTGCAGACACAGCTAAGGTTATTCATTATCCCCCTTTCTTTCCACTCTTTTGATTGCTTCCCCCTCTTTTTTTCTTTTTTTTTCATTTTTTTCATTTTTTCTTTTATTTTTATTTATTTATTTTTTAAGTATTGGAAGTGCTCAGCTCCCATTGGTACATTAATACTGCTTCAGGTGAGTGGCTAGCAGGTAAAAACAAAGCCATCTGGAGGCGCTCGGGACATGAGTTGTGCTGTCAGCACGGAGGCAGATAATGGAAAACAGGCCTAGCAAAACTGAAGGGAAAGGATCATTAACCAGCATTTCTTTAAGTCTGTGGGAGGAAACCACTGCTCTGCTTTTCCCTGCAAAAYGATGTGCCTGGCTTGTTTCTTTTCTTGTCTTCAAACTGGGCAACCTCAAGAGCAAACAGTGCAGGGAGGAGCTGCTTGTTGGGGATGTTTAATACCCTCCTACCTGTAGGATTAGCCCAGAGCTAAACTGGGCTGCTGGGAGGCAGGAGTTGTTGTGCACAGCCAAGAGGCGTCGTGTCAACCAGTACCCCAGTGGAGGTGGTGGTGGGCAGAGCTCCTGAAACCTGAAATCTTAAGTGTTCACTCACGTACGAATGCAAACCCCTGCTGGCAGATGCTGCCCACGCTTACCCGTAGGTAGGCAACTGGAAGAGCTCAGGGTGTGTATCTGGGCATGCAGGCTTTCTTGTGCTAGTATAAGTCACTAATGGCGTTATGAGGCGTATGGAATATTTTGTTATAGATAACTAGCTCAGAGGAATCCCTACACACACTTCAGAGATGGGGAAACTAGGATTTCAAAGCCATTTTTTTTTAATTTGCCTTTAGGCACTCAGAAAAACAGGAGGAGTTAGTTAAGAAATGGCAGCCATCCATTTTACTTCAAAATTTGCCTATGTTTTTGGAGGGTCCTAAGCAATTCACAGGATAATTTGCAAAAGGCTATATAGACGATGTACAACAGAGCTGTTTTTCAGGGCTATTCCTTACCTTCTGTAGGTGTTCCTGGCTGTGTGCATCCCTGTGACAGCTAACTGTGGGATGAGAGCTCTGTTCCTGACACAGCAGAGATGCCTCTGACAAGTGGAAGGGAAAAGACCAAGCCTAAACCAGCCTGTCCAGATTTTGGGGTAGGCCTGCGACTGCCAAGCCTTACTCAAGAAAATGTATCCATCTGACTCAGCTTAGGGGGTCACGGGGAAGAGAGCACACCAAATGTTTTGAAAGTCCTTGCCTCCATAAGAAACTGGCATCTTGCAAATGCTTCTACTGAAAGCTCACTGCATTAACTGAAGCAGTAACTCCACAGATGAATAACCCTAACACCTTAAAAGAACAGCCTAGGGTAGCACAGGCTGGCAACCTGTTGCAGTCAAAAGTGACTCAGATGAATCAAGATGAATCACCATTTAAGCCACTTTGCATTGCCTCAGAACTTTGGTGTGGAGAGGTAGGACATTAGCATGGACCAAGGATGTTAGGATGCAGGATGTCACATGGAGCAAAGTGCTGCCAGAGCACGTGGTATATTGGCCACTGATCTAAATAAAGAGAAGATATATGTTTATGAAAATATATATAAAGTATGTAGTACAAGCAAGTGATCTGGAGGTAGGGGAGAAAGATTTTGGAAAACACATAAACACCTGAATTTTAATGTGCATACCAGGGTAAATGTTGTATTTTTTTGAATCACTTAAAAAATAACTAAAGGATGAAACAGAGAATAAAATTCTCATCCAGAAAACATTCAGTTTCCTACATAAGCCTGTTGAGACTGTTACAGGAGATAGGTTGATTTCAGGTTTGACTCTGTGGAAATTAGTTTTATTCAGTCTCAAAGGGGAGGAATCAAAAGATGTGGAGGATGTTTTTGTTAAGTGTGTCTTGTGATAACAATCAAGTGTTTGGGAGCAAAGCAAAGGGATTTCCTTAAGAAACTGGGCACTATCTAAGCAAATGTCAGCTCAAAGCAGTGCAGTGGTGCTGACTGCAGCCACTGCGGATGCAGCTTCAGCATCTGCCTCCTGTGTGTCCTCCGCAGGATAGTTTTGCCTCCACACCTGGTGGGAGCAAGGCTGGGCAGATGGGCCCTCCTAGCTCAGGCCTCAGATAGATATTTTGATCTCTAATTGCACTTTTTTGGTTATTCATCCAGACGTGTGTTTGGGGAAATCCCGACACCTTAGGACAACATTTCCACAAGCAACAAGATTGTTTAAAAAAGAAAATAAAACAAGATTACAGATGATGTATTGAAATGCAAATCCATTTTGTCTCTATCAAATAGGCAGAGATGAAATAAGAATTTTGTATCATCAGGGTCAAAAAGTAGAGAGTTGAAAACAAATGAAAAACTAGGTCAGGCAGGAACAGGGTAAAGGCCTTAAAAAGAGGAATGATCAATTGACCTATAGTAAGCATGAATGAATGGAGATGACTGTAAATTGAATAGGATTAATTAGAAATGTAGCTTTATATACACTTAGGTTATTTATTTGAAATTCAAGATGCATGCATTTAATCTTATTCCAGTTGCCATAACAACCTGATACAAGTATCACATCATCTTTTATCGCATTATTTTGGATACAATTACATTATTTTACAACTTTGGTTGCTAGGAGAACACAATACCTTTTTGTGTGCTTCAAATAATTCTCACTTTGCAGAGACATTAGCTTCTTGTTTCTAGCCTCTGAAATAGCTTATGTAATCATTTGCAAAGCAAGAAACCTAATTATAAACGTAGTAGTGAGTTGCACTTGGAAAATTATCTGTGAGAGGATGGAGAGGATTTTCTCTTGCTGGGGTGCTGACGCAGGTGGCTGTTCTTGAAGAAGAGTTGGGGAAGGGAGGACACAGAAGTTTGGGGGGAAAACGTTACAGAAGGAGGCATTTGAGAGGTAGCGAAAGCTGAGGATCATATTCTGCTCTTGTTTTGATGAGTCTTCAGTATTTTTATATTCAAGAGTACCAGCTGAATTCCATARTATCAGATTTACCCAGGCAGGTGTAAATGAGCGGCACTCTCCTGCTTCATGCGAAAGGGCTCTGTAGCCTGTTGGTATTTTCCAGAGGAGAGATGCAACAGAATTCTCTGTTGCTCAGTCTTTTTCTCTTCTGGAGCCATAGATCACTTCTGTTATGTTATTTCAGAAATTTTAGATTTTGCCCCAYGTGCACACATGGAAAAAGGGCTGGAAATACTTCCCTACCTCTGGTAACGCTGGATGTTTTAATGCTTTGAAACTTATAGAGGAAAAAGCATAGCAAGTCTGTACATGCTAAGGATTTTGTGGTTATTGTGGGGATTATAGAGGTCTAGAATGAATAAAAAGATGAATATTGAAATATTTTAAGGTGTTTTCAAAAACCAGGGTTGTTAGTAGGAGCAGGGTTTTTCTCTTTTTTTACCCCTCTTAGATTGCTTTTTTATTATTACCGTAGCTCTCTACAGAGATTTTGTTCTTTAACTATAATCAATAGTGTGAAATGGAAGAAAAATAGTTTTTTCTTAACCTTCCTCCCTCCTCTGCTTTAAATTGAGACTGCAATTAAAAAGAAAAAACAAGCAAACAAACAACCAAAAAAAACCCCAGTTGCCCAAGAAACAAAACAGAAAATCATGGAGCAGCCTAAGTATCAGCATCATCTTGTTTTCCTTTAGTTTTATCCTCTGAGAATTACAGTGATTGGACAATAAATACAGCAGTGCCAAGCAATGAATTTGAATAATAATGTGCATATCTTAGAACAAAAACAAGCCAGTGGCGTGTTCTCTGTTTTTCATGGCTGCTGTGTGCCTCTCTGTAGGTGTGGAGAGACAGAGCTTATTGACACGGACCAGCAGGAAAAAGGATTTTATCTCACAGACTAGGTTCTGCTTGAGAAAACAACAGAACTAACATTTCTCATTGGTACAGGGCCATCTTCCCTCCACTACAAAACGTCAGGCTCTGGCATCTGCAGATGACCTTGTTTCTTTTAAATGAGAGCCTGACTCTCCAAAGTGTCGCTAGGAATACAGGCTCCAGTTAACAACGCAGGTTTGTAGGTTTCTGACACTATTCTCAAAGCTTCTGTGGGCTGCTGCAGCCTACAAGCAAAGGATCATTTCTGCTTTGCAAGATTCAAAGGAGAGGAAGGGAAAAACTGGGAAGGAAAAGCTAGTTTCATTATTCCATGCTAGCAGAATAACAGAATACATTTCCTTTAATACTAAGTGTGTCATTTGAGAAAAAATCCTGCTGTCTGATCAAGCTCTCCATTACTTATTTTTGCAAGTGCATGCACAAATCCAGCAGCTAAGCCTACAACACTGCTGTATGTTGGAACCCAGAAAATACTGCAGGGTGTTTCTAAAGAATAGCAGTTTAGAGTTGTGGGTGGTTTGTGGGTGTAAAAAAAAAAAAAAAAAAAAGACTGCATACTGAGGCATCTGAATTAGGCTTCTCTTTAGGCTGCTTACATTCTGTATCAAAATTGTTAAGATCCTGATTCTGCCATCCTTATTCCTACCTACCAGTGTTTGCACATGTGGGTAATTTTATTTAAGTGTTACCCAGTGTATCCAAGACCCTAACACAGAAGCTGAGCATCAGTGTGGCTGAAAGCAAGTGGAAAAACGCTGAGCTTTTACCATACATATTGATATCCCCTTTATTTTTAGCAACCGATGAAAGCCAAGATCAGTTGGTCACCAAACCATGGTGCACGGGTGACACGCTGCCTGTGTCATCTTTCCACGGTGCTCACGATCCTGGCGGCTGCCAAGATCACCGCCATCAATGTCAACAGAGGGTGCAAAATGCTGTTGCTCTGCATGTGCCGCTTGCTTGCGCCATTCCTCTCACTGCCATGCCACAGTATGGGCCCTTGGTCCTGCATCCTAGCAGATGACTGCAAGGATTTACCCCAGCTCCAGCCCCTCTGTGGTCAGTCAAGGCCATCACCATCTCAGGACTTTCAACAGCTCTTATCTTCCTGTTTTTTTTTTTTTTTTTCCTTGTTTTTGCAGTGGTTATGGGTTTTTTTTGCAAAATTCCTTCCTCTTCCAGCTTTGATTCCTGTTGTTCTTGTCCTGAAGTGTTGTCCCACAGCTTGCAGAGCTAGGATTGGAGCCAGTTCTGATAGGCCTCTCTCCAGTTATCTCTTTTGCAGCCAGTATGTAAGATGGGTAGATGTTGTCCTCTGTTCCCAAGCTCCAAGCGCTTTGTAAGGGACATTGCAGGGCATCATCAGAGCTGCCTTGCCCCTCACAGAGCCAGGCTGCTACCGCACTGAGGCAACGTGCTCCTTGTGCAGCCAGTTTGCCGCATAGGCAGCTGATTCCAGCCTTGCGTAATGGGGTTTCTCAGTTACCACTGAGAAAAAACAATCCTTGTTCTCCCTTGAGCTGAAATTTTGTCTTTTTTTTTCATTGCAGTAACAGCCTACTTTATAACCTCTGCTCTTCCACCATGCCTCGGTATTGGTATGGAGTAGAATTCAACTCGACCCAAATTGTTATTTCAACAGCACGCCTAGCAAGTTCCCCTGGTAGTTTATAGCTGTTATTTTGCTAATGGAAAGTTAATCATTGGCTTGAAACTGTGCAAAAATGTTAAGGGAAAGAATCACAAGATCACAGGAAGAACTCTAATATGTTCTCTAGCTTGTCTCTCTTATTTGCCTCTGCAGACTTCAGCTCTAAATACCTCAGGGTGAAATGTGTCTGAGCATTTCAACACCTAGCAAATATTAACTTCCTCAGAATAGATTAGAACAACAAGGCTTGGAGGGTGCCTTTATGCTGCAGCCTGTGAAGATGAAAAGTCTGAAACTTGAGGTCTGTGGAAAATTTCGCTTTTAAGTTCTGCCCTTCATTTCTGTAATTTTGTAAAAGACTGCACTGGAACTGAAAAATACTAACAGAAAAACACTTAGAACATGCAAGGACCTTAAAGTGCTTTACAAACATTACTTCATGAAGCCTTTTGATGCCCTTTCAAGGTAATTATGGCATTGTAATAACAGTCTTCCCACTTTCAGAAATGGGAAAATTAAGGATTCTCACAGTGTAATGCAGAGCCAACTGACTTGCAATGTCAATCAGTTATCTGCAGATCCTCTCATCTCTGTTGATCAGTTCTAGTGTGCAGTACAGATGTGTCCATCTGCATTCTCTACTTAGCTAACCTAAGCACACTGTTAGCTGAGCTGTTTGTAATCTGTATTCACTGTATTCAATAATGCTGAGCACTTTTCTTTCAGAGCTCTATTTTTGCTGCTCAAAAGCAATGTTGCGGTGACTGTCCATTAGAAGTAAACTCAGTAATCTGAATGGCAATCATCATTTCAGGAAGCCAAAAAGGTAGGATGCAAAAAGGATACACTTGTATGAACCCTACTTCTTATTTGTTTTAGGTCCTTCCCTAGCAGTCATTTCCTCACCATACCTCATGGTTTTCATGAATGTGTATTGATTTTAGTGAATTATTTGGTCAAGGAAATCACGAAACCAAATCTGCAAAGATTTGAAATCTGCTTTTTCTAACAATTGCTATATAGTAGATTTTCAAAACCTGGCAATCTGCCTGCACCTCAGCACTAAAGTCCCTGTATAAGCCCCATGGCAGAGCAGGGTTTGAACAATGTGAATTTGCAGAGGACACCTGCTGCTCTCCTCAGCTGGGGGCATTGAGACCCCTCTTCAAAACAGCAACTTCCAAAATCTGAGCTCCAAGTTTTGGGGCAGGTTGTGTCCATTCTGCAGGCTGGATGTGGTCCATAGTCCTCACCTCCTGCTTCACCTAGTCTCACTCTGCAAATGGACAAGATGTTGGTAGCCACTCTCTGCCTTGGCGTACTGGCTTCCTTCGGGGGGAAAAAAAGAAGCACAGGCAGCAAAGGAGCTATGTCGTACTCCAAGTGACCTTCTAATTTGGAGGAGCAAGGGGACTAGGCCTTTGAATCACACCTAATAAAGTAGTTGTCCTGCAGTAAAAGCAATGTCACTGAGCACTCAACACTCTCAGCAAAGTCTGCATGGCCTGGAAGACCCACAGCACTCTCCTTTTTTCCAAACAGTATATTCTAAAGCAGGGAATGATACACAACTAGCTAAAAATGCATAGGAAAAATATAGAGAAAAATAAAATTCTGGTGTGTATGCAGAACTAGCAAGTGGAGTATGCGGAAGTGCTACATGCCTGTTGATAATTTATCTGGGAAGTTAGGGGGAGGTTGTGTTTTTTAGAAAATATAATCTGGCCATCCATAGAGAACAAACACAGATTTTGGTGGGTAGGACTGTTTGCCTCATAGCTATGCAGCTGTGTTTTTTAGGAACAGCGTCCCGTAGGAATATAGTCCACACAGCAAAACAGGCTGTCCTTTTTCTTTCCTCAGATTTGGACCATTTGAACAAGTGAAAAAACAAAACAAAACCCAACTTTGGAAAGAGGAAATTCTGCTAGGGACAGAATATTGCACACTACTATGTGATATCTGGAGCAATGGGTCTTACATAGAGGTCAGGGTACTTTTTACACTATTGGCAGCACTTACTACCACAGTCTCACTGCTGCAACCCCCATTTTGTAATAACGTGCCTGCCCACAACTCCTCTTGATGAGTACAATGAGGCGGTTGTCAGTAAATCAGCACCGCCTCAGTGGCCTCTTTCTCTCCCTCAAGGGGAAACAGGTTTTTTTCTGTGGCAACATGCAACGTAGAAGTAAACCTGGCTTTAGGATGTTTGTATTTCAACTTGCTTGCCCTACTGCTTTAGTATAAATTACACTGATTTCTAGCAATCTTGGATACTTACAAAATTAATGAGGCAAGAGAAGACCACTATATGTAAATGCCAGGGAGCAGCCTGCACTGCTGCTATTTATGGTGGTATTTTATTGCATTATGAAAGCTCTCATTGAAGTACAAAGTTCTAGATGCTGTACAAGTTTTAAGACCATAATAAAACTAAGATTGCATACAATGGCCAAGAACTAGACACTCAAATGAACTGGAAACAGGCACATACACACAAAGGACTAATTATCTTCTCCAAACTGCTGTGCTCTTGTCTCTCAAGTGAGTCACAAAAAGTGGCATGAGACCAATCGTCTTATTCTCTTTCTGGATTTCATGGCAGTCTCCCTAGACAGGACTTCAAAGAAACAATTAATGGGAAGCTTATCCCAGAGAAGACTTCATTTGTTGCTGAACACTGGGCCCTGTCACTGCTCTGAGCTGATGGTGCCTCTCCCTTGATATATTTCAACATTGCCAAGTGCAGGCATGCAGGCCTTTGGCCACAGCCTGAGCCAGACAGAGCAGAGCCAGCTGTCACCCAGAAGCCACATAATTGTGTTAACCTGGGTCCTAGCCCAAGTCAAAGTACCTCATTTGTCAGCACTGCTGCTTTTTGGGACCTCAGCTAGTTTCCATACAAGGTACTGAGGTAGCCCTCTATGCTGCTTTGCGCTTTATTGCACTGTACACCTCTTCATTAATGGTTTCCAGAAAATTGCAGTATCTTTCTGCGATGTATCTTGTGTTGTACAAGCAATGATGCAAGCAGATGTCTTGAATCATATCTGTTTGTTCAAAACACTAATAAATACATTAAGCACTTGCTAGTTAGCTCTTGTCAGTAGCAGCCTTCTCCTGCCAGGGACCTAGCTGATCAGCACAGCATAGCACGCACTTTCCATAGATAACGAATAATTATGTTGAGCGAGTTTTTCTCTTAGACCTAAGCAGTAAATGCCTTTGTATCGTATCTCACTGTTAAGGTCAATATAAAGTGGCCATAGTGACTCTAGAAACCATTTCTCTGACTGCAACGTGCCAAAGTTTGAGAGGTATAAATGCATGGAATCCACTGAAAATACTAGCAGTATATACTGTTGTTTCAGGCACTGCCTGTTGAAACTAGAAAGGCTYGTATTCCTACTTCTACATAACGCTAATCCCAGTGAGAACAGAGCCTCTTCCAGGCACTCTGGTGAAAGTAAGTGATACTATCCAGAGATAAGTAAGTCATAAACTGCCTTCTAAGCTTATGTTGCAGAGATCACTATAATAAATGTGTGACTTTTTTTCTTTTTAAAGAAAAGTGTTATTGTACGTTTTGCAGTCAGCAGTGGAAAATAACATCAAACTTAGGTCCCGCTGTGAGGAAAATTTGGAAGTATCCCTACAAGTACTGCATTAGAAAATACATTGGTTTTGTCCACAGTGCATGAGTGTAATTCCTTCATGTTGTGTCTGCTATAAAGAGCAAAGGGCAAAACACAGTCCTTCCTTTAGGTGGACACTTGTGCCTGTTCTAAGCCTGTATGACTGATCAGTGCATGAGCATCTGCTTTCAGAGCTTTCTCCCTACAGTCAAGGTGAGCGGTGGGATCTGTGCACAATGCCACAATATCCAATTTAGACCAAATCCATTTTTTCCTGAGACCACCAAAGGAGGCAATCAAGATGTGTTGGCTCTGGGGGTGAACTGGAAGGGAAAATACTCCACCATGGGGAGATAACGCTTGATTTATAGCTTTACCTCATGCTTTTTTCTAGTTGCTACTGTGCTGACTGAAGAGGCTGCTGTCTCTTGTACACCACCTCTGACCTGCCAGTGCAGGGGATCAGGTAGGTCCTTCTCTAATCTCTTTCAATCCAAAGGAGCCAAGGTAGCTAAAGCTGCTGTGCAAACTGATGTGCTTGATATAGCTGCAATGTGTTGAGTGGCTTGGAAGTCCAGGAGGGCCATAGTCTCTGGCAGGCATCAATGATGAGCATGAAGGTAGTCTGGAAGTCCAGATTTGTCTATTTGGCACTGCTTCTTCCAGCAGAGGAGCTGTGAGATTATCCCAAGCAATGCAGATGCTCCAGATAAATGTTGGTGTCTGTAGGGCTGTAATTTTCAGCTAAGAAGTGGGCGCAGCCCAAGACACTCTGCTTCAGTGTTGGCAAAAAGATTCCTGGATCAGTTAGGGTTTCAGTCTAAAAAGATACTGTTTTGACAAATGGCAGCTACTTTTCATTTACATTCTCCTTGTCCTGATTTTCAAGAGGGTTTTATGGTTTATCCTGTAGTATTGTGTTAAACTTACTAAGCAGGCACTGCACCTGTATCTGAATTCAGATTTTTTCTAATTTCATAATTGCATCCCAGAGGAAACTCTGAGCACACTAAAGACAAACATGAGATTACAACTGTTCTTCCAGGTCCACCATATATTCTGTGGTGAAAAGAGCACTCTGTGAGTGTTCAGTGACCACTCAGAGCCCAAATTATCACTTTTATTTGATCACTGTTTCAAATTCTTCTGCTTAAAGATACCTGACTATTTCTGGCACATGTAACAAGCCCGAGAGAAGACAAGTGCTTGAGAGAGAGTCTGGATAGAGAGAGTCTGGATAGTGAGACTATGTAGATACTCAAGTTGCTCAAATGCTGCTAGAGATTTTCTGTGTGTGTTTTTGCCTGTTGCCTGGATTCAGCCAGGAAGAGGTAAGAGGTATTTGTAAATATGGGTGATGGTTATAGAATCAGGCCTCCTTAGATTAAGTTGACCTGTGAAAATGTTAGGATCTCGCTGATCTCTACCTCAGTGCCCTTCTTGGGAACTAGGAAGCATTTGCTGTGTTATTACAGCTGCAGTTGACTGTTCCGATGGTAAGCAAACAAACTGTGCTAAGAGGCCTTCTGCCCTTGAGATCCTTTCCAGTGTCCACACAGATTGCTACAGCAGGAAAATCTTAGCAAAAAGGCTATTGAAAGTACAAATATGGCAAAACAGGAGTGAATAGCCATTAAAGATTGCTGGGTTTGCTTTGGCAGGCAGAATAAGATGCCAATTTAACCAAAATCTGCTGAGGAAGCCATAGGTGACTGAGGTACTCTCAGGGAAGTGAGCTACACAAGTCCTCACAGAACCTGTGGGGTACAGCCTAAAGGACAACATTTCTTTTATCTTTATTATTATTATTTATCGTTATTTTTAAAGAAAGAGGTATCTAGCCTCTGCATCTGTTTAAAGATGTGATGCCTCTGCTAATGAACTTTGGAAGCCTCTATGCTGTGAGGGGGTTGTGGTCTCTTGTGGAGGTATCAATTTTGCTGGGCAGGAGGACCTGCTGCAGAACACATGCATTGTGCTCTCTTGTAGGAGAGCACAGGCCTCGCTGCCTAGCCCCACTGTGCAACCTCTGCCTTCCTCCTTTAACAAAGTAACCTGCAAGTCATCACATTTTCCTTTCTTTGAACTGTGACTCCAAATCCATAATGAACAGTGCATATTTGAAGTGTTCATTTTGGCCTAATGGTTTCTTAATCCTTAGCAGTCAGAAGGTGGGGTGGGGGCGACTTACTGAAATTATATGAGCAGCAGACAGCTCTGTCCTCAATACCTCAAGGTACTCTAAATTAATGCTGATAGAGCTGGCAGTCTATGCTAATCCTCAACTAAATGCATGAAAACTGATTAATAAAACAAAGCTTCAAGCTCCAGCAGTTCCTGCATTCAGGTCACTGACCCTATTTTAAGTAACAGGCTTTTGTACTGATACATGGTTCCCATTCAACGCACGGGGAGGCAGAAGTGACGAGGAGAGTCATGCATTTGTCTGTGCAATGGCATGGCTTCTCCAAAGCACATCTGTCCCCCAGTTAGAAAAGAATCTGCCATTAGATACTCTTTTTACTAAATCCTCCACTTATGTCCTATTAAATGCTTCCTGATGTTTTGTCCTAATGTTCTCATTACTTAGTAGTGACAGAAGAATATATTTTGTTTCCAGGAGAGCAAAAGCCATATTTTCTARCTGTGTTTATCTCACTTGGGAGTTTATTCTGAATGCAGTGCTATTAAGATTGCATAAATTTAAGCCAGGAGTGGTTTATGACATGCTTAAAGTGTGTATCTAATTTGTTTATACTGGTGAATTGGGTAGGAGGTAAAAAGCATATTGCTTCTTCTGGATACAGTCTGAAGGCTTAGCTATATCTAATTCAGTTAAAGTTAATGAAATATTTTAGTCCAAGAGATAGAGACCTCTGCCTTAAGTAATTGCCCTTACAGGCAATGGAAGTCCTCCTACTAGTGCCTTCAGTGTCTCAGATACTTTGAGAAAGAGAGGCTGGAGTGTCTTGCCACTGCCATCACAGTTTTGCAGCCTCAGAGCAGCCAGGAAAGAGTAATTAGCTAGAGGTTTATTGTATTACAAGGTCAGCAAGTTTGTCGCATATTCTTCAGGAACTACCCTAACGGCCAACTGCTTTACTGTGATAAGCCACAAAGAATGCAGAGTTCCCACCAAATGCAGCACAGGGATTTGCTTTATCCTCTTTAAGAAGACTGTTATTATTACCATGCCCTTTGCCAGGACAAATTTGGTCAAAAGACTATAGACTGCTTTCCCATCCCAAACAATTCCAATCTGTAACCTGTCAACATGGACTCCCTCCCTCCACTCCTTGGTTCTTTTGTGTGCCTGTGTCTGCTCCCACACCAGTGCTCAGAGCTAACTGCAGCAAGCTAACATGGTGTGGGGAACTCTCCAAGGGTTAAACGCACAAATTTGCTCGCCAGGGCCAGAGCTTATGCCTCTTAAGGACTGAATTTGTCTTCATGAGCTGCTGTCTCAGTGGAGACGCCCTACCTTCCAGAAATGTTCGAAGGTGTGTATTATTCCCGAGCCACTTGAGCAGGGGAATTCACAGTTATTTTCCTTAGACTTCACAGGAACTGTAAGCTGCAATTTGGATTCTGTGCAAAACCCTCTGTGCACAAAGCCTTGCACCAATGGCTAATGTTCACTCCCGCTGCAGACTGAAGGGTACATTTGCAAGCAACAAAAGAACAAAAAGCATTAATTTCCTATGCAGTTTATAGATGCTGCTTAGCATCCTGGGCTTTGACTTCCAAGCACATTCTTACTTCAGTGCAAAACCTGTGACAGAAAATTGGATTTCACTGAAGTATAAGGTGTTCAAAACACTTATTGCTTCTGTCTCACTTGAAAAACAGCTCCCTCTCAGCCCCGAGATATATTAATATCTTTCCCTTGTCACTTCCTCCAAGTTCAGCTACAATAAGAATGAAATTCAGTGGAAGTTGCAAGTACCAGATCATCTTTGTCAAGAGATGGCAACAAATCATTATGGAGCAAGTTGTATTTAATCAGCACTTTTCAGAAACTCGTATGCTGTTCTTTTTCCCCTTCTCTCTCTGAAGTAAATGAAGTTCATTTTAAAATGGGATGAATCTTCTGTGACTGCTTAGTCTAGTCTTGACAGGGCAACCTGAGCTAAAATAAGGCTGTGATGTTGTTGAGCTTGAAGAAAGAAAATTGAGCAACTAGAGGAGCTGAGGGAGCTGTGCAATAGACCCTCTTCCTCCAACACTACATATAGCACATCCTCCACTCGCACCAAGCAGTGGCGATTTCATGTGTGGAATTGTTCATGGGAATTAAAATACAGCCTCTTTGGGAAGCTGTAATATATCTTGTATTGTTCTGCTAATCGTTAAGTCTAACTTAAGATGGAGAAGGTGGTGGATTTCTGGCCACGGAGAGGAACAGAAAGCGTCCCCTTAAGAGGACTATAACCAGTAGGACTGTGGAATGATTGTAGGAGCTGCTAGATCTTTTTAATTTTTTTTAATTATTTTTAACCTTCAAAACTGAAGAAGCAAATAGGTTCTTTGAGTCATCCTGTGAAACTTTCACAGCAAGCTGTGAAATTCTCCTGAATGGCTGAACTTCTGTATAAGTTGTCTGGGGGTATTTTTCCACAATAGAGAGGGAAAAAGAGAGAAAGAGAAGCTGCAAACCAGGAAGGACTAATGCCAAAAGAGAGACTTTCTCTGCCAAAGTTGAATTTCATTCCTCTTCAGTTTTTTAGGGGAAAAGCCATGAATAACCTCAATCCCAGAAGGCTTAAATGAGCCTTAAGTAATGTTTTCTATGGGGCAGCTACATAGGGCGAAGGTCGTATTACAAAACTGGCACCTGAAATGAACGATAAGAAAGCTTTCCTTTACTCATACTCATGTGCTCTGAATCCTCTGAAAAAATCATGGTAGAGAAGGAAGGATCATTGGGAAAAGAAAATTGAACCGAAACATTTTTTATTAGCATAACGATTAGTAGGGAGTTGTCTCTGCTTTATGGTATTCAAGGTCACATCACCACTGTAATATTTGGGTTATTTTGTCAGATTCATATTTTGAGTTTTATATACCATAAATCATTTTGCTTAGATGACGATGCAAATTTTGCTAGAATGAGAACTAATGAGGCATGGTACGAGGTCCCAGAGAAAGATCTTATGTTTTTTTTGGAAGGAATACCAAAACAGGGACAGAGACTGTTTCTCCACTGGTCTTTACATACTCTTTGTCTCTATATGCTTCTTCACTTTCAGGAAATCAGGTTATCTGAGAGTGACTAAAACTTCTTAATGAACCCTTTTACAAATGACTAACTGTTCTTCCTTTTGCCATTTCTTTCCTTTCCCTAGACCATCTTCCACTTCAAAATCACTGTCTGATGAAAGAAACCTCACATTCTTCAGCAGCATCATGCAGTTGGTTTTTAGGATAGCATTTATCTGCGATCTTCAAAGGCTTCTGAGGGACCTGGATGCCATTTCATAGGAAATTTGTATTATTTAAGCTTTGAAATATCCCAACCCAAGGCCTCCACATTTTTTTAGGAAATTGAGCTATTTTCTGATAAAACTGAATTTCTGTTCTACTGAAGGGACAAAATAACATCTTCTGTACTCAGGGCAAAATTCTCATATCAGTGTAACAGATTGCATCCTGGGTTGGGTGAAGCTCAGACATATGGGGAGTGAGGTGGTGACTTGTCTTCCCTGTAGCATGTGCATAACTATAATTTTGGTGTTAATATGGCAAACTAGTAGGCATCCCCTTGAAGTTTAATCTGAATTCAGCAACTTTAGTGATTATTTGAACTTCCTGAACCAATAAAATTAGTCTAGTATTCTAATCCCCAAACTCACAAGTTCATAAATGGGATTTCTAGTACTCATTATGTCTCATATTGACTGAACATAGCAAATGTACAATAAACAGCCATTCTGCTGTGACAATATCACAAAAATTTGAGAAGAAACAAGATCTATTCCAAACTTTTAAATAAGCAAAATTCAAATTTCATTCAGAAAAAAATGAGCAAGGATTGAAGAATACCTTTGTTCTTTTTCTCTCTCTTGTTTGTCCCAATATATCCATTATACTGCTTTACTGTGCAATGTGTGACATCTGTAGGAGTCCAGCTTCTCTCCCAAGGGCATAGAAAATCTTTCCAGCATCATAAAGAAACATAGCATTGGTGAACTCTTTATGCCAGATGGAATTGGTTCAGTTTTAAATAAATCTGAGGAATAATGCTGTTCAGTTAACACAATGAACTTTTGTCCTTTGCTATCAATAGCTTTGTCACTTCCTCATATATCATTGTAACATTTTTGGGCAGTATGTAAGGCTTACCTTTACATGTGCAAAAAAAAAAAATCTAGCAAAAAAATGCATTTTATTTCATTTGTATCCTTACTCTAACAAGAAGTAATAATGTCATGAGCATTATATATGGTACAGACATAAGCAGTCACCATAAAATGCCACATAAACGTATGTAATTGGGTCCAGTGCACTAACAACCACTCTGACAGTTGCTGAGAACTTGAAGGTTAAAGGATGCTTTGCTCCAGCCACTCATACCTTCTTGACAACTTTTTGTGCTGCATAATGGCTAGAAAGGAGAAAGATTTCTCTGTTTAGTCTAATGAGAACATACAGCTCAGGGCTACTGCTCTTCAGCTAATGTTTTACCAAAACCTGTGGCAGATTTCCCTTCAGCATTACTATTCTTGGCTATCTGCCCCTGCTTCTTTGCCAGAGATTGTTCTCCCTCTCTCAAGGGTAGCAGAACAGATCATATCTGTGTTTCGGGCAACACCAATGTACTAGGAAATCATTGATCTCAGGATCTGTATCAGTTCAGGACTGTGAACTGGGCTGGCCAAAGCACAGGCACACAGCTTGGTCTGCTGCCTTTCTTACAGGAAAAACAGCATCTGATGGGGTGGCAGCTGGGGGGAGGAAGGGAATACCTTTAAGCCTTGCATCTAAATTGTTCTGTCCTTGGCTATAATCACTCCTCCAAGGAGCTGAGTAGGAAAAGCAGGAGGTTAAAACAGCAGGAGCCAGAGTTTTATCAGTATTCCTGAAGGTGATTAGTGTATGATTTGCAAGATTTTTAAAAGGGGCTATATGTATTTAGTTTCAAAAATTTAGCCATGGTGTCCATTGCAGATGAGAGGAAAAAGCCATAATTCTTTCGAAAATCCAGCAGAACCTTAAATCAGTACAACCAACAGGACATGTTTACATTTGAGGAAAAAAAAAAACATAATTAAATTACTGCAAGAAAATTCTATGTTGGCATCACTCTCTTCTTGGAAACTGACCACCTAAGAGGCACCAGGCTGCTGCTGTGCAGAAAAGATGCTGCCATATTGATGAGCTATGGCTTGTAGAGAAACAAAGCTCTAAAGAAAACAGATCTGAGAGAGAAATTTTCAAATCACTCTGAGTCTTGTACTAAGAAAAAAACAAGACAGCTTCAAGTATTTCTCAACATAGGATGGAAATATGGTTATARGGAAGGTGAAGGTTGATGGAGATGAGGCCTATGAAATGGGTTTACATCAATCTTGTGAGGCACCGTAGCATATCAAAACACTTCAGTGAAATCAGGAAAGATAGATTTTGACACAAATATGTCTTCTGAATCAGCTAGATGCCCATCTCCCTGCTGACATTATTCACAGGTGAACTTTGAGAAGTGCTAGTCTCATCCAAATGAAAAAACAGTTAACTTCTTCCCATTTTCAGACAAGCTAACTTCTGAAGGAAAATATATAGTTAGAGGAAAGAATAACAGTTCTGATGAGCATATAGGACTGGAGGGACTTCAAGCAATTGGCTACTCAGTCTGTGTAGCTCTACTAGGAAAATGTAATTTTGTGTTGCTGAAATATAATAAATTCCTCATTTCTTCATATTTCACATTGGGCCCTAATTTTACTGGCTACTGTTGCGAAAATAACTAAAGTGTTCATAACTGAGAATTTAAATGAAATATGAGGTCCTGTAATTAACCAGAAAACTCAGCTTATCTCAGATAAACAAACAATGTAGTTCCTAGCGGTGCCAGATAAAACTTCTAGCTCGTATTTTTCTCCTCCATTTTTTCAAATGGGTATTTTCTGAGGTAGTACCGATGTAACTTAGTACCAAATTGTTCAAAACACTATTGTACTGTCTGAGCTGCACACAGAATTGTATTAGTGATACGTAAGAAGGTGTGGGAGAGAATTGAAAAGATGGAGGTCAATTCATCAGAAGCTTGAACAATATCTGAAGCTACTGTGGTCTAAGTAARTTGCTACCTAGATGAAAGAAAAGTATATTGCATTTTTAACTTTCTGTTATGTTGTGATGTTGCAAGACTTGTGTCTGCTTATTTGCCTGCACTTACAACTCTTCTTTGATTTTTTTGAATGTTTCTGTGAAAGGATTATAATAGAAAGAGAAAAATGAAGGAATATAGGATTATCTTTTGAACTCAGTTCCCAAATCAACAAAGGAATGTACCTGAAAATGATTTAGGTGGATGTTCAGTCTGCAAAACAACCTATTTTACCATAAAAACACTGTGTAGCATTCTCAGAATACTTAAATTTGATTTGAAAATACAAAATCTTGCTCTGATGTGGTACAGAGAAAGAGTTTTAAGATTTTCTTCTCTCAGAGGTGAATGTTTGGAGTGGACCCATAACAACTAATATCTGGATAAATAACTAACCTTCTTGGCTCGTTGTTCTTCAGTGGGCGTGCTCTGACCTGTGGAGATGCTCTCCTGACCCTGTCACAAATATTTCCAGTCAAGCCTGGAACTTGAGGCAGGCTCTTTCACGAAACCTTAAAATAAAAAAAAAGTTAGCTGTTAGTACTAAAGAGCCTCTGTTCCTTCAAAACGGCAGCCAGGCAATAGACAGCAATGCACAAGTGCCCCTGCTTCTACTAACATGAGCAATAAAAAGAAAACACGTTTTTCTGTTGACATCGGTGAGGCAAAGAGTGGGCCCAGCTTTCTTCACACCCACACAGTATGTTTAATTAGAAACTATTTTCTTCTAAGGACAGACATTTGATTTTTCTGAGATGTTACAAAGAGCTTAAAGAGGGAGTTACCAAAGGGTGGGGGTGTTTCAGATAGAAGGAGGCAAATCACTGTTAGAGAAAAGCTTAGAGTCTGAAATCAGGATAATTTTGTAATGATCCATAATCAAAGGCTGTTTGAATGTTCTTCAGATTTTTCAGAAACATTTTCCATTACTTTCAAGATAAATTTGTCATTTATCAGGCTAAATCTACTTTCTAACTACTGTTAATATGGGGCCAGAATTCTCCTGTATAAGGGGAGATACCTTCGCTATGTGGAACAATCATCCTGTTTTGAGACTCATTATCCTTTTGATTTCTTTTTTTAGCCTATCATGAACTTTTCCATCTTGTGCATTCAGATCCTGTTATAAAGAGAAGGTTTGTGCTTGACTTAATTAGCAGAGAGTCAGTGTCCATAGTTTGCTTATAGCTCAGCCATCAGAATTTATGAAGACTACATTTGCCTTGTAGTAGAGTTACATAAAATCCCTACAGATTTTGGTCCCTAAGTGACAGTTTAATGGCAGCAGTAAACTTTAGTTGAAGTCATAGATTTCATGAGAGCTGTCCTAATTCATATCCAGATTACATGCTTGGAAGTTGGCACTTGTAAGTTCTATCAGAGTTTGCACTCTGATAGAGTGTCTGATAGACAAAACACAGAATTTGGGGATAAAAGAAGAAACCTGATATGCCTGTTTCAGTTCTTTGAGCATGTGGGAAATCAGGGCCACTGACCAACTGCAAGCACTGTTCTCAGTTAAAGGTGTGAGACAGGCTGAGAATTAATAACACTTTTAAGACTTCTTATTAGACTCTTTAAAGTACATAAACACAGGCATGCATAAACATCTCACTGAGACAAGCTAGACTGCCAGCTATTTTTGAAAATCAGTGATACATTTGGTAGGAAAAACTGGTTTCCTGATGGACTAGAATTGCCCAGAGATGCTGTCTAATGACAGCAGTGGGGAACCCGCAGTGATAATGAAAAGTGTGAGTTATGCAGAGATTCCCTGAAGCGTTAGAGTGCCCATCACTTTATTGGCTCTGAGTGCAGTCCTTCCTTCTGTTTCTTAATTCATTTTGATTAYTTGATAGCTGTCTAAAATTGAGTAAAGCTGTCACTACTGGCGGTGAAGATTAAGATGTGCTGTGTGCCTCTTGTTTATCTTCATTTCAATTTGATGGAGAATACAGTGGTTAGGCACAGTGATGCTACACCTAAAATTCAGTCCCTGTTTCTCTGTAACCATCTCTTAGTTCTGCTTAGCTGAATGGGTAGTACAAGCAATGGGCACAAAATGGGGAGGTGGCACAAAATGTTACCATGTGAGCATCTCGGTCTCAGGAGATGCAATTTCCAAATAAGCTGCTGTAGGTAATGTACTGTGTGCAGCTCAAATGGAAAAATACTGCTTCAGAATCCAGCATGGAGGCCACCTTTCATTAGCTAGAAATGACAGTACCATTATTTAGCCCCAGTGCTTTGCATCTGAGGTCTCCTCTGAGAATGACATAGTGCTGGGGAGAGATATCACTGAGGGTGCCAGGAGGAGCTGGGAGGGAAGCATCTCAAGGAGCACAAGTATTTCAAGTGAAAGGGATTTACCTGGCTGGCAAAAAAAAAAAAAAAAAAAAATCCTTCTTTTACTGAGCAGGGGTATAGAGGTGGAAGGAATGGGGACCATGAGCTGGTACCACCTTGATCTGCTCTGTGCCATCACTTTAGTCCAGCTGAACTTGGTATTAGGGATTCTCTTAAGAAAAGTTGGTAATCCATTGCTGGTTATTTTAATAGATGAGTAGCAACTGTTACAGATTCACGCAGTCCGGTCGTTTGCTTATCAATATTGTTTCTCGGGAATTTTCTGCAAAATGCAGATTTTCCATAAACAAACTTTTGCAAAGGAAGAGTTCTGTTCTACTAAAATGGAAAATGCAGATGAAATTTTTCATTTGACATTGGCTCAGCAGAAGCTGAAACATTTAGATTGTGGCATGGAATCTAAATATGATGCTTTAAGTCAGGTCAGCATTGAACTGGACTGTCCAAAACTGTTTTATTGCAGCCACATGTTGTATATTCAGTGTCTCCCTGCTACAGTTTTCCCAAACTATGCAGTCAGTATGTGCTTATCTTGAAAGAAAATGGTGCAAGTACCAGGCCAGTTTAGCTGGATCCTGCAGTCTCATAAGTGCCCTCATTTTTCCCAGTGGGTTGGGAAGGCGCCTGGTGAAAATTAACCTACCATACGTTTCTTACATCTGAGCCCTAAGCTTCACCATGAGAAAAGCATTTTGCACGGGAAAAATATACTGCGGGAGATACTGTGGGGTTAGAAATTTTCAGAACATAATATCAGTGACTAACTAACTACAGCTTTAGTCATTCAGGCTATGTTATTTTTACATTAAAATTTTGATGCTCATACAGTATAATTTTTTTTCCCAGTGGCTCTAAAAACAACATATACCAAATAATAATAATAATAATAATAATAATAATAATAAAAACATTGTCATAATGAGTAGTAATTCTACTTAACTGTTAATTTAATGTTACAACTCAGCATATTAAGGTGTGCAATGTCTTTGGCAACTAATTTGCTACTGTTAGAGGAAGGAAACCTGAGTAAAGTGCATAACATTTTTAATTATTCCGCTTCATAAACATCAATACATGGGATAGATACTATGTCCAGTATGTAGATAAAGACTTTAAGGCAAGCTACTATCTATTTTACAAACAGTGGCAAACTAACTTTCAGTGAGATAACTTTTAAATGAGGAGAGATTAGTTAGCACTATTTTCTGGCTGAAAATAGTGATCGGTACCAGCTAAATTCGGATTTCTGGTCTGCTCTAATTTTTTGCCCTTGCTCAATATAAAATTGTTCCTTTCCTTCTGACTACTTATTAGATTCTGTTCTTCCATAATTTTTGTGTAACCACTACTTGAGGAAGCGTGCTATCATTCAGTTATATGGCCTCAGTCACAAGGGGAAGCTGAGCCTCATTGCAGCTTTAATATGTTATCATAATATAATGAGGGGTTTTAATCAGGAGCCCATTTTCGATAGATTTTTCAAGATAGAGTTAAAAATATCTACCTTTCACAGAAGAAAAATAGTGTTAAGGTATTCTGCTAGAACCATATTTTGGATAACATTAATTTCATAACATCATATTTTGGCTTCTGCCAAAATCCAGATGAAATCATCAGATTCATTGCAATTACCTTGAAAACTCCTGGACTGTATTCTTATCACAGACACACATCCACTTTCAAGCTATCTCATGGCCAAGGTCTAGCAGCATCTTTTTCAGATCAGGGACCTGTTTAAAGATTGCAGTAGCCCACGTGCTGTAGGAGCGAGTTTTGTGTCCTGTGCAGAAGCAGCCTGGGGTTAGAAGCTGCTTTCCACCTACCACAACCGAGAGACCAGAAAGAAGTAGTGCCCCATGCTGCCTGCTGCGTGGCATGCTCATGACTAAGTAATCGCTCCTGCTGATGCTGCAGTCCCAGAGGCAACCCAAAATGAAACAGTAGCCAGCAATCAATGTTTAAATCAATGTAACTAGTTTTCTTCAAAAAAWTTTTTTTTTAATGTGCAATGAAAACAAATGATTGAATACCCTGGGAAGTTCGTTGATTCAAGGGCTATACTTCCTCCTTGTAACTATAACAGTGAGTCTCCTTTCTTTTATATCATTACTGAACAGTTCAATGGGAAATGAAARCTTCATTGAGAATTAATTTTACTGGAAAATTTACCATTCCTAAAGACCGGAAACATAGCATTAGAATGCACTGAGCTAACACGTCTTACCTAGGGCAATRAGAATAGTCTGATATGCAAATCCATGCAGAGAAGATAAGGGACCTGTCTAGAGTGTCTTCTGTGGGGAAAAAGGCTCTATGGGCAGCTTTGCCTTCCCAGAAATAATGATGCTTTCAAAAGCTATTAATAAGCAATGAGAAGTTCCTAATTCCAGTGGGATTTATTTAGTTTCATTACTTATCATGAAAACCTCTACTCAAAGGTTTACTGAAAGTCTAGACAAGGGGAAAAAATCCTGACTATTTCTAAACTGACTCAGCGTTAGTTTAGGGCCAACCTGTCAGTTCAGTAGGTAGTTATCAAGTGATTCTTGAATTTATTTATAATCTTGGCCCCTCTAGTGCTTCAAGATCTGGAAAATTCAAAAGCTGAAGTTTTCCTGTTGAGTTGCTGAACTTTGAAAAAGATGGCAATAGGATAAAGGATTGGTTATCTTGTTCTTATCCAAAGAGTTATAAACGGGTTTTTATAACAGAAGGCAAAATTACAAGCAGGAGTTTAAAATTAGGCATAAAAATTCAGTCATCCTCAAATAGATTACAAAAAATGCTAAATCCAGAGATGATAACCTGAGTGTAGGTTGGACAGATTCTCATTTTTTAAAAAATGAACATTTTCAGACAGATTAGGGTCTTTTAAAGAAAAACATCTGTAAAAAGAATAATGGAAAGAACAAGGATGGGGTAAGAAATGAGGGTGGCAATAAAGCTCTGAGAAAAGGACTTTTTAAGTAGCAATGGTATATCAGATGAGATATAGCAGATTCATGAGATGAAAATAACTCCTTTATATGATTGTCCAAGCACAGCTGAATGCAGTAACTGTTCTACACAAGCAGCAAAGAGTAGATGTGAGCCACCCTTCTCAGCTGAGGGACCCTATAGTGCCATTTTTGAGACCAAGAAAGAAATGAGAAAGTAGGTGCTGGGGAGCCATCAGAAAGGAACTATTTTATCTGGTAGTTAATTCTTTCAAATATTGTTCAGAAGTGAATAGGACAAGGTCCAGACACGAGACGGTCCCAACAAAGCGTTGACCATAAGAACAAAAGCCCTGCTCTAGAAAAAATCTTGCTGTGCAAGCATTGTATCACTCAGATCTTTAAATGCTGAGGAGAAAGGTGAGCAAAAGAGACTTTAACCAAGACAGGAGTAAAGGTAGTTCTCTTCAGCTGTACCTAGTAGGAACCTGAGTTAACTTGTACTAGTTATATTTTAGGAACAATTTAAGGAGAAATGGAAACCTTTGTTCTTACAGTAAACATACCTGTAAATGGATGTTGAAGTTTTGTATGAAAAGGGAGCATTTTAGTTAAATTTCCTCTTTGTACTCCATTTTCAGCCATGAATCTATCCACTAGAATGGTGTCCTTTGCTTAGCAGCTAGTGAGGAGGGTTCAGTGAGCACAGACATTGTTGGGGGGGAGGTTTGGAATTCTAACACAGAGAATAAAAATATAAACATAGATAAATATTAAAGAATATGTTAGAGAATAATTGTTTTGAATTACAAAGTATATCAGTTACCAAGGGACCTAATAGCTGCTTAAACTTAATTTTAACAATGAGGCTGAAGTACAGACTAGAACAGGGAAAGAACAGATTAGAGAATATTTAAATAAGATAGATGCACTCAAGTCAGCAGGGCCTGATGGAGTTCACCCTAGAGTACTTAAGGAGCTAGCTGAAGCAATCTCTGAGCCATTAGTGATTATCTTAAAGAACTCATAGACGAGAGAAGAGGTCCCGGAAGACAGCAGAAGGGCAAACACAGGGTATTATATTTTAAAAAGGCTAAAAGGAGGACCTAGGGAATTACAGACCTGTCAGTCTAATTTAGGTCCTTAAAAGATTCAGAAACAAATCATTAAACAATCAATTTGTAAGCAGCAAGCTGATATAGTGATTAAAAAACCCACCAACACCAGAAAACATAGTCTTGTCAAGAACAGTTGATGTCAAATCAATCTAATTTCCTTCTTGACACGGTAGCTTGTCTAGTGAATAAAGAGGAAGCAGGAAATGCAGTAGCACTTGATATTAGTAAGACTTTTTGACATCTATGACAGGCTAAAGGAATATGTTATACATATAATTGCAACAGGGTAGGTGCATAGCCTGTTGAAAAATAGCTCTGTAGCAACAACTACCAATGGATCACTGCCAGGGAGGATATTTCAAGTAGGTCATTCAGTGGTTTGTCTTGTATTTTTTATTAATAAATGAGTGAGTAAACAAATGCAACCTGTGGATGATACAATTAGGAGATGCTGCAAGTCCTGAATTTGAAATGATCTTAACAACTTGGAGAAAGGATTTCCAAATATTTAAATAAAATCCCACCAGGAACAGTCCAAACTGCTGTACTTGGGAAGGAGAGCTCAACAGAGATTAAAGGGCAAAAAAGTAGCTAGGCAGTGGCATGTTTGTAAAAGGGTTGAGGATTGCAGGGAATCACAAATTAAACATGAGTAAATAGTTTATGTTCTAGGTTATATGAACAGAAGTGTCATACTCAAGACAGAGCCTACAATTATTTCCCTGTCTTTGGTGGTGGTGAGATTTTACCTGAGGTACAGCACCTTCTTTGGGGAGCTACCTTTTATTACTGATATCGAGAAAACAGAGAAAATTCAGTGGAAAACAGTTAGAAGGTAGAGCTGTGGAAAGCACAAGCTGCGAGGAGACACTGAGGAAATTGGTTTTGTTTACTTTAGAGAAAAGAAGGCTGAGAAGGTAAGGCGATAATAGACTTTTCCAGTATACAAATGATGGCTATGGATAAGACAGTGATCAATTGCTCTCTTTGGTCATGGAGCGAATAATAAGCAGAAATTATCTTAATTTACAACTTAATTTAATGTCAGGGTGAGAGGAGCTGGCACAGTCATACAAGGATGCTCCTTGCTGGTTTAGGGGGTTGTGGTGGTGTTTCGTTGTTGTTTGTTTGTTGTTAAGACAAGCCAGACAGTGCCTGTTGGGAACCTCTGGCTCTGTTTCAGCACAGGGAGTTCATTCCATGAGGTTTCATACAGTTTCACATTTCTGCTCAGGAAAAAATATGAAAATGTTCTTATCACTGGAGTTTCCACTTTAACAGTGCTTTGACTATATGCCAGAAATTGTTTGATTTGATGATCTTACATTGCTCACCACGAAAATGTCAACATTTATTCTCTGTTACCATCATCTGTATTGAAGATACTGCAGTATTTTAGTTCATAATAAGCCAGCTGGTCCATTACACATACTCATTTTGTGAACATCAATTACTGCCTGCTTTAGACTCTCCTTCTTTCTCCATGGCAGCATCACTTCAGACCTTATTTCATGAAAGATAAGAGACAAAGCAGGCTTATATAAATATTAAATGAGAATGTTGTGAAAAGAGATTATCTGAGAACCTGTTCCTTGGAGAGATAAGCAGAGCAGACTGTTGCATTAAAACTATCTTAATATAGTCCTCAGGCAGAACACAGATACCCCTAAATACTTTGAATAATCAGATTCTGATACAGACCAAATCTAAGGCTTTTTGTCATGTTGCTTACAACAGTGCAGTTCTCTGAATTCCAGTAGCAAGCTTCTAGCTGCCACCAGCGCAAGTGAGATGAGATTTGTGAGTCTCAGGGACTCTCTGCACTGAAACTGCTCAGGCAGCAGAGCAAAATAGGAGGTGGAAGGGGCGAGCAAGAGAACAGCCTCATCTCTCCTGAAGGCTCAAAGTGTATGCAGCCTTCCCACGTAAGATCTCACAGCGCCTGCACAGCCTGTCCCTTATGCAATCGCTCTCCTCACTACGAGAAAAGCACAGACTGCGCAAACTTCACCCGTAGCGTCGAATCCGTATTCACGCATACAGTCCCCCTGCCGCGGTCACTTTAGGGTGCAGCTGTAGCTGCACGAGCACAAGAGGAGGTTGCACCAGCATCTTGCTCCCACTGCCACTGAAATTGATGGCAAGCCTCCTACAGATGGAGGGAGCTTCAGGCCACRGCCTCCATGCCTGAATCACATTTCCACCAGTGCTGATGTGCTGCTGCTGGCTTAGGGGCATGTGGCTCAAAGCATAAGTCAGTGAGTTTTTTAATAATGCCACCACCTATTGCAACTCAGCTAGTCCCTTCTTTAAATCATACATAGGCTACGTTGTACCTCTGAGAAGTCATTGATTATAGGGTATGTTAGCAGTAATACCACAGTTAACGTCTGGTGGTTTGCTAGAACAGCGAACACCCTCAGCTTTGCTTTCAGCTATTAATTAACCAACCAGTCATTAACTGCTGCTAACAATTGATTTACAGGGAATTATTGCTTAAATAGCAGGAGGTATTTAAGAGGAAAATAAATTAAAACAAAGAACTGCTGGATCCTTGGGCACAAAAAGGACTCCTCGTAACATAGAGAATGGCTGCTACAGCACTGTAATTACAGAGTGATAAACAGTCATTGGGAAGTACGTCCCTTTCCAGAGACAATGACATTATGTCTCCTGGAAAGAGCCCCTTTGTCTGCACTAATTGAATGATCTGAAATGAATGATGTTATCAGAAACCTAACTAAGGCAACTAATGTTATATTCATGGGTTATCAAAAATGTTTAATCACAGCTGTGCTCTCTCCAAGATGTGTCATGGACACTGCAGCATCCAAAAATATGATTGAGGGCCAGCATGGCACATTATCTTAATTATGAAGTAGAACTACAAGTTCCTCCATTGGTTTTGCTTCCTTCAACACTTGCAGAACAAATGTGACCTATTAACCTATGCACAAGCAAACACCATCTCCAAATGACATGTTTCCATCTCCGTGAGCAGAGACAGAGAAAGAAGTTGCATAGTCTTTTCCTAGGAAACAATAGCACAAATCAATTTACAGTGCTTACAAGACATGAAACTTCACTCATAATTCCTCCTGTTGAATCTGCTCATGCTTGTGCCATCAAGGGCAATGTTTGGGTTGACTAAGCAGGCATTGCTAAGTAGCTCAATGCAGATTTGCCACATCTGCACCAAGTTTGTGTGTGTTTCACTGCCCTCTCCTGGAGTGAAGAAGCTGCATGCTCAGCTGCATTTTAGGCCCTGTACTGCAGCATTACCAAAGGTTTAATACGAGGGCAAAAAGAGAGGACTGATGCTTTATCAAACCTGAGGATATGACTTCTCTTACTGTGAAGCTCTGCGTGACACAGACAGTGAGAGAAAGGAAAGTATTGCTGAAAAAAACAGAACCTGCATCTGAAGTTAAAACATTATTTGCTTTCATGGATATATGCAGATTTTCCCCATTACCTGCCCTTTGGGGGATTGATTGCTGTAAATACTCTAGCAAATATTCAGCCCATCCCAAGAAGCAAATAGTGCTGTGTCTGTGGAGGGCTTTGGAATGACTGACAGCTTGAGAGCTTTTTGGGTGCTCTGGTAGAGATATTGAGGTAGGCAGTACATGAGGATGACTTCTGACTTGGTCTGGGAAAAAATGGCACATCTTTGGTCACTGTGAAATAGCAAGTTTGTACAACCCTGAGCTGAGTCCTGTTCTTCTGCCTCCTGTCCTGTCCTGGCCTTGCCTCTTCCCCTTTCATCTGCTGGTTTTGATGGTGCTTCATGAACAAATGCCTGGAGGAGGAGGCAGGCAGTCTTTCCAGAGAGCCCTGGGCAGTACTGCTCCCTGTGTGAATGGTGCTTCACTTTGCCAGTATGTTTTTGAACGTTTGACTCGTTGCTTACGCTGTTGAGAAGACCAGGCTATTTGACATTCATTTTGTCAGACTATATCCCTGCATAAACAATTTATTTGAGCTGTAACCACCATTAGCTGTAAAAGTACAGCTGTAGCTGTATTATTCTGCCTAGCAGAAAGGGACTAGCCAGAGGGAAAAAAAATAGTGGTTCCTTTTTAAGAATATTTTCTTCCTCTCCACCAGCATAGTCTGAACAGCTGCAGGAAAGACAATTTACTAACCAGGGTATGAAGTGATGGGGAAGGAGTGCCGAACTAAGTGACAAATGTAGTTTAGAGTAAATGTCATCATTTTAATACTCTATTYATCTGTTTCTTTATAAAGCATACACAACATTTTTTTTTGAAGTTGTGCTGGGATAACTCAATGTAAATTGTATGCTCTGGCAGTGGGAACACACAAAATCCTCAGTCTTGAATCTGCAATCAAAATCTCAGGCTTTGTATCAAAGCTTCATTAATGCTGCAAGAATTTCCTCAGTCCTGCAGATCTGTAGATGGTGCAGATATTTGTGAACAAAACTTTAAATTCTCAATCTTTTTCAGTTTGTATATCGATCAAACTACTCAAAACATCTGTTTTGGGTTCGGCTTTGTTAAGAACAGCCTATAAAAAGAAAGGAAATCATGATAATCTCTTGCCTTTGATGGTTCCTTTGTCCTTTCATTTGCTTATAGTTACAATTATGTTTAAGTTTTAATTTATCCATCAAATAAAGAGCTGTTTAAAAAAGACTTCAGAGCTGAAGAACAAAAAATGGGGCTAGAGGTAGGGTTTGAGGAGTTGGATTTTCTTGTTTTGTTTTTATAATTTAATTCCTGTATGTCTGGTTATTATTCTTTGGTACAACTCAGTATGTTTCAGTACCAGGAGGTGGCACTGGTAATCCCAGGGATCTATAGCAGACCATGAAGGGAATATCTGTTGGTAAAACCTCTTTGTTGATACTAAATATGACTAGAGCTGTGTGAATCTTTGCAAAGATCTTCACGTCCGTTTCTGTTTTATTTAACAGCCTGCAGAAGAATGAGAGACAGCCTCTTTCTAGCCAAAATTCTCAACTGAGTCCCACCAAAATGGTCTGGAAATTTAATATGATATGAAAAAATTAGCTGCTACTAGTAAAGAAATAGTCAGTAGTGTGATTCCCTAAAGCATTTGTAATCTTTCAGCTTATCAAATATACCGTGTCAGATGTATTTAATTCTTCCAAAATACCTCTGAAAAAGATCTGATTTTCCCTGGGAAAGCTGAAGTAATACAATCACATTTTTTTAGATCGAAAACTCTTTTTGTGATGGTCACAGAGCTGGATCCAATAAATGCCCTAGATGCCTTCAGGCCCTGTAATGCTTGACTTCTAGGTCCTAGCCAGTAAAATCCAGATGCTTGGGATGGAGTAGGTGCCTCAGCTCTCAATAATACAGCCTGCTGAAACTCTGCATCTCAGGATGCAAAAGGTAAGTATGACCTTTACATCAGCAAAAGAGCAAATTAGGTCTCTTGCTACTTCCTGTGCTTGGTTTAACTCAGTCAGAGTTAGCCCGGGCATCTGAAACACTACTTTATGTAAGGCTTACCCTGACGTGCTTGAAGAGCAAGATGGAGCAGGAAAACTAAATATATTGTATGCTATTGGAGGATATAATATTTTGAGATGGTCGGTGTGATTGGCTTTGGTCAGACATAAAGTCCAGTTCCTTTCATTGCACATGGCCTATCCATCTTGAGCTGTAAAATTCCTTAGGCCTTGGAGTAAGCATTGATTTTCCCATATGAGGTGAACTGTGTGCAAGTATGAAGGAATCAATAAAACTAACAAAATAATCACTGGCTTAGTTTGACTAGTGAAATTTGTTTCCAAATTTATCACTTCTTGAAACAGTTACCATAGTAATAAAGATATCTGTAAGAATTTAGAGACTTTTAGGGACAACAAATGCACAATTTAGATCAATAAATATCTAAGAAAGAAGTGATTAGGAGGAGCTCATATTGGATTACTCCTCTGGATGATAACCCCCCACGCACATCAAGATTTAACCACAGGATCTGTTAATTTGCACACTTGATCTTTGTTCTTAAGTCTGCATCTCCCAAGAATCAAGAGGGATTGTCTATTGAACAAATTCACTTTCTTTTTAACTAGGTTTTGATAAAGGTAAAAGAAAATGTCTCCTCCAGTGAATTCAGTGAACTCAATACAAGTCACTTTTTATACAGTAGTAACTGACCTGCTATTTATCTAATGTCATCTTTTTCCCAATGTCTAATTAATATTAATTGTTCTTTATTGTTCTTAATTTAACTTGATGAAGTATTGCACATTTGAAACATGCAGCTGATGAAGTAGTTACTACAATTACCTTGTTGCTTTTTCAGTTGCTATTTAATCAATGGATTTTTTATAATTTCAGGTTTACTTTAGAGTTAAAAATGTAAGGGATGTGATACAGGAAGAATAATTAAATTACTATGACATTGAACAAAAATGTAAGAAGAGCTGCTAAAAAAATTGCCAGAGCATTAACAGTGGCATCTGAAGTAAGCTTATTTTATGTTCTCTGAGTTTTTTGATGGGTAATGGAGAATTTAGGTCAAGCTACAATAAAAGGAGACTTTGAAGAAAGTTTATCAGCAACTTGAAGGCCTTGATTATTTTGTGGGTTCCAGACTCTAGAATGAGCTTTGTGTGACCTGTTGCCTGAAATCATGGATGACTGATGGACTGGTCATTACTTAACAGTATTCCTTTTCCATGTTTCTTATTTAACACACAAAAAGCATTGAATTACCTTCTCCATTTTTATCAGAGATGTGATGTGTCATTAAGCCTGTTTAAAAGCCCAAATAAATATTTCAAGGGTCTAGCACCCATAGTAAAGACTATGACCAGGAAGTGTCTGCAATTAGGGTTGCGAGGAACTCTGAAAATGCCTGCTAAGATTTTCCTCAATCAAAATTATGTAAAATATTTGAGCAAAAAAGGCTGACATTTGGATTAAGCATTGTTGAGCATTAAGTGTTTTTGAGGCTGACGATCTCACAGCAAATAAGGTGAACTGAATTGTAGCTTATCTGTTTGGCTAGAATTCCCGGACTAACAAGTCACTTGTCCAGGAAGCAGACTGACTGCTGYGGGATAAGTGGGGCTGGATTTTTTTTTAACTGAGGATGCTTTCACAGGTTCTAGTTTTCTATTTTGCTGCAACACATATTGAAACAACAAATCTTCCCCTCAGTTGTTTTTATTTGAAATTTCTGAAATTGTTTCTCCATAAATGGAGCTCCTTATTGAAGAAAACATTTCTTAAACAAAAAGAAATGTCACAGGGCATGGCAAGGAACTTGCATTTTAAATCCATGCTGGAAGAAGGGCATAGGTGCAAAGTACTAGTCTCTGTAAATTCTCTATAGAAAAGTGTTCTGTAATTTCATAGGGATGGAATGAATAGAAATTAGAAAAAAAATAGCTAAAGAGGACTTAATAGATTGCAAATATTTGTAAGAATTTTTTCAACCATCTCATGGCATTCAGTTATGATCCTACAATGCTTACTTCTATATGCAAAGAGTACTCCTCTGGAGAATGATACTTTGATTTCTATGGCTTATTTGCACATGGGTTGAGCAACCCAATATCAAGTTGGTATTTCAGCCATAGCTTAAACTGTTGTCAGGAGCAGCGAAGGAATGAGTGAGGCAACTCCTGACTCTTCATTCAAAAACTGCTTGTACATAGAGGAAGATTCCTCAGAGACTTGACACTTGCTGTTAGGTAGAGACGAGAGGACCTTTTTAATATGAAGCTCACATCTTTGAACACAGATTCTTTTCTCAGGATAAAGATCTTTTGGCCTTGAGCTCAGGAATTTTCTCCTGTCACCTAAGAAGTATATATGAACACAATCATGCCCCTGGAAAAAATAAAATCTAAGAGATGGGATCCTGATTCAAGAAAGCGCCTAGCTACCTGCACAGGTGCTTGCCTGAAACAGTTTTGCTCCACTATGAGAAAGACGCTGGTGGTTTGGGATGGCCATACTAAAACTTGAAAGGTGTTGTTTTGAAGTACTGCTGGCTTTTCCTACAGTTCATCACAAATCTTGTTAGGAAATCAAGAAAGGAAACCGGGCGACCATGCTGTTCAGCCACAAGGAAATGCACAATGAGCATAATGAAGCCAGCAGCTGCAGGACAATGGGAACAGAGTGGGGCTATTTTTGTTAGATGTGAACAATCAATTGAACATGTGAGACCTTATCATGTTCTTTCTTTGCCTTCTCCCCCTTTCTTGAACACTGGAAATTTTCCCAAAGAGAAACAGCGTTCCTTTTTACTTACTAAAGCTGATTACCATAGTAATTCTCTCTTTCATCTCAAAGCAGGTTTCTTTTGGAAGTCTATGATGGCTTCCTCTGGAGGCAGTTATTGTCTTGCTCCAACTTAGTGATTTGCAGCTGGGTCATACTGTCCTGGCACCTGGAGCAGTGTCTGCCAGCACCTAGAAGCTGGTAAGGGTCCCCTAACCTCTCACCTGTCGAATGTGGAGGCCAAACGCATTTCTTTCATGTTATCCTCAAAATGGCAAAAATCTAAGCTTGAGATGGGCGTAGCTTTCACATATGGAAAATAAACAGTGAGGTTTTTACATCCAACCTGATGTAATGAGAAGAAATACATAATTAAGACAGTAYTCCTCGTTCCGATATCTGTATTCCCACTATCTTAACGACTCTCTTCTCACATTCCTTTTAAATGTCATAGCAATATTAGCCCCAACTTACAAATGGAAAAACGGAGAAACATAAAAACATCTATAGAAAAATATATATTTTGTTCTTGATCTAAGCAGAAATAAACTTCTCCTCTATGTTCAGATATAAACGTCTAGAAGAAAAAACACAATATAGTTATGTTTAATTAATATTGTTTCAGTGTTCTGTGTGCCAATAGCAGATATACTACTCTAGATATTCATACCTCATGAATATGAAGGAAATATTAATTTGGAAATGAGCTTTTCTAACATCTTGTGATATTTCAAGTATGTACTGAAGCAGCACTTACAGGTTCACTATTAATATTTTTATCTTCAGTTCTTCAGTGGGTAAGTCTTTCTCTTTTTGTTATTAAGCAGCCTATTAGTCACATAAGATCAATACTTTCTGCACTTCTACCTATTACCTTAATGTCACTGAAATCTGGCTAGAACTTTCATAGTACAATTCTTGCTAGTACTTTAATTTGATTATAATGACATGTTTACACTGGTAACGACTTAATCAAAATTTGATGTGTTTATAACACAACTTAAAACACTTACAAACAGTTTAGTTTAACAGTTTACTTCTGCATTACTGTGAGGAAACAATTAAATTGACTATAATTCCTAATCGATATAGCTATAATTCTTAGCATTTAAGTAGTTTTTTAAATGGTCTTGCCCATGCTTGCAGAGGTTACCAGGCTGTCCTGTAATTTATCATCTAGTTACTGCAGAACCTATTTGTTTCATTCTATTTCCAATTATCAAACCCAGAAAGACTTAATTATAGGGGTTTTTTGGTTTTTTKGGGGKTTTTTTTTTTACATTTCTCACTCCCCCCTTTTTTTCCACCTGGGCTTGATTTAATGAATGGTGATATTCTATCCTTCGTCCCTGAAAGCAATTTTTGAATCATCGCATGACTGAATCCATTATCATAACACATCCATGCCTCCTGCCATGATGGAGATGCTAGTGGGGTACATCTGACTGACTCTTTCTTTAACCTCTGGTCATGTTCTTTTGTACTCACCCTTTGAGGGCTCACTAACCTTTCTCTCTACATCTTACCATCTCACTTGGATCAATCAATATAACTATTAACTCCACACTAGTTTTCAAATATACTTCTCTATTCCAAAACTGTCTCTACCAATTTGCAGTCCTTTTTCTCAAAATCAAGAACAATTCATCATAAATATCTTCAGTTCAAACTCCCCTCAGTACTGAAACCTAAGATCATAGTTCTCTCAGACTGGCAAAATCACTGCACTGACCTCACTGGACATACCTGAAAAGCCTTGAACAGTTCTTGTGAACACAATTTAACCTCCCTCTTCCCCTTTCTGTAGGAATAAAATCTAGTTACAGGGGATTAGGACATCTTTTGGACAGGTCACAGGTCTAGATAATCAAGAGATTTCTGGATATATCTTTAGACTCACCCACTGCTCAGCTCAAATGCACTCAAAGAGACTTGGTCAACTTCTTCTACTTCCCTGCAGTTACGTGAGAGAGAATTTGGCCTTGCATGCTTGAGCAAAATCCAGGCAGACAAATCTAGACTGACTGATCAGTAATGCTTTGTTATCCTGATGCAGACTGGCACATGTAGGCTATACAAAAGCTCCCAGTGAAACAGGTACCTAACTTCAAGTGACATCATTTCTGTGTCCCCTCAGCTTTGTAGCAACAGAAGCTTTAGAGGATATTTTGGGTCAGTCCCTGCCAGAGGTACTTGTGCTTGGATATAGCTCCAATGGAGCAAACTACGGACGACAGGAGAAAAAAAGCTTCTAGACAGATAACTCAAGTCCAAAGTGTTACAGTATTATGCTCGTTATTTGCCTGTTTTTTTTAATTATTTTTTTTAATTATTATTATTCCACAGCTTACCCTTTCTGAACAAATAAAAGGAGATTCAGGAGAGCCTTTTAAAGCCTAGGTACTTCCACAACTTGTTTTCCTAGGTTTCCTAACAAAAAGGAGCTACAATATTTCTTTTCTGAAACAGCTGGAACTAAACTTATTTCAAGGCCCTGTGAACCTCCCTGGATTGCTGTCCTCAGACTTTGGCTCTGAACTGCACAGTGAAAAGCCTAGGAACTGGAGCCCTGTTTTACCAATGCTTCTGGGTATTTAAGAACTCTTTCATCACAGAGATATGACAGCTTTCTTATAAAATCAGCTCATTGAAAAAAGAAAAGGGGAAGAAAAAGCTCTCAGCTAACAGAATCATAGAATGGTAGGATTGGAAGGGACCTCTGGAGATCATTTAGTCTAACCCTCAGCATAGCCCTGTATAGGGGATTGGACCCACAACCTTGGCAATAGCAGCACCATGCTCTAACCAACTGAACTAAACCTAGCACAGCATGAAACTCATTATTCCTTTCATTGGAGACAGGCAAGACTTTTAATCCATTTCTCACAAGTGCGTCTGAGTTCAGTAAATCTGGGATCCCCTTCCACTGACAGAGAAGTAGCTAATCAAGAACAAATTTACAGCAGAATGTATTGAGCCGTACCCAGCCACCTAACTTTAATTCTCACTTAAACTCTTAAGTACCTTAGGTGCTCCAGTGCAGGCAGACAGATCCCTTCTCACAGGTCTGCAAAGGCACCTGCCTCTCTTTGCCACCTCACTGCTTCCTTAGGCACCTATCACATGGGGGGAAATGGGGGCTCAAGCTGGCTGACTGGGTCCTACATCATCTTCTAAATAGCTTTTTTGTATCTAATGATGGAAAAATCTTTTCCAGGTTCATTTTTTTTCTGTGGAATCAGGATGGCTCTGGTTACTGAGAATGTCTTCTGCTTGGGAMTTGAAATGTGAAGCCTTTTCCCAGTCAAGAGGCTTGACAGGTTAGCAACGGCAGGTTATTAATACTTATGATGACTTCAAGTACGATATCAGATTTGTTGCCTGGCTTAGGGTTTGTCTAGACGGGTTGTTTTATTAGATAGCAGATGGTTTGGAAATTGTTTGCTGTGACAAGGCTAACTGACTGGAATTTGAATTCTCTGTTCCCAGATCAAAAGGGGGTAGGGCAGAGAAAGGAGAGAGCAAAACTCCCATGTTCCCTATTTGGATTGAAAAATGCATATATATTTTATTGAGGGAAATGAGCTTGACTATGCTGATCACAGATCCTCAGACAACTTCAGTCAACTGCAGAATGAATTTCCCTAACATGCCATTAGTGCCAGTATTGGAAAAGTAAATTTATGATCTTTGAGCATTTAATTTTTGCAACTTTGATCTAGATAAATGACCAAAAGCAGAGCATAATGGCTGAGCAAAAAAAATTGCATCGATTCAGATTCTGGTATCAGGTAATTGGATCTATTCTGTTTATTTGGACCTGTGCAGGCAGAAGTTTAGACTGCCTCCTTTACAGAGAGTCTTACTGGCAATGATTTTGGATTTCTATTTAGTTCTAGGCCAATCTTTATGCACTCAAATGAATTCATTTGCAGAGGAGGCAGCAGCTTTCTCCCCTCAGAGATAGCACAAGGCTCTGCAGATGGTCTTTGTATGTCAATATGGACCAAAGTGTGAAGTTTTAAACTGTTTCCCCTCTGTCTTTCCTGACATAAAGGTCTCCTGGGGAGGAACTGGTTAGTGAGTCGAAAAACTGTAAATTTCCTGAAGTAATGCATGTTCTCTGAAGAGATCCTGAGCTTTTGTTTCTGGCTGCACAGGAATGAAAAGCTGTGTTTTGAGCAGAAGCTGGGCCATCTGCGCCTTGAAGTATTTCAGATTTTATCCCAGGAGCCAGAGTATGTGCTGAGAGGAAAAGGCAATGACAGTTTAAAATTGACAGCCCACAGCCTTGGTTAGTATAACTGTGGTAGCATATATCAACATTTTAGGGTTAGGATTCATGGCTGAATGTTGCTTTTTATTTCCCAGTGCTTCCTGTCCGTATTATGAGTAACAACATGCGGTATGTCTTGGGGGGAAAACAGCTGTTTGAGCAGCAGGGAATTAAGGGACAAAGTCTGGGTGCCTTAGCTTCCCTTTCATGCCATACACCAGCCAGTAAAGCTCAAAACCTTGCCAGGCAAGGCATGATAAGTAATCTCTCATATCCATCTAGAGCAAGGGGAAAAGCAGCACCTCTGAAAGTGGTTCTTAATCTCTCAGGGGATGGCACAATTGCATAGCAGCCTGTTTTACTTCTTAGTGGACAATCACATTTTCAAAGAGGATTATGCATCCATTTGGCTAGTTCTGACTTTGTTTAATCACAGTATCTGCTAAAATGTAATTTTAAAATGTTTGGGAACTCTCAAAGGTCACGTGTGGTTCAGGTAGGCAAAAAATAACAATTTTTGTATCATCATTTTATACTAGACGTCGGCAAACAAACTTCTAACTCCATTATGGGTGCATCCATCTGGAGAAAGAGCCACCTAAATGCAGGGCCTGTAGTTCTGCACTCTTTTTGGATTCATCTTTCATGCCAGGATGTTCCTGAAGTGAAAGGTTTTGGATTGGATCTTGTGAGCACTGACATATCTACCATATTATCTCTGCTCAGCATCTAGGTATTAAGAATCTTTTTAATATAAAATAATGCATATAATTTATGTAATTAGTAATGATAATTCTTGCGATGATTTTTTTTCATGCAGAATTATGCCAGTGGCAAGCTGCTTATTCAGAATATAAGAGATGCCAAATTTTGCAGTGATGTGCTAGGCAAAGTATTTGCTAACACTGACTGATACCTGCCTTGGTGTTGAGGACATGCAAACTGTGTGTCACTTCAGTCTTCCAAATAGTTTTAAGGAGAATATAAGCCTTGTGCTAGGTTTTTTTCCGTACAGGAATGACTTCACCTTGCTTGATGTCATCTCGCCAATCTATGGTTGCTACTCATCAAATAACTGACTAAGCGGTAACACTCAAATTCAGCAGATGGCTCAGTTCTCAGATATCTGGCTTAATTTTTGACTGGTGCTAGCTCTAACATGAATGCATGTACAAGATGAAGGGATTTAAGATGTATCAGTCAACAATACAGTGACATCAGGATGTCTGGAGTTAGTACTGTTAATTTATTTAGTGCTATTCCCCAGGATGCGTAAATGCATATTTTTTCTGCACACTAGAAGATAATGCCCAATGATAGCTGCACATTGCCATAGAAACCAGGACAGGTTCAGTTGCAAGTCAAAGGTGAATTTGTAATTATTTTTAAAATCATCTCACTACAATGCATTAGTTTAAACAGAACTTGTCCAAAATCTGATTCCTTACAAAAACCCTATCATTCTATTCAAGCAGTTCTAAAAATATATTAATATGGTTCCTGTTTGCTTAAGGCAGATTCTCCATAAGGTGTTATACAAGATAACTGTCTGATTTTGAGTGTTTGTAGCTATGTTTGCAAATGACAGAGTGACTGACAGCACAAGCTCTCTGTGGGATGGCTGTGGACCAGAGCACTGATGACTCATTGTGTATGATGTTGTTTCACACCAAAGTGTTTGCTCTATATACTGAACATGTGTGCTAGTCAACAGCAAAAAGTTCAAGAGCAAACACAGCTTAGGTGGAAATAAATTCACAGCAACTGAAATCATTGTGCCTAAGTCAGAAAGCTAATTACATCGAGGGTAGATGACAAGCAAAAGAGCCCTTCTTGAAACAGGAAGTTTACTTGGAATGTTTCTCATGTCCTCTGCGAATGTTTGAGGGTCAGGCAGAGCATGAACAGAGAGTGTGAACAGAGACTCTTTCCTTGTAACAAAAGCCTTTTTGTTCCACGGATGGGGCAGGAGGGAGATCTGGTTCCTATTCGGATCTCCCAGATACTACAGCACTACCCAATAATTGGATATCATTTTTCTCTTGGGAACACAGACTTTTGCCATAGGGTAGCTTTCTCTCCCTCCTATCTCTCCAACTTTTATTTCTAGAGTTCAGCAAAGATATAAATAGCTGGGTTTTGTATCAGGAGCTATTAATTTGCTTTGCTGTCAACTAACCTTCCCTTTCTCCCCTCCAAGTCTATAGGACATAATGTTTTAAAACTTTTTTTTTGTTTTGATGATGATCTTAATGTCCTCTAGGGAACAGTTCCAGTCTCAGGTTAGCTCAATGATGAGGAGGTGCCCCCTCAGCAGGCTTGCCACTTCCCAGTAGGCTTGCCACTTCCCTACTGAAATAATAAGGATCTATGAGAACAACATTATGCTATTTCAGTCCTTTAGGGGCTCTTGACTGTACCTCTGGGTTACCTCTCCTTTCATTAGGAAAACCCACTACAACATTTGTTGGAAGATTTCAAATCCTGAGGGACATTTTACAGAACATATGAAGACAATTTCAGTATTGTCATATTTCCTCTGTCACCATGGGGTAAAGGAACACAATAATGTTCCTTTTATCTGACTAGCAAATAAGACATTGCTTTTCTGTTAATATAGGAGATTAAACTACACAAATTACTTTTAAAATCAGGTTTTTCAAGGAATGTGAGTGTAAGCCCACAAAGACATTAAAAGTCTTTACCCGACTTGGAACTGTGTCTGTAAAAAACCTGTTTTAGTTGATAGACGTGTTCAGACAGCAGTGTCCAATAGGGAGCAGAGTGGTGAATCACCAATGCTTGCACAGAGGCTCTGATGCATGCTGATGTGCATAGAGAGCTTCTTTGGGGGAATATACATGTACCTAGAAGATACTTTTCATCAGAAATCTCCAAACTCATTCCCCAAAACCTCTTGCAAAGTTTCTTCTGCAAAGCGTGCTTCCACAGTCCAGACCAACAGGTCATTTCTTGCAACCTCGGTGTTTCTGGAATCTGATAAAGCTGAGGAGTGAGTTACCCTTATGGAGTAACTCAAGACATAGCTGAACCATTTGATCAAGACTCTGAATAAGAAGGGAATTCCCATATATTTATGCCACAGGGAAGCCATGAGGATGCAGTACAGTTCCTTCATTTCCGCTCTCCCAGACTCTAAGCTGAAGCAGTGACAGCCTCTGCCCCAGGTAAGCCACCTCCTGGGAAGTTCTGGCCAGCCTGAGAGACAAGTTCAACCTTGATAAATTACCAGCAGAGTGTCATTGTGATCAAAGGGATATTACAGAGCTCAGCTAAGAGAGATTCCTTAGTTATTTTTAAGCATTATTGTTCACCCTTAACTTCCTTAAAATGGCGCATGAGTTTGCTCTGTGAAGAAAGAAGAATAAAATAAACGTAGAGGTTGGAACAGTCCTGAAAACCATGAGCACCTCTGAAATATCACCATCTTTTGAACCACCGTCCTCTCAGTGACCGTGTAGTACTACTTACAAGAGGTTTATTATTACTTTCCTTAAAAAAAAAAAAAAAAAAAAAAAGTATATAACACTGCAAAACTCCAAGGCTGGAAGTACTGCTTCGTGATCACATTTAAACATTTTAAATATGGTGTACATGTATCTAATTTCCCATAAGGTCTGCATATAACATATATGGGTGTGAATGAGGGAGTGAAAGAGATTACTTAAGTAAGAGGTTGAGCAGTTGCTTTAGCATTTCATGTGTCTTGTTCAATTTGTTTTTTATGAGAGGGAGAGTGTTTTTTCACTGTTTCCATTCTCTGTACTGATGTATCAGTCTGTCAGTGGACACAGACATAAGTGTATGTAAGTATTTGCATGTTGTGAAGGTTTCAAAAAAGGTACAAGCTACAGTGAGCCATCATATTTTGCTGTAAAATTTCATATCTCTGATGGATTTCCCTACACCGTTGCTAGGAGATGAAGGCATTGCCTAAAAAAGGATATATTGACAAAAAAATTTCCAGAACAAATCTATCTTGTTATGATAAATACAGCCTCACATAAAATGGATATTGCAGGATTTATTTCCCTCATAGTGGCACTGGCAAAACTGCACACATCAAGATAAGGTGGAATTTTTCAACATGAATGTGTTTTTGTTTTGTTTTGTTGACATGTGGACTTTTAGTGTGTTTAATGCGGAAAGCACTGTTGCCTTCCGGTATGTTTTGTTGCTAGGCTAATAGAATGAACACATCCTACATTAGTATTTTTCCCCTCTTTCCTTCTCTGCTACTTCTCTCTTTCAGGAGCAAATATGACTTATTATAAAAGTTTCCTTTCTTTCATGACTCTTCTGGGAAACATGAATTCCTTTGCTTATTTTAAAGCAGAAAAGAAGCGTGCATGATTCTGGACATGCCAGGATTTGGCATAGAAGTAGCTGAATGCAATGGAAAAGCAGACCAACTTCTTGCTTTACAGCTCTGGGCACCTCTACATAAAAAACGAAGTTGAATGGAAATCTAATGAAAAGAGGAACTTCAAAAATTCTTATGGAAAGATTTACTTTCTAGATAATCACAAGCTTTCTCTTATGGTGAAATAGTGAACACACAAACACACACCAGATTTGAACAGCAAAACCAAATGTGGCCTAAGTCATATAAAATAAATCCCTTTCCTGGAAAACAAGTTTGGCTCTGGTGTGGCAATTATATTCACTCATCCACTGCCATCCCAGCAGCTGGTTAATGCCTATGCCACTCTAAATGTCTTTGGCCCTAAACACATGTAAGTAAACAGCCCACTGTCCAGAAAGATTTGCAGACTGAAAATGAGATTGCCTTTTACCTTGCAGGGGTGGAAAGGAGTCAGGGGGAAACAGAGTCTCTTTTGTTTTCCTACATGCATCACTGCCCAGTGGGAAGAGACAATATAAACTTTTTCTATTAGCAGCTAGTACTCCCCTTCCTCCACAGCTGTGCAAATGTTAGGCTGGTTTCATCTCCCTCATGAATCAGCTTGCCTGGTTGAGCTGCCACAGATGAGTTAGTCTGCAGACATGTGCCTTCCTCCTCCATTTGAGGACGAGTGGCATGGCAGGGGAGTTATGAAGGCAATAGGCACTTCTTTACATCTCAGCTCCTTGGCCAGTCTCCTCCTGGGACACATTGTTACAAGCTGCCTCTTACTCCATAGTAAACCACCTAGACAGAAAAATGTGGGTGGGGAAGGATACGACATGTTAAGCCTGGAGCTGCTCTATTATCATCTGTTAGGACCATTCCTCATTCTGTGGTGAGAGAAGGAAATGTTATTTTTGCGGTGTCGATGTGAATGCTTTTGAGAAGTGCTCTTTCCACCATGGTCCTGGTTGTCTGCATCAACCTTTTCATCACTGACAAATCGCAAACAGAACTTGCCAGGAGCGAGAAGTCTGTATGTAATTTCTCTATTAACTTGCACAGGATTTTAACAAGACACAAATACACTCGAATTTTATCTCTATTTGTTTTGATGGGTTGAGGAGAGGGAACAACTGGGAAGTGCCTTTCAGCTCCCACTGTTACTGAGCTCATCCAGTTTTCTGTTATAATATCCTGTTCTTAGATGCTTCCAGTTTATCCAAACATAACTATTTAGGATTAGACTGACCAGGCTGGGATGGCAAAATGTGAGCCAAAATAAAGCAATGCCTTTTTTCCCAGATCAAAGCCAAGCAATGGCAGTATTTTATTCCATATTAAAAGATCACTGCAATCTCTTTGCTTTGAAATACAGCATGGCAGTAGCATTTAKGTCACAGAGGTGCTATTTGTTGAATATATGGCAAGCCAAGCACATTTAGCCAAAATAAAAAATAGTAACAACAAGCCCTTAAAGAACTGTAACACACTAGAGTTCAGCAGAGACTTCGATTTTCATGACTGCATTTCCTAAGGATTTGCTCTCACTAGACATGCCCTGAGGTGGAACCAGGTAGAGTTTCTCCCTCTCACAGCTCTGCAGGGTGGGCATCCCTTCTTGAAGGGCCTCTTCACTGAGCCACCAGCTGAGTATATGAAGCACCTCCCATGATGAGGCAGAAGTTGCAGCAAGAGCAATCTATCCACAGTTAGAGGGTGGATAATGGAGCAGAGTGGGGAGATCAGGCATCGTCCAGTTGAACTAAAATAAAATTCCAGTCTCTGCCAAAGAGCAGTGTCTTCCCTGGACTTGGAGCTGTCTGCAGGGGGATGACATAATCCAAAGAAAGAGACACAGCCAGTACATTACACTAGGCAACCTCGAGTGGGAGGTTTTGGGAAACAATTTGTTTGATGGGAAAAGGATAGCCAAGAAAGGACAAAAGATAGACAAGATGACAAAGGAGATTTGAGAAGGAGGGCAAATTTACTAGGTAAAAGCTGCAGGCAAATTTTGAAAAACAAGGACTTTGAGGAGTGGGAACAAGTTGCATATTGAATGAGGACAGTGGCACAGGAATAGTGACTATCAGGAGACATGAAGAAATGAATAAAATGGGAAAGTAAAAATAGAGAAGAGAGATTTTTTTTTTTTCTTCTTTTACATTTATGCCAAGTGCTTATTTTCTTTATCCAGTAAAGTGAAGTTCCTATCCAAAGGTGATTCATGTGGTTAAAAAACAGTGTGAATTTGTCTTCAGCTCTTTCCAGCTTTAGGCTGGGCACAAGAGTTACTCTCTCTGCCATCTTGGCAACACTGGTGATTTCTCTTTTGAAACATCAAAAGGGAGGTGTTTGTAGAGCTCCTATTTTCTACTGCCTCTCCTAAGCTGCTCCAGAGAGCCATACCCACACCACTGCTAAAATTTAGAGAGCTCCCAGTACTGTGAAAGGCAGTGCTTCAGGCCCAGCTCAGCACAGTTGCTTATGTCTTTTGGGTGTTAGCCAAAGCTGAAGGAGGACTTTTAAAGCAACTGAATCTCTGTTAGTTTAAATGGAGCTTAGACAAGAGCATCAGGTAGCATAACCACAAAGCATCATGGAAGTTTTGGTGACTCAGGTGCACTCATAATGGAAAAATTTTGCTTACCAAAGAGCTCATCTGAAAGATGCTTGCACATAGCAATGACTCTGCATAGCCACCATCTGGCAGGTATTTACTGAAATTCAACAGTTTTCTCTGAAGGCTTGAATCAGCTTGTGGTAAGTTGGTCAAATGTGGCTGAACTCTGTGGCCCCTTAACTGTAAGTTAAGTTTACTTTTTGTTCATGAGTAGCTCCTGCCTTTGTGAAGAATTGGGACTATTGATACTGCTGAGATACTCCACTGACCTCACAGCTAGCTACATAATGTGTATACTTTAATTCTTCCTGCATTCATGCTTTTGCTCTTCCTACATTTTAGCTTTTTAAGCTTGCCTTTGGCTACAGTCTTGTCTCCTTCTCTTCTGTTTCTTGCCCTCCTTGGCTCACTCCTAAGTGCCATAATCCTGCAGAGGTACAACAAAGTTAAGGATACATCCTGTCATAAACCAGAAACCTGACAGGTCATCTTCCTATCTCTAGCCACACAAGTAAGTACTCAGCTAGCTAGTTCTGCTAAAATGATTAGCTATGAAATAGTGCTTGTTTAAAGTATGACTAGTAAACTTTTACATTAATATTCCTCTTAAAAGAAGAGTTGCCACTTGAACTATGTAATTAGTACGTTTTCTTGGACAGAAATAAGGGACAACCACATGAAAAGAGCTAATACTGTTTGGTTTATGGGACATTTTAAAGAAATGCATTTCACATAAACTTGTATGTATTTCTTTTCTGAAAAAATACACTCTCCTCTAATATACAACCCAAGAAAAAAATCTTCAATGCACTATTGAATATGACAGTAGCTAATCTGAGTATGTTTCAGATACCTTTGTTCACTGAAATCAGTTGAGCACTCTTTATACATACAGTTAGAGTTTACTAATTTTTCCGCTCAACTCACAAAGAATAAATGTTCAGATTTCCGTGATCTCTTCAGGTATGTTGACACGAGAAAAATATTCCTTAAATTGCTATGTATGAGATGGGAAACCTCCAGAAATAGAGAAAACTATAGTGGTGCACAGTATTCTTCATACAAACAATACTTAGCTCTTAAAAGGTATTACCATTTCCTAACAAGACAACTTTTTCTCAGGGAAAAAAAATCTCTCTATTAAGTTATGGTAACTTTTTTCTGCTAGTCAGACAGTAAGAGCTAATTTCAATCATTTCTATTTGTCTTGCTTTGCTATGATGCATTTTTTTCAAAGAAAGTATATTTATGAGGAAGTAATTAGTCATTAGTCATAGATTTGTCGTAATCACCTCAGTCAATCTACTAGTATGAACTTCAGAATATATGAGATCAGTCTCTTCTGTTTTTTAAAGTCATACTATAAAATCCTTAAAGCACATTTTGAAAGAAATATTAGTTGTGTTCAGTCACTAAAAAGCTTCTCTATCATTCCTACTTCTATATTCTGAATAATTTAGAAACTGTAATTGTGCAACCTTTATAAAATGTAAAAAATTAATATCTAATAGCAAGAAAATAATTAATTCCTTTCCAAGAGATGGAAACAAAGTTAACCAGATTGTGGGACATGTGTTCAAAGTAGGCAGAATGGGATTTCAAATGTAGTTCTGAAATTGCTTTGAGAAATAAGGAAAAGCATTCAAAAGATTTTGTTACACACTTTCACAATCAAAAAATGACTTACCTGTGACCTACTATCTGTATCACTGCGTATGAGCTGAGAATTAGCTAGAAGCAAGTATTTGTTCTTGTTTATCATTCATTTGGAGACATACTGGTGGTTACTAAAGTTAGTATTAGCATTATCAACTGCAGTGACTTCACATCACTAAAGTTCAGACCCTTTTCTTGCACTGCAAGAAAATTTCCAGTATTCCTAATGTGTTTTCACTTGCTCTTCATCAAAATAATCAAGCAGACAACAGATTTTTCTCCTTTCAGTTATGTATTAATAAACTCAATATATCTAATATACTAATAAAAAATAATATTCCCTTGAATTAAAGCATTAATGATCATGACAAACTTTGCCTTTGCAAGCAAATCTTTACTTTAAAGGAGACCAGACAGATTGTTGACAGATACATTTGTATTTCTATCACTTTAGCTATAGGGAGTCCTCAGAAAGCATTGTTTAACTTGTTACAGACTAAAACTACATGAGTGGGACTAAGAAACCTTCAATAGTTCTGCAAAGCTGCCTTGTCATTTTCTGGTTTTTTTCACTTTTCCTAGAACAAAAAATATTTTCAGTAGTTTTGTTCTGAGATGTTATATTTAAATCACTTCTTTGGTCCTCTCCACTTGCATACTGTCTTATATCTGACAATCCGTTATCATGAGCAATAGAGAAACTTCTACATTAACTACAGTAAACCTTCAGCCATTGTTCCTGTTTTGACCAATTCTATACAAAATCATCTCTCTAGTTATTCCAGAAAAAAAAAAACTTCTTTAGAAGAATGTCTTGAATTCTTAACGAGGTATCACTGGGATAGCATTGTTGTGGTCTTGATCCAAAAGGGATGTTACAATTAATTAAGAATTCAGAAAAAAATAATATTTATTATTATTACACTTCATTATTATTATTAGATCACAACCTTTTTCTCTGCTTTGAATTTGTGTTGTCATGATGCAGTTCTCCTCCTATAAAACTTCTGTTTAACTATATACTTATACTAAAATACAGGATAAAATCATCTTTGGATACCAAAAAATGTGGCATGCAGAGTAATCTAGCTGCAGTGCTTTTTAATTAGGCTACAGCTATTTTGCATATCAAATACGTCTGTTTGAATATCAGCAGGAGGTGATGTAATTTAGATACAGAGACTATAAAGAAATGTGGAGTCCTTTGTGTTTAAATGTAAACCATTGTCCTTTGATATCAAATACACGTGGTTTGATCAACAAAGTGGTCTGGAAAACAACAGTCTTCAGCTGAAATGCAGTCACTCAAGTCCTGACTTAGAAGTAAGTATCCCCTCTCCCTTTCTCAGTAGGCCCCTGTTCAGGGGCCCTTTGTTCAGATCAGGTTCTTCAGTTTTCCAGTAAGAGCCTGGGAGAAGGACCTGAGGGAGTATGTAGGCTCTTTTTAATGAATTTTCTACCTTTGTTCCTCTTTTTGCTTCCCACCCAGTCTGTATTTGCTATAATACAAATGAACTGCTTTTCTAGCATGCTTCAAAGCACAATACTGGACATAGTACTTACTGAGCCTGTGCAAGAAAAACACACTGGTGCAGCTACGTGGCAAACATTTGTTGTTTACACAACCATTAATTATGAGAAGTTTTCTTTCTCATTTGCTATTTCCTTGCAAGGTTTGCAAGTGCAAAGACAAAGATCTAGGGAAATGTCATGCTTAAATATGCAAAAACTTGAAAGATGAAGACACATCTGTGTTATCAGGTGTGGATGAGGCAAGTCTTCCTTTTTTTGCAGAAAATCAATAAAATTAGGACCATTATTTAAGTAAGAGGGAGCTAATCACTCTACGTGACAGACTAACACAAAAAGGGGCATGAATTGCTAACAGTAGAAACGGATACTCACAGTTAGCTATTATAGTTRGCTCCCTACACATTGTAAGAGAGAAAGCAACATGTAGCATAAAACAGAGGGTTTTCTAAGCACTGACAGGGAGTATACTTTTGTTTTTTAAATGATACCTTTACTTTGGAAAAATGCCTTTCCATTCAGCTTAGCAGTCTTGCCACTTTTTCCCAGTGCAAGCAACAAAAGCATTCCTGTAATCTTAACTAAATGTTAGTGCCATCTGGTGTGGACTGTAGGAATTGCCAGGAATGGCAGCCTATTCTGTCTCACCTTTCCTCTGTGAGTTGTTGTGGGGGACTAACTGGTTTATCTGAGAAGAGAAATAACCTCCTATAATGTTATAATCATGTTTCAGCCTGTTTGTGATCAGAGATCACAAAATGATTCCTGATTCATTCCTCAGGGTGTGTTAACTGAGTGATTTTTCGGCAACCCACATAAACCAACAGGCATCAAACAGGCAATTGGTTGTAGAGTCACTGTATGTTGGCTTCCCTAGATGTATCTGGAACATATATCAGGCAGCCCCTCTGTTAAAATTTACTTTCACTAGCCACCATCTAATTCCCTCACTGGCGGGTGTACAGCTAGCTCTGCTAACCAGCAAGTATACTCTATCATCTCTTCACTGCATTTATCTTTCATGAGAGTGGTTAGGCACAGATCTGCCTCTTATGTCCACACTGAATGTGGTTTTTCAGACTGATACTGCATCCTGGCAACAAGAAAGGCACTGATGAACAGGCCAGAATATGATTTGTCTTTGGGAAATCAAAAGGAAATCAGCATAATAATCTACTGTTTCCTGCAGAGACAGACATCACAGAAAACAATACTACATTTATCAGTGGTTGATGCCTTAGCCAAATAACAGTGAGTGCTACCAAACAACCGCAGCTTCTCTTTCCAGAGAAATATCTTGTTCTGTGTAAATTACATTACCAATTTGCTGTATTTTTATTTCCTGCTCTTGAGCTATCTAGTGAGTGCTGAGACTTCTACACTTGATTAGGTAAAAAAATCARTCTTCCTGCTCTTTATCTGTATATGTCTAGATACACATAGCACTTCCTTCCTTCTCTTTGCTGTCTCTTCTCCTTCCCTACTGACTCCTGTCTGCAAATGTGATCTCTCTAAGGCAGGGATGGCCTTCGTGTTTTATGCTAACACAAAGGGATACTGAAGTTTCTGAGTGTCACAAAACAAATACAGATAAGGTGCATGCGTGTGTATAATGTGCTCAGAGAGACACCTCTGCTTAATTCTAGTGCCTGTGTATCCCACAAATGCATAATTAAAAAGCAATGAATGATCTATGCCATGACCACYCATGCTAAAATCTGGCTACAGAATGCTAACCCGAATCCTTGATATATACACAAGGATTTTGGATTAAAGGAGTTATGGCATAGAATATGCCATATGAAATTTCAAATACATCCAATTCCTGAGCTAAACAGAAATCAAAGCATGAAAAAGGAATGCATGGAGTATTTGTTATGGGAAGAGAAGTGAGAGGAAAGTCAGGAAACTGCTGTGAGCCTGCAAATTACTGAATCTTCCTGGTAGTGCCGGTCACATGGCATTCAGAAATGGAAAGGGTGAAATGTGCTGAGAGCCTGAACAAGGTGAAGAAAAGAGTGAAAGAAATGAGTTGAAACAGAAAAGAGAATCTTTCTGTTGATACTAGGAGAAATGTAATTTTGTAGTTGAGCTGATAGTTTTCTTCATTAGAATTACAGCATGTTCCCAGCTATCATGTTACTGAATCATGACTTCACAGATCTCCAGAGAAGCATCATTTACAAAGTTCAGATAGATTCCTCTCTTTATCCTTCAAGGTGGTAGTTAAAGGTCTTTGCTGTATAAAGAGGTTTAAAGAGAAAGGCCAGGGGAGATGTACATCACAATTTTGAGTTGGTGCAGGCTACAGAGTTGTGGGGGGGGTTGGCGTTTTGGTTTTTGGTGTTTTGTTTTTTTGCAAAACAGTGTCTCAAAGGCATAGTATTGAACAAAGGATCTGATCAGTGTTTAAAAAAACCTATGCATGGGATAATAACATTGATTATGCAGCAATGCCAGAGCAAACTGGGAGGATATCAGGCAACAAGGATGCTTCCTTTCTGTATAGCATGTTTTGGAGGACTGCGAGGGGAAATGGATGACTCTTGTGGTACCTGAACTATTTGACCAGGTGGTTTTCGGCACTGACATTATTTTGGGCTGGAGCTCCCTGCCATTACTGCCTGCTCCAAAGTCTGAGGTGAACAGAGCTGTTCCCTCCCTCACCTTTCAAATTTGCATTTCTTCATCTCCATCCGTTACACATCCTCCCCTGCCATTTTTGGTGCTGTGTACTTTTCCCTCCTCCAGTCTGTCCAGCTTAGCGGCTGGCAGGTGCAGGTGGTGATGACAGAAACGCAACTTCTTTCACACTCGGGTTTTTTACCTTTTTACTTGAAGTTTGCACACTGGGAAGGGAACTCGATTTAGGTTGTGTGAAACACATTGTGAATGGAAATTGCAGACTACTTTTATAGCGCAGCATTAAGAAAATGAAATGAGACTACCCAGAGAGATATTTTTAAACACTGCTAATTATGTCTTGACCTCAAATCTTAACCTTTAATCTCCAAACCAATTTTCCTCACATATCTTTTAACCAGCAGGCGGGCCGGCGGTTTCACTGCCAGAGCCCTGTGAGTTGTGGCCAACGGGCAAATCCAAACAGCAAAACTTTCGGCTGCGCTTTGGCAGATTTTCTGTGAAAACCCACCCTTCGGTCTGCCCTCCCCTCTCCTTGAAACAACTGGGTTGTGAAATGGTACAAGAGAGAGGAAAAAGTAGATACGTAGCGGTACCTGAGCGGGGCATCTTGGCGCTGGTGCCGCAGGGCCGTAATGACAGTTGAGGCCCCAGTGACAGTTGAGGCCCCAATGACAGTTGAGGCACCTGTTGCTGTCTGTAACGGCCACGCCCAGGGGCACCACCGCCTCACAGGCTGCCTCGCTCATCTCAGATTTTACCTACATGAATCTCTTTTCCATTTCTCTCCCACATTTTTCCGAGCTAGAAAAGTTTGAGGGAGGAGAGATACAAATGTAGGAGAGGGGGAAGCCGTCAGTGCCGAAATCCTGTTTTTGAATGAGCCCGGAGCAGAGTGGTGATTCGGAGAGGAGCCCCATCTTCCCGATGGCCACGCGGCTCGGCTCCAAGCAGCATGAGGGGAGAATCAACGCCAACCTCTGATGTAGCCTCTCCCGGAGATCGTCAGCAAAGCCTGGGGTCGATTTCTGTTCAACTGGTGTAGGAGTAACTCCTCCAGGTACTCTGTAAGCATGAAATGGTGTTTTGGTGTGAAGAGAAACCTCAAATACTTTGTGGAGTGATGTAAAGCAGCTCTGAGCTGCAGCTCTTCCACTCTCTGTGTAGGTTGTTTCTTAAGGAGAGCAGACGTGCCCTGGTCCCTCTGTACCCTTTCCTTTTCTCCCTCTTCACCCAATTACTTTTGAATTCATTGACTGACTTTGAATTTAACAGCTAGATGAGGACCTTAAAGATAGAAAGTTCTAAAAAAAAATCATGAAAATTGATGGCTAGATGGAGGACAGAGACCGCCAAATGGTGTCCCTTGTGGGGAAGATCAAAACAGTGGGCTGCCCTGTGCTTTTCTGTCTCTATTGCCAGACCAGCATGCACATGGAAGACCAGGCTTCAACTATCCGCTCGCACTCACACTCACACTCACACACACAGAGACTTACTGTGCCATGGAGTTAGGCTACTGTCTGTTCTCCTTGCATTTTAAATTGGAACATAACTGCAGTTCTATAATTGCAAAGATTGATTTAGCCATTGCCATCCTCTCTAAAAATTTACTGGGGTATCCATGTATTACAGATTGATTGTTTGTTTTTAGGAATTATTCTTACTATCCAGGCACTTAGGGATGTACCAGGGAGGCAGGCAGCGGCATTGCTTTTATTTGCCAACAGTTGTCGTGATGGGTGGTGACAGCAGAATTTACATCCACTGTGTAGATATAGTAGTTATTTGAGTGTGACATGACCTTCAGATTAGATAATCATGGGCTGTTATTTTTATCAGAACAGCCAAGGGAAAAAAAATTACTTCCTTCAAAAACAAAGTAGAATTCATGATTTTCCCAAGGAAACTGTGTACTATTTTGTATAACAGGGAGGTGTTTCTGTGACTAAAATTCTTCTTCTCTTATGTATACGAAGGGAGTACAGTAAAATATGGCCTTGACATTCTTAATGAGCCAGCATATGTGATGCTGTGCAAGACAGACGTTCCTGGGATCCTGGAGCTTTAGCTAACACAGATACAGGCTTGTATTTTATTTGTCTTTTAATCCATTGGGCAATGGTATACAAAGAAAATATTTATTTTGCAAAATAGTCAAAAGCTCCTCTTAATTCAGAGGTTATTGCAATTCATTTGTATGTGAGGAAATTAATCCAACAGGTGCTCTAACAGCCCACAATTTTTGCATTCTGTGTCTAAGCCTTTTCTCTTTTGCACTGCATATTTTGGTGTACATTCTATCAAAAAATACAAGTTTTGCAAGCGTGTCTGAATATCGTAGACCTTTGCACACTATGCCATGATTTTCTTCAGGGAGTCTGTATTAAGTGCCAAATATTATGTTGACATCAGGAAGTGAGCCTTCCGCTGCTGGAAACATACACTGCCAAGTATAGCATTCCTAAGTAAATATGGAACCAAAGATCATTGTTTATGATCCACCTATTCACCCATCTGAGCCTCTGTGCCCTGATGTCCAAAAGCAAAAGGGAGTTTCAAGGTTAAAAGTACACCAGATCACTTTTCTCCTCAGTTGACTTGAGGCCTGATCAGGCTTCTCATGAAATCAATATGCAGAGACTCTACCCCTCAGTGGTAGGAGKGGTAGGAACCACTTCCAGAGATTTCACCCCTTGTTTGGAAGTGTGATGCAATTTAATGACCACCTCAGGGTGACTGACCTGAATAAGAGGCAATTTTCGGCTTTATCCTAACTCTTATTCCACACTCACATAGATGCTGTTTGATGCATTTGGTTTGTTGGTCCAAACGGATCCAAATCTGGCTTTAGTAGCGAAGAAGTCCTGTGTTAACATCTGGTGACAAGAAAGATGCCATTCTTATATCTAGATTCATTCTGGCCTGAGAGGGCAGCAGGCATTTGGCATAGCGCAGAGTAATGTCAAAATCACTCAGATACTACCAGCCAGCTCCAACAGAAGGAAACTGGGTTAGTGCCAGATTTGCTTGCCTTTCCTAGTATGATATGCACCCAGTGCAACTCAACCAGTCAGAAAGATCTGAGACATTACTTCAGTTCATATCAGTCTCTTGCAATTGTTAGCTAACATCATTTGTTTATTTGAGGAGACAGAGTGCTTCATTGCAGTTGCTGTGTTGTTTATATCCTATTTGTGCATGTTAAAGAATGTTCTTTAAACAAAAGGCTATGATGTTTTCTTTTTTTAAAGTCTTTGTGCAAAATAATCTGTCATATATTTACATCTTGTGCTCATCCATGTTGCTATTGCTTTTGCATCTTTATATGTGTCTTTGTAGAAGGAATTTTTCATTATATGCTTTTATCTTATGTTTATATAACTCTATTTCTATTATATATTTATAAAATGTATGAGAGCAGCTATGGTGTCCATTTTCAATAGACATACAATACATTTTAAATGTCCAGTTAACCAGCTTTGAAAGTCCTAGAACTTCACAACTCAGCTCTGCTGAGCTTTCTATACCAAGTTCTGTGATGTAGCTATTACGGTATTGTATGACTTGTTAAGTGCAGTTGAGTGCAGTGGGAGTCAAGGAAGCTGCATTTTGATCATTATATTTTAATAATGTCTGCTTTGTTTATGGAACTCGCATATACAGAGTCCCTTCTACTATACATCATGTAYCACTGTAGTCTGAGTTTTGGCTTAACATGCTTAAAACTCCAGTCTTTGTTTAATGGCATGATAAAGAATGGTATTCTTCTGTCTGACCTAGGCAGAAAGCATATCAAAGGTATTATTTGTGGTGGCAGCATGTGCACTGCAGACACTTTCCATCTTAGAAATGGCATGAGAGAATTATTAACTATGATTTGTACTTGTATGACTGGAAAGAAAGAAAATCAATTAGTAGTGGCCATTAAATAGCCCTGAGGTAGTAATGTATAGGCAACAGATCCTATCAGTTCTTTTAAGATGCCAATTATCCAACTTGGAAGATACTATTTATATTTGAGAGAAAATACTGTCAGGAAAAATCCTTCAGGAGGAAGCTTGGCATCTTTTTTTTTCAGAATGGAAGAGTTGCAACAGGAAAAGGAAAGAATGAACCACATTTTAGCTAAAAAAAATACCTTTGAAAGTGAAACATAACAGCATTTCTGTATTTAATCATTTGTATATTTAAAATATATAGTAACACTTTAATGTACACTGGCTAAAACATCAGTGATGACACCCATCTTCTGTACATGTAATATCATATCTATCTACTTGGAACGAGACGTGTTAGAGGGATTTGGAAATGAGTGAGAACTGAGTTTCTCACACAGAAGTTTAACCTGTAGGAACTGACAATATTGTTGCTTGCACCCTTAACAAATGTTTGGGAGGGCAACATCAAGCAACCAACCTAAATAAATGAGAAGCTCCTCACTGTTTAAAATAACAAGTAGCCAATCTTTTCTATATATATATATACATATATAATATCTAGGTGATGAGATTGGAGCAGACAGTTATTATATTATTTCCATTCAAGATGTGTCATTCTGGATCAAGAATAAAACAAGGCCCTCCCCAGGAGTCAGGAGCTGCAAAATCCAGAGTACCATACAGACTGCAGTCAGGGCTGTATGTCCCTTTCAAGAGCTCCAGTGGCATCCTCTTGATTCCTGCTGCTCTGCTGGACCTGGGATAGACAACATGTTTTGGGGCCAGGGCTGTGAGTCTTGTTGAGAAAGGAGCCCAAAATGTGGATGATTCTGTGGTGATGGTGGTGATGGAAAAGTTACAGCTTCCTACTTCATCTCACCTATAAGGGAGACCCAGAGTAACAGTCAACCCAAAAGTAGCAAGTAGAGGAAAATGCCTGATCAAGAAATAGGCTATGCGCTGAGCAAGCCATCAAAAGGATCAAAAAAAGAAATCTCTGTTCTGCTACTCTGATAAACCTATTGTGAATCTTAACGCTGGTTTAGTCATCCTATCACAGCTGTGTTGTAAGACCCATGGTTGTATGGTTCTGCCTTGCCTCCTGCTCTCCTGTTCAAGCCTATAGCTATGCTTCCCTTTCACATACATAGCCAGTTTCATTATCTAAGATAATAATTTAAATATGAATGCCTGCAAATAATTCTTGATAATCAGGTGTGATCCATAATCCACAGAATTATGAAGGACCAGAGATACCACTCGCCTAGTCCGGCTTGGCAGTTCATATCTTATTCACTGTATCACTTCTGAGACCTCTATTTACAGAATATTATGCTAAATGTTGTCCGTTTCATTCACTGATTGCTTAGGCTAAGGAACCTTGAAGACCTGCAGGGAAAAAAGTCATTTTATCAGTTTTGTTTTTAAAGCTCTGGAAGAGCAAGCAGAGAAAATCCCTGAAAGGCCTCAGAAATTCAAGTCTAAGGAGCAAAGGAGTTGTGGAGGAAGGCATGAATCTGACAGTTATGGATCTGCATCCTGTTCACATGGCTTGGATCTCAAAGGTAGCATTTTACTGATTTTCTTGGCAGCTGAGCCATATCTTTCTACTAGATAGGGTAGCATTATGACACTGCAAATGGGGAAATAAAAATCTGGAATTAAATATACAGAACTGGATAAAGGGCACAGTCTAGACAAGAACAGATGGTGGATCCTGTTCAAGAAAGGGAAAATGAAACAGGGCAGTTGGATAATTCTTATGATGCAAAGAAAGGATGTAGGATCCTAAGAGAAAATCTAGATTTCATTAAACTCAATAGCTGCTTTGCCATGGTTCTTAACAAGGCGAGTGTTATGGTCATTAAAGGCTAGCTATTACCCCTTTCAACATTATTGGGAAGATTCTCATTGACTTTAGATGGTGAGGAATCAGTATGCTTATTTTGCAGTATGCTTATTTGTTGCAGACTCCATTTTAGGGGATTACTGAATAGCACTTAAAATGAGAACTATTCCCTAGAGATCACCAGGAGGCACTGGAGTCTCTGTGGGGTATAGCACTGCTCTCTTGCGGAAGACGAGTAACAAGGTGGCAGCTCTGTCTTACGGGCATTACATGACTGCTGCACTTGGCACACTGCCATGAGGCTCATGTGGTAAAGCTCTAGTTGTGGATGGAAGGAAGGAAATGAATGAATCACCAAGAATCAGTGCACAGCCCTTCCTGCATTCTTTTGAGAGGTTTCGCTAGGCTTCTGACTAATATAAGTACTGAAAACACATGTAAGACTGGTAATTAMTGTGGGGCTCTGTTTTAAGCAAATCATAGGTAGGGTGTTTTCCCTATTCTAACAATATTTGCTCATATAGCCTCCTTTGTTGCAATATCAACGTGCTATTTAATCTCCTCCAGATTGGCCATGTTAGCTAAGAACAAGCTCAATCACATTTTAGCTACTTAAGTTATCTTCCACTAAATAGTTCTCATGAATTTACCAGGTGATGCTTTGCAGATATCTTTATTTTACCAGCAAGGACAGTGGAACCAAAGCCAAGATGTGACCATCCATGAATTCATGATATAGGGTTTGCATATATGGCATTACACCAGCTCCAAGGGGAAGCCTTTGAAAATTGGTCTGCAAAGTTTCTGAAATTTGTACTTAGGCACTATGTATTGAAACCTATGGAGCAGTTGTGTATTGAAGAATTCTTGAAAATATAGCTTTGACAGTTCATTCTTTTTTAACTTACATTGTCTTCAACATCACTTTACAAGTTGCTCCTTGCTGCACTAGATTTTAGAGGATAAACAATTCGAGGAGATAAAACCCAAAGCCATCCTACAAAGTAGGAGCTCCACTCTCCTGTGAAACTGTTCCTTCCCTTTATCTGAGGGATATTTGAAGATTTCCCAGCCCTACAGCCTACATCAGATGTCTTTTAATCACTATTTTGTAGTATTTCTAAGGTCTGTCAACACAGCCGTTTGCCACCTTGCTCTACTCACTGAGTAGGGTGGCTCCAGTTCCAAGGAAGCTTCCTCCTCATGCTATTTTCAGAGTCTCTTTGAATCAATTCCGTAACTCTTTGTAACCAGCCAAAAATATTATCCTACTGTCCACAATGCAATGCTACAGAGGCTGACTTACATGAATTCTTTTAGATATACAAGTCTTACGCTGAATTCAATTAAGGAACTCAGAAAGATTCTTCCTCTTTGTAAAACTATTCAACTGCAGTTATTGAAAAAAATCTAGACAGAAAAGTATATCATATATTCATTCTGAGGACTCCAGAGACAAAAGCTGCACTGTCTGTAAGGAATGAATTAAGACAAATCTCAGCGAGGTGTTCTGAGAATGACCTAAAAGGACAGAAAAAGACTATATCCAATTAAAATAAAACCAGCTTCTGAAAAGAGTTAGTGAAATGGTTACAGCTTTTGTGTTTAGGTGAGGCTTGAAAAAATAAGAACATAATTCCATTTTCACTTGAAAAGAAGATTTTCTAGGACTAAAATTACACATTTAGTTTTGATTTGTCCTTCTGGTTTGGGTTTGGCTTCTGTTTAAGATTGAGCCTTTGCTTTCACTTCATTTCAAGTGTAGCTGTACTCTGCAATACCAGTACCAGCTGTACCAGTTATGCTTTCTATGTTCTGGAGGGTCTTGACAAGAAAAGCAAAGTATCTTTAAAAGTAACCACTTAAAATGGCTTATTTCTATTTTTTTCTTCCAATTCCCTATGAGACATCCTGTTACCAGTTAGATAGCAGAAACAAATCCACCTCTTTATCAGAAAGGGGCAGGTCATTTAGTTCCTGGAGTATATGGGATCCCTGGGGAAGCTGGCAGGGCTGGAGCACCCAGGACTCCCTTGCCTTTTGCTGAATGAATGATGAAGAGAGAAGCAGCAGCTGCCGATCAGGGCCAAGAAGGAGAGGAAGCAGTATGGGAGGTAGGAAGGCTGTAAAGTCTGAAAGCCCTGTCATGATGGCCTGTGGAGCTGTTCTGAAGGCTGGGAAGACAAATAAACTAGATGGCTTTTGGATAGATAATAGGAAGAAGGAAAGGAGGAAGGAAGGCGCTGGGGGAAATGCCATGAGACCTGCAACAACTTTTGCAAGCTGCTAGTGGGAGGAAAGGAAGCAAGGCTGTGGCACTTGTATTGTTCTGCTTCTTCAGGCTCTACCGCCCTTCCCCATCCTCCACCTTGCAGTGTTAACCACTTTGCTGAATGTGCCAGATGACAGACCACAAATGGCATTTGCTGTTCAGCATAGACTCTTACAGAGTAAATATAACAATGATGATATTCTGGGTTACATCTAAAATGGAGCACAAAAATTAGACTCTCTCTGGTTTTGTATTTGACCTGGAAGTAGAACTTTAATAGTAGGTTAAAATCCAGGCTTTTTTGTCTGTCTGTGGTTGTCAACGCAAGGCCAAGATTTCAGATTTGAATGACTAAATTTAAGTTCCTAAACCCCACATTTATGACCTAAATAAGCTACTTTACCAAAACCCACTGGGCAATTACCAGTAGCAAAGATCAGACTGCTAATCTAGGTAGCTGAAAAGAATTAAGGAGCCTAACATTAGACACTCATTTCTGAAACATGCTGACGTTGAGTTTTTGGCCATTTTGATTTATATATTTTTATTTTTTCAAAGTTTTTTTTCCAAGTGCAAGCAGTAAACTCCCAGGTTTTCTTGATATCTTGTGTAAATAGACACTGTTTGTAAAAATTTGCCCTCAGCCTGCAGCCCAAGCCATAGCTGAACATTACAGGAGTTCTGACATGGGCTGAAGACTGCCAGCAGCTGTCCCTGCTTTTACTGATCAAGGAAATGCATTTGGCAAAAAAGTGATAGCCACATTAAACTGAAGCAGGATTTATTTAGTAAAATAGCCCCGGCTTTTCCACACCTGGAGTAATTTTCCACAGCAACTTGAGATGGAGTGTCGGCCAGCTACAGAAGTGTGAGCATTATCTTCATTTTTCATTTTTCTTTCCTTGACAATTATTTATCTTGTTTTTATGATCTCCAAGAGAATAAATTTTCTAGTGAGTCCTTAACTGTGTAGGTTTGCAAGATAGTCATATGATCAGAACCTACTCCAGCTGAGGGTCTACTGTGGCTGTATTGTCTGTTGTATAAATAAGGAAAAGYAATCATTGTTCATGATGCAGGTGGRAAGGAAAGAAATGAAATTTGAACAACAAGAAGATACAACAAAGGAAAATAAGCAAAACAGAAGCAGTGGTCCATGCAGGGAAGTGGAAGACACAATAAAACTTGTATTGAAGAAACTCGAGAAGCAAACTTTTACAGAGGAACAATTTGGCAATACTGAAAGCAAGAAGAGAAGAAAAGAGTTCAGCTGCGTCCTTAGCTAGGTGTTATGGGAGATACACAGACTAGGCAGAACTGGCCACACTAGCACGAGTGCCTCCTCTATTAATTAATGTAACAAGTCTACATTCCTTGGGATATTGTTTCATTACTCTAACTGTTGAGTATTTGTGTACATGAAGGCCACATCAGTTAAGTTGTGCGTGATTGTGTCAGATGATTCCTACATAAGGAGCAGCTGAATCAGAGAAGGCAAATATCAGGTATTTTGGTTGACATAAAGATCACATCTATCTTACCTTTTGAAGCAAATGTGATGTGTGATTCTTGTTCCACATACGGCTTCTTAGTATTGCCTATGCTCATTTTCAAGCACAGTGAATGTCACAAACCAATGGTTCAGCAAGTCCACAACTAATTAAATCTAAGATATAATGTGATGGAAACTTTCTGCTGTTGCTGGTATAATTTCTAACTTGCAAGTTCTGTTATGCCACATAAATTGGGTTAATGCCTGGTGAAAATAAAGATAATCTCTATTCCATGTAACTCACACTCTGAGTGTGGCCAGACATGGCCTCACATGGCCATGTGAATAGCCTCATAGACATGGGAATGCAATGTAAGGCCAGTGTAGGATGCAGGAGGTTCACAAAAAATAGAAATACAGGACTTCTATTCTCATGCCGTAATTCCTTCTCTACACCTTATTCCATAAACACTTGCACACATAACTTTGAATGTCAAGATGTGTTTATGGCAGTTGAGTTTAATGGGAGTAACTATTTAAACATGTGTGCACTCAATGTACAGAGTTGTTAACTGTCAGGTGTTATGAGCAGACTTTTCCAAAGTAATCAACCCTAATGCTTCTTACTGAAATCAGTGGAGGGGTGAAATTTTTTATTATTATTTTATTGACTTCAGTGGGAGCAGAGTTAGTCCAGTCTGGAGAGGTCTGGAGAATCTGCCCTGTAAGGTTGGCTTGAGAGCAGATCTGCCCTGGCCAAATACCAGAAAAAAATTATTTTCAGTTAAATTCCTCAGTAAATATTGCTACTTTCTCTCCAAAACATCTACTAAAAGAATATATATAGCCAGCTCTGAAGATGATCAAATGCTCAAAAAATTTTGTGTAGAATAAATCTTTCAGCAAGAGGTAGCAAAACTCTGAGTAGTCATCTTGACAAATACTGTTCCATCAACTCTACTGTGACTCAGTGTTTGAAAGATTTGGGGAAAAATCCATTTCAGAAAATGGAATAAAATAAAAATACGGCCCAAATGAAGCATATTTTCAATGCAGTTCCAAATGTTGTCAGTAACCAGCAAAGTAGCCTGGATAAAGACACCTCCCATTCATTGTTATTCTTGAAGGATTTGTGACTCTTCCTGTTGTTGTGTGGAGGTTGGCTCAGTGACTCACCCCAGGACCTCCCAGCCAAACAGCACAATCCCAGGGAAATGGAAATATTTCTAACACCAAGGGCTATCAAAGGACTGAAGTGCAGGAGCACTCAATACCAAAAGTAAGGAGCGATTACTGTGTACTGCTTGATGAAAGTGAGAAGAGCACAGAAGGGGTTGGCTACATTTTCTTGGTGAAGTACAGATCCTTGCATCCCTTGCTCATTGGTATTCTCCTGGAGCAGTGCTAATGTCTTAGACAGTCCTTCCTGAAACCCTTGCATACTTCCCAATGCTTTTTTGTTTCAAGTACTGATCTGATCCAAGCAGTCTTGGTTACATAGCAGATCCAAGCATCAGGTCCTACAGTGATTTCAGGCAGCCATGTTGAAACAGTCACTTTCTGTAAAGCTCAGCTGTGCAATGAATGTGATAGAAAATAGTTATATCTATTAAATTGAATAAAAACCTAGGTCTCCTCAATGAATAGTTGAACAATTGTAATCACTTTACATTTCTCATAATGTGGATGAAGCTATTTGGCAAAACTGAACTTTCTGTAATACTCCTAGCATCTCACCTGGAAAGGAACAGGTTTTTTTTTCTGTAATTGCTTCTACTTTAGCAAATGTGATGGTATAATTATATGCTACATCCCAGGTCTTGGCTACAGCTGCCCATCTTTTGTTAATGCATGCATTTGATAGTCTGTATATAAGGAACTTCCAACACAACTAGCTCCCGATGGRCCTAGTATGAACTTCATGTTGTTACTTGAATGGACTAACCCTCAGATTCCACAGCTGTGGTTTACACATGCAAGCTGAGCAGAGGTCTGAAAATGGGCCTCCACATCTGTGGATGATGACAAAATTTAAATAACCACTGTATTGATAAATTGACAAATGATAAATTTTCTAGACTGAAATTTTACCTCAAAGATTCTGAGGGCAGAAAGGGCCCAGCAGAAGTGTGGGCCAGATCTCTGCCACAAACCATCACGCATAATTGTCATGTCATCTTTGACAGATACTGAACATGTTTTTAAACATTGCCTCTTTCCAGCCAAACTGTTCTTAGTGCGTGCCCAGCAAGGCCAAACAGGAGAAAGTCAGTTGAAAACAATATGCAGTAGTTTTACTAAGTGCTTACTTCCTTAATGGATATGATTAGGATACTCAGCCTGAAACTATAGTTTTGTGGATTGTATTGTCCAAGCCTCGTCATTATTCCCCCCTTCTTTTCTCATCCCTCAGGAAACAAAAATAACTAGTTTGTGGAAGTTAATGTAGACCTGCTATTCCTAGCACTGAAAAAAATGAAAGCAAAGTAATGTCAGCCTTTGAAATGCTGAACTTAAGAGTGTGACTCCAGTTGAGCTGCCAGAGTTCGCTGGGATTTTGCTTTTCAACTGAGGCCTGAGAATGAACAGTGTGTAGTCTCCTAATGTGACCCAACAGTAAAGGAAAATATATTGTCTTAACTTATCAGCACATAATATGTAGGTTATATATGTTCTTGCTCTCCATGGAAAAACACAGAGGAGAAGCAATTTTTTTTAATACTATTCTTTGTTTCACTGTCTTCTGAAGATACCTCAGACTTATTTTGGTAGGACTTGACTCCAGATCAGCACTTTTTTCCTTTTAAATTGAGATGTGTTGCTGTTATTGCAAATACATGGGAGCTAATGTCCCTGAGCATAGGTTCATAACTCAGAATATATGACAAACAGAGTATACCATAAAGTGAATTAAAAAGGTGATTGACATAATATATTGTAGTCTAATAACAGCTTTTTGTTACTGCAGGCGTTTTCCATTGCTATTGGACAGTCATAAATACAGTATATGACAGCACAGAATGCTGGAGGTCCATTTTAGGCTGTTTTTCTTCTTAGACCAGTTTTTAAAAAGTTGTAGATGAGTGTAAACAGAGATGGATGTGACTAGGTACATTCCTGATGATAAACTGTCCAGCAATATAACAAATTACCAAAAGCATGTGCAGGTTTGGAAAATTTTGTGCACTTTCCAGCTATCTATGGATAATCTGAACCTGCTTTTAGCAGGTGCCCAAGGAGCTTTTATTTTCGGTTGGTGACTTATTGCCTATTACTGCTGTGGAAAACACTTCATCTCTTTTCTATCTCTGAATAAACTGGAAAGTGGACATGCAGGGAACAGGAAAATGTTTATGATATCTGCAAAGTGGCAGATATGAAATCTGCTAAGCAGCTAAAATACTGGGGGTATATTTTGGCTCATGGTACGGGGATTTTACCCACTTTTCTTGGCGACGTCGTTTCCTTATTATCAGATTGGACTTCAGACCGGACATGCATTGTATTTTGCATGTGTCAAAAGGTGCCTGCCAGCAGGACTCATTCTGATAGCGACAACAGGAAGTCTGAAATACACCAAAGGAATGAAAGCTTGGGAAGCCAGACACTGAGAAGCAGCAGTAATAGCTATTCTGAATAAGCAGTTTAAGCCACAAAGAGTTCGAGCCTATCAGTGCTGGAAGTTGGATTGGAGTAAATGGTAGATAGCTGCAAAAAAAGCATGAAGAAAAATGCCAAGCAGAGCAAAGCTGTTTTAAGTTAAAGAGTGACTCTGCACAACAAAATGTCTCCTAGACATTGTTTTGGAACATAACTTAGTCTCACATTCATTAATTTGTGAATTCTGTGTTCCTGGTAGAAGTTCCTGAAAAAACTACTCATTATGAATCTTCTCTTCACCTCACTTCCATGACAGAGTAAGAGAAGTAGGAAGTGAGTGTGCTGGCCTAGACGTTGCTGCATATTTTGCCTCTGTTCTACATTAGGTTCTTCCCAGCTCCCAAACCTCCTGTAACTCTCCTTTTTCCAGCTTTATGTCCTGCACCTTGGAAGCTCCCAGAGTCTTATAAGAAGTGGCCCAAGCCTCTCACCTTTCAAGACATTGATAAGCAGAAACAAAGTGAGAATAAGGAAGCTGGATACATTTTTTCCAGTGACTCCCTTCATGAGTGGATAAAAACACAGTTTTATAATGGATGCTGGGATACTATRCTATAACTATAGTGTTGGCTTCTGAGTTGGCTTCTGAGTTGGCTCCTTATGTATAATGGGCTCTTTATAAATCAGACATTCTATAATATTCCAATATGCACTTTTCTGGCACTGGTCACCAGAAAACAAAGCTGACAGTTAAAAACTATAGCTTGCAGAGACCAACATGCAGAGTATCCCCTCATGGGACTGACAAGAAACCTGATACTTCTTTCCACTGCTTGTGCAGAGGAGACCAAATGGAAAAAGGAAGCCACAGAAACTCAGTTCAGTAGAAGTTTAATTTCCTTCAACATCATGCCCAGGAAAACTGAAATGCACTATTGGAATAGAAAGTACAGGTCGTTCTGCAGTACTGAGGTCCACTGCAGGAATCTGTCTTCTCATACTGCTGTGTGTTTTTTAACTAGAACCAAGAAAAATGAGCTCATTGCAGCATAACATAACAAAGACAAGATATGTATCTGGATAGATAGTGACTGGATTTATTCAGACTTTTGGAAAATCAAGGCACGGTTCAAACACATACTTCTGCTTTGTTTCCTCTGGGACAGCCAACAGTATAATCATTCCATGCGTTTCAAATAACACAAGAAACTGAGACTGACTCACTATTTCCCATTTCATTAGCTCAGGACAGGATGCAAAGCTTATAAACACATTCTGTGAGTCTTTACATGACATGAAATTACTTGCACAAGTTTGCAAGCCCCGCTGTTTTATATCACTGTTTGCAGTCTCTCCTCCAGCTCTGCCAACTCCCCATATATAAGCGTGGGCTACAATTTGGGGCAATAATATCTTTCCCTCCATGTCTCTCTCTCTCTCCTCTCTACCCCTGTAGTCATGCCTAAATTTCTCTGATCAGTAAGATAGAAACATCCACATATCAGCAGCTCACAGAGAAAGTGAACCCAGAAGTGTGTCCTTAGAAAGTTTAGATGGATGTTTGTTGGAAAGGAGCATGTTGCAACTCCAAAGGAGAAGCTCACAAAGTCAAAAGTCAATTACCAGGTGAGCTGTCAACAAAAATAGCCAAGTTCATATTTCAAATACATAATTGAATCTGAGCAACTCCTGAAGCCAGTAAACCAGGTCATCAGTTACAGGAAGCTGGTGTCTCTCCATTAAAATATATTGTCTATTGGCTTAGGAAAATAAGAACTGGGTAAAATATTAGACTATCTTCAGTGATACCTGGGACTCATGAGACTGTGAAATAAATTGTGGGCCAGGCTGGAAAGACAGTTTGGGGGAACAGGAGCATGAAACTTGTAAAGTACAAAGCCCTCTTTCCATGTAAGGTTTTGCTAGCAGCAGAATAGGGAGTGTACAGTGAGAGAGATTCAGAGGTAGCTCTAGAGCAGAAATCTGCTGGATCCTTTTGACAGTGATGTGTATTCTACCAAATGCTTCAAACATAGGACATCCTTTGCAATCTGGCAGTCTAGCAGAGTGTGTTTCCTACAGATATGTTCCTGACTTGTATCAGTTACTAAACAACTAGTTCATTCAAGTGTATTTTCGTTCCTTATAGTACACATCAGTACGGTTCCAGCTATGAAAGAATAGGAAAAGCATGCTCTTCAGTAACAGATAGCCTTACAGAGTCTGTTGGCAGGGCAAAAAAACGATACTCAAGTCTGATGGCTAGTGTTGCAGTAATAATATTAGATCTGGCCTTGAAAATATCTTTTGTAACTAGAGTACTGAATACAAACTAAACACATTTTRGTCTTTATTGCCCACGTAAAGGCATCTAGGCACTTAGAGATTTAGTGAAATTTTTCACATTAGTGGCTGGCTCTGATGCAAATCAATGACATTTAAACATTTCAGTGCTACAAACAAAAGGGGGCTATCTTAGTTTTCAGGCACTTAAATATATTTGCAAGTCTGATATTTAATATTTTTAATATTATTGTGTGCAGAGACATTTCGGCATTGACATTTCCATTCCTTGAGATGTTCCAACATTTCCATAAAAAATTCAGAACAAAATATCTACATTTTAAAATTTTCCTCAGCATGAATTTTCAGAGTAACTGCTAGGCATGACCATCAAACTATCTTGTTTCAGCACTGCTCTATTCAATTTTTTTTTTTTTTTTTTTTTTGCATTCTAGTTTGTATTAAAATTTTAATATATGTGATGATAGATTAAAAGAAGTACTTTCTAAAACAGTGGAAAAAAAAGAATGGAAAGTATAAACTAAACAATACGTTTCTACACTAAACTAAACAATACATTTTTACAACTGCATATTTCAATSGAAAGTTATTCTGTCTATGGGAGTATAACCAAATCTACTGGTAAATAATAGGTAAGTAATAGGTTAAAAAAAAACAATAAAAGGTTGAGATTAACTCACTCTTTTCTGTCATTCTGCTATGAGAGTAAAATAACCATCAGTGAAAGAGAGAGTATCAATCAATGGAGAAGGCTAGTGCATTTAGTCACTGTGTTTGTTCTTTCACTTTAGAAGGTCATCAAGGACTGTGTATCTTTTTGGTTTTGCTTTTGTAAATATTTTGACAAATTTAACTTTGGCGCTGACACACGAAATTGCCTGTAGCCCAAAGCAAGGCAGCGTGGCTGTCCCTATTATTTCCTGTTTTCTGCAGTGGTGCTTCAAGAATATCAAATGATATGTTAAATTTTTACATTCTCTAAATCTGAAGGGGATTATTTGAACCTCATAGGAGAACTATGCAGAAGGAGGGAATGTTTTGTTCCAAGCAATGTGAACTAAGAAAAAAATACATAAATACAGCCTGAGACCAATAAATCTGTAACTGCAAATCTACTGTGGCAATAAGTGGTTTCCCTTTAATAATGAAATACCACATTGGCAAAAATAAATATACAACTCAGACCTACCCCTACCATTATTGGACTACACAATAATGAGATTTTAAAACAGAGTGTCCTTTCATTCTCTAGTGTGCTCTTGTGGTCATATTTCAAGTTTTCTTCTGCAACTATGAGGAGTAAAATTTTACTTGAAAAAACATGGAAACTGAGACTGTCACACTATCACTTGTTCTGAGGCTCTAAGTAAAACTCCAGGTATTCCAGAACTGGCAGTTATACCACAGTTGGCAGCATTACCAATGACCAAATTTCTCTTTATAAAACAAAGCACACATTGGCACTGAAGCTAAATTTCTTGGTTTGAGAGAAGAAAGAAAACATTTATTCAATAAAGGAAAACTTATTTGCCAGTAGGGAGGAAAAGTGAAGAAGTTTTTTAGTGAACACATAGAGGAATAATCTTTTACTACAAAGATCTTAAAAGCTTAAATAATTTCTCTTTAGGGAAAAAATGTATCTGTTGACAAGAGTTAAATATATCTGTTGACAAGAGTTGTGAGGATTTGCTTTGTTAGCTGACGTTGTGGTCTGCACATCAAATACTCTTAGAAGCTGCAGCTCAACTTTGGCCATAGTTTTTATTTCAGTGATGTATTTGATTTGCTTCCTTTATTCCTATTATTCTTTACTGTGTGTGCTGCTGCTGTTCATACCAAGTTTGATCTAGAAAAGGTAGCTACCTTTGATGTAGATGACAGGGTGTTTTATAGCAGGGCAGTTTTCTTGGTGCTCCAAAGAGGCAGTAAATTCCCATAGGACCCTCTAAGGTACAACTTAAGTTGCCTGATATTGCAAGGCACAGAGGCTTGACCTTTTCTTTTCCTTTCTTTGGCATCCACTTGCATGAAGGTAGAGAGCCTGTTCTGTTTCCACTCTTGTACCTGCAATACAGATAACTAATGRAGGGCTGCAACATCTTGTGCCCTTCAGCCCTCCATGATTTACAAGTAACCACCATGCTCAGCAGCAGCTGCAGCTCATTGGGGACTCCTTCCAATGCTGCTGTTCACATCAATAGCACTGAAACAAGTCAAGTACTCTCGTGGACATTCAAATAGTTTCTCTGGGTCTCTACAAAACCCTAAGAAGGGTTCCTATCCTCAGGCCTCTTAGATTTTGCAGAAGTTTCACTTCAGTCTTCAAAATAATAGTAACATTTCCTTTCTGAATCATTCTTTAGAATTAACAGTTCAGGTCATGGCTTGGCAGTGTTGCAGATCTAAGGTTAGAGCTCGTCTTATCACATCAGAAACAGAACTAACCTGGAATGAATTCACTCTCCAAGTTAAAATCATCTTTTTTGTTGAAGGCTTTCTGCTGCAGCATTTACTGCTTTTCTAAGCCACTCTAAATTTATGCCCTAGGTTGGCACAAAACTGGCATGAAAACAGAATGCTGGCACAAAATCCCTACCACACGCAGTAATCAACTTGAAGTGTCTTTGTATGGCCCACCTCTGACCTGAGTCAAATTTGTATTACYGTGTGATCCTCTCCAATGACCATGAATCACAGTCTCACTGCAGAGAATTTAGTATTTGCATCTCTCATGCACCTACTGTTTTGAGTTTCTCCAGATATAGTGCTAGAATTTTTTTCTACTATCAGATTTCTATTGAGCACCATCTTCTGACACCTGCAATAGACAGAGGATTTGTCACAACCTTAAGATGTGGAAATGAATTTTTTTCTAATTAAACAAAAGCTATTCCATACATGACGCCAATCTGATAGTATTTTCTTCATCAGGTTAATAAATAAGCAGTTTTGCTGGAAGTGCTATGGCTTAGATCCTGAGAGTTCCTGTGTGTAAAACCATTCCAGAATGTTACTTCCCCTTATAGCGCAAAACATTCATGAGGAAAAAAGTCTTAATTACTGCCATAAGTAGGGCTGACTGTTTAATGAGTCAGGCTATTTGTGAGGTCAGTTTTTCTTCTTAATCTTCCTCAGAGTTGACAGAGAGGCAGACGAGCAAATATACTGTACCTTGTTCTCACTGTATTTGAACTCTTGTGATTAATTGTCATCAGCTGCATAAAATCATTAAGGCACAAAGCATGAGAATATGACAAGATCATGTTTTCCTAGCCTTTAACTTTAGAGCTCTACTTGGGTCTCTTCCACCTAACCAGAGAAATGTCTGTGAGAAGGAGAGAGATAAAAGTTTCACAGATCAACTGGGGCTGAGGAGAAGAGAGAAATTTTGCTCTGGCTCATTAGACAATCCATTTGAGAGTGTTTCTCTGAGGCCTGTGTTCTTATCACATGGCATAGCAAATTAACATTGCAAGTACCTGTACAGAAGAATAAAGATATACTTTCTGTTCCTAATGGACCAGACCACAGTTAAAGCTAGTTGAAACTTTTCAAATTTTAAAAATAAGAAGTCTAGTTTTCTTTTAAAAACAATGCTTGCTTAAAAAAACTCTCACTGCCAGCCTTAATTCTATGGTATTAATTGAGCAAAAGTGATTTGATTCTCTCTGGTTTTGATACAGAATGAGACTAGCCCATCCCCAACAGAAAGTTTTTTTTTTTTTCAGAAACACTCTGTAAATTTTAAATGGTTGGCCATTTTATATCAAATGCAGACCAGAACTTGCATCATGTCTCTGTTTCCTTCTAGGACACCAGAATAGCTAGCTTCAACTCTCTAACACAGTTAGGCCATGCCATTCATCATGTGCAGTGCTGTACCTCTTGGCATACTGTATGCTTGTCCAAACTGGTAGTTTGCAAGGTATGTGCAAGGCACTTGTGCGTGTGGAGATGGATCATCTTGTGCAGGGAAGTTTTCTCTGACAGCAGGAATGGTACAGTCATGTGTAATTCATTTCAAAAGTGTATCTTGTGCTGGGACATGGCCTAAAGTTTGGGAAAGGCTGTCATGGATCTGGCTGCATTATCCACCACTGTGTTCGCTGCATATCCACGCAACGTGATGGCTGGCCAAAGTCTCTGCCCAGGGGTTTGGATCCCCATCAGTCAAAGTTGCTGCTTTAATATTGTATGATTAGATTCTATTATATTAAAAACAGATAGCAGAGCCCTTTCCTAAATGAAGCCATGAGATGTGACATCTCCTCAAAAGTTCATGGACAGAGGATGATGTGGGCTAGTAGGTGGGGTGCAGACCACTGCTCCTATTCCTGGCTCTGCCCTTTATCTGCTGGGTGACGCTGCGCAAGGCGCTTCCTCCCTCTGTGCTGATTTCCCCTTCAGTCCTTTCTCAGCTRTGCTGCGATGGCCAGCTCTCTCACTGGCTTTAGTATGAAACATCTGTGATTTTCACCAAAGGCTGCAGCCACCTTATCTAATAGAAAGAAGAGCCAGGGTGAGAGCTCCGTTCCCCGCTGCGTTATCCCCCACTACCCAGGCTCTGTCGCTATTATATGTTCCATTTAAAAGTATCCCCAAATACAGTATGAAAGTTGGTGATGTATAGCCTATTCTAAGGAGAGGTTTGCCTCTGTTGAAAAGCTTTCCTGACCTCTTGGCCGAAGAAGAACAAAATAATGTATTAACAAAAACACAGTTGGCTGCCAAAGAAAAGGAGTTCCTGTAAGGACTGAAACAATAAATCTCCTCCGTACTGAACTCCCAGAGGGAGTATGTTGTGTTTCCTCCTGTTCTTTATCAAAGTCCCCAAAATAAGCAGGAATGGGCAGTGACTAGGCACAGTGTCTACACACCTTTTTCCATGGAGTAATTAAGGCCTGCCTCAGAGTGAGAGAGCACTCCCTGCCCAGCTGTGCAAGGGAAAGCTGACACCACAACCACCACCAGCAAGCATGAAGCTATTGGGGATTGCCTATTTCCTAGCTGTATGCTGTATTTGCACTTTGGGGGGTAAGTTTTTTGGCTTTTTATGGGGGGGGGAAGGGGGAGTAGACTTGTCACATCTGTAGGGCATTTTGTGAGCAAAAGCTTAGCTGTCAGCAGCTGGATGATATTTTTTTTCTTTTCCAGTGCAGTGATCGAAAGACTGTGTTGGAGAAGAAGGTAGTTGAGTTATACGTGTTCTGTGAAAAAATTTATGCCATTGTATTTTTGTGACAGCTCTTTTTCTGGATATCATKAATCCCCTCAGTCTGAGGGGAATTAAAAACAGAGATGTATTTACAAAGGTTTTCTGTTCTGTTTTTCTTCTTTAAAATAAAGCATCTCTTGGAGAGGTGTTTTTAAGGGAGAATTGAAAAATCTGTCAGATTTTGCAAATAAKACTCTTGCAAATCAGATCTGTCCTGATGTGTTCCCATGGATTTCCTTGGTACTGTGCCAGCAATAATTTTGGCCAAAGATGTTTCTCAGAAATAAGTTTGATTTTGGCCCCAAATATATAGGGACCTAGAGTATTTATCAAGTGTCATATAATGAGRGATGCAAACCTGGGGGCAATATTTGTTACTGAGCGCAATACCTCCTTAAAGTCATTCTCAGATGCATAGATTTAATCACATTTCATAGTGTTCAGATGGGCACTGATTGCTATTTTCATTATTCTTCAGCTTGAAATATCATGCACTTTTATAGTCGAAGTAATTACTAAATCCTGAGATGGAGAGAGAAACTGTAACAAGGACCGGAGTCTGTCATCACCTTTGTCAAAAGATAGATTTGAAACTAAGTCTGCTTTTATCTGCACTTTCATTTGCTGGCCGTTTGGGCTGAGCACTCATAACTAAAGCTTTCACAAAGGCTTATAGATTGCCTGTAGGTGAGTTTTTTTTTTTTTTTTTTTTTTGAATCAGATGTAGAAAATTTATAATACTAGAATAATTGATCAGTTAATGAACTTTCCCACAGATTATGTGTTAAAATCTAAAAAGATCTTCTGTGGTGCAGCTTGTGCTATTGCTTGGTCTCACTGCTATTAGAAAAAAAATTAGTAAAGAAGTTTGAAAATAACATTGTGCCATAGAGAGAACTGTTCTTCTTACTTAGTAACACTTACTATGTTAAGTAAGTACAAGTTCTGAAAGTCTGTGCTGAGGTGCTATTTATTCTCTGTTTGCTACTCCTAGTAAAAATAGTCTTCCTGTCATTGTTAAACCTTTAATTTCACAGCTTCTGAAAAGCAAGGTGGAGTTGGATCAAAAGGAACAGAATCAACAGAACAGGCCATAAAGCTTATCGGAAAGCAACATGCAAAGGCAAGAGGACAGTCCTTCCTTTAAAAAGGATTTCCCTCCTCTGCATGATGTGATCAGGGCAGAACTGGAGCCCCTGAATAAGAAAATTTCATATAGGAGATATTTGCTCTGAACAACTTCTGTTCTGTAGAAATAATGTCTAAAAGAAGCTTTATTACAGAGTAGACTTGGTAGTGAATTTCTGTTAGTAAAATCAGATTAGAAAAGTAAGACCATGCATRAGGAAATCTAGATTGTGCGTCTCCGTCGTCCAAATAAAAGAATATAATCTGATCATTTCTCCTTCCTTCTTCTGCATTATCATTAGCAATGAACAGTGAAAAGCAGGCTATCGTGCTTTCCTGGTGTGTCTAAAAAAAAAATAAACCACCCGTTAAGATAAAGCAGTTTTATTCAATTTTACTGTCTGTTGTATGAGGTTGGACCAAAGTCTTTAGGCTCCCATTACTTCTGGTGACTAAAATATTCTGGACATCTGAGTTATAACAGTGGGATTTTATAATCTGAGGAGAGGAATGGATCCTAAGGAAGCTGACACGTGTCCCTCATATTGAGTCTCCCTGTTTTGAGCATTAGAGATGGTAGCAGGACACTCCTCTCTGGCTGCTTAGAAAAACTTAGTATTTTAAAATTATGCTCCGTAAAATTGAGAAAGGGTCAAATTATACCCAGCATTTTAATATTGACCCCCAAATCTAGGAGTTGTTTGCTCCATCTTCAGTTTACCAGAACAAGTAATATGTGGATTTGTAGCCTCTTCATATAATATATGCAAGCAGTCTGTGTTTGAATGTTTTGTAAATCATGCAGAAATGTACCAGGATGTTTGCACTGCAGTTTGTAGGGAACATACCAGATCTTCTGCAAGATCTCAGAATTTTATGCCCTGCCTTTAACTTGTAAGTGGGCTACATTTTCTTGCTAATTTTTTAATTGTCTTGGGATCTTACATCCTTGGAAGCCCCTTGGGTTTTGATGGGATCTACGCTTTGTCAGCAAATTACTAGAGGCTAATTTACCTGTGTAAATTAGATGTTGATGAGGCAGATAGTCTCCTGACAACTTGTCTCTGTTATTGAGGATTTTCTTCACTCCTTCAGGAGCTAAATGACATGCTGAAGGCAGAAATTCCTCATCTCAGGATGTTCGGACCTGTCATATTGCCCTCTATTTTTACTTTTTCCAAAATATATTTCAAATAGAAATGCTTTTCTGAACTGATTCATAGCACTTCCAAGCTTTAAAGAACAGACAACAACGGAGTAGGTCAAAGAACCTCTGGCCAAAGCACAAGGATCTAATAGTGATGCTCCTGAGTCATCATTAGGGTTTATTACTCTTTAAAATGGATTAGGATGGAGCTCATTCATCAAAAAGATTAGAGAATAGGAATTAGCATATGCTTCTAATTTAAGTGCTTAGAAGATACATCTTCATGTGCCTCAGCCTTATGATACAGCACGGCTGTGGCTATATTGCATTGCAGATGAACTCCACAGAGTGCCTCCCAGAGCTGTGTTGTCGCTTGTCCATCTTCGTAATGTGCTCACAGCACACCACAGCTTCCTTCTTGCCCCAACAGTCAGGTTTCTCTCCTGCAGAAATGATAACACAGAAGAATGAAAACACAAAATGAACAAAACATCTAGACTCTTTGCATCAGTCTGGATGTGTTCAGGTTACGCACTCAAAATCAGGCACTGAAATGTATTGGTCTCATGTTTCAGATCTACATTGGATGTGTTTTATTAATGACTGATTAGTGACCCCTATTGACAGCTAGCAGTACCTTTCTCCATGAGTGCTCTTGTAGAAATTGGTGGGACTCCACACAAAGACAGACATTTTTCACTTTGAAACGTGGGAGCAAACATGGCATTGAGAGCATGGTCCAAAAGCAACTGAAGCAATTCAAAGAGATTCCATTACACGTTGGATTAACTCTTAACTGAGTGTTTCCCAAATGTCTTGCCTATTATGTGTGTATCATGGAACCTGGGGTGTCATCCCGTCCCTGTAACATGGCAAATTCAATCCCAGGTCTTAGCCCGATAGCTTGAGCTGGCCTCCACTAAACCTGGGTTCCTGGAGTCATTGTATAGATTTGTAGTTGCTTGAACTCTGATACCATTGTCAGTGTTAACCAGATGCGACAGATAAATAGTCTTTTCCATTTCCATCTTCTGTGCTCTCAGCTCACAATTTTAAAATGAGATACTATCAAAACCATTTCTGAGCACTTCTAACTTTTGAGCATGATCTTCTCTCGCTCTGGGATATTATTCATGGCTGTGCCCTGGGAGAGACACCAATGTACAAGCTGTCACTGTCTCAGTTGTGAAAATCTGAGAAATGTGAATAGGCTTTAGATAATCAGTTGCCTTTTTATGCCTTTAGTTTACTTGAACCCAAACTTTGAATGTTCTGGTAATCTGCCTGTTGTTAAAAAAAAACGTGTTTCAGATGTTTCCAGCACTCCTGGCAGTTTGCAAGACCAGCTTTTTCAAAAATCAAATTGCAGTGCTAGAGCTTACTGAAGCCTTTAATTGAGTGCTTATTCCTGYGCAGAACCTTTCTTCCCTGCTGCCACATTCCTTTGATTCATTATAGTTGCCTCATGTTGGGCCAGTTTTGTCTAATGGATTTTAAGGGTCTATTTACTATGGGACAAAAGGAAATCATTTGTCCTAGCCCCAAACCCAAATGCAAGTTTGCTCTGTTTACTAAGGATAGAAATAAGCAGCTTGATACTTGGTTGATGAAAAGATTATGATTTACAGCCAAAACAAATAGAAGATGAATCTGAAGGGCAAGTTGTCTGCCGTGTTCAGCATCAAACCCAAGAATATATACTGCSATATAACATGCTTAACAAGTGGTTGTCATGTCTAAAAATTTAACAGAATGTTTTTTCTAGTTTAGCTATCTCTTTCATCTGGGTTAAAAACTAGAGTTGTTACTAAACTTTACTGATTTAAGTTAGGAAGAATGATCCACAGAGGCTTATGCTTCAGTTTGTTTGCTTGTTTGTTTTTTCTGAATAAGAAAGGAGTAAGAACCTTACATTTGGTTTCTGATTGTGTACATAGCTATAYGTGTCCTGTGTGAAAGCCTGCAAAAACACAAATGAAAAACAATCTTTAAGAAACTCTCATCCTGGTGGAGAGAAAGAAATTTTAACTTGTACAATTCTGTAGCCAGGTTAACATCATAGTCTAAAGATGAGTCAGGCTCCATGGTAAAATCATATGAGAAAGATGTCATTGTTTCTGCTCCTTAAGAAAGCTGGGAAGGGGGAGGATTGTCCATTTGTTTGTTTTCACTGCAATAAATKCAAGAAAGACCCTTTAATGGTTTATTTTGCAATTGTGTAGATAGAGACAGAACTTGGCCTGTTGGATTTGTATGTGTAGCAGTTGTTATTACCAAGTATAAGTCAAGAATTAAAGACGTGGCTCCAGTAGAAGATAAACATTTACTTTTGGTTTCAGCTAGCACTCTAAAAATAGGTGTCTCAGATTTAAACAGAGGATTCAATACCCTGGCTCGTACCATGCCTTGCTATGTGAGCCATTTGCATTGTTCAGTGCTGTGCTCGAGCTATGAGGCGGATAGATACCTTTGGATTCGTCTCCTTTAAGTGAATTCTTGGATGGTGTAAAACCAGCACATTGTATCAGACAAACCTACCCACAGTAGGAAAAATAGTTTGACTCAATTTAATATGATGCTATCTCTACATTGCGTCTTCTTAACCTGTCTCCTGCTGTGAGAAAGGTGTGCTTTGACAGTCACTTGCTAGTACAGTGTCTCTTAAACTGAGCAGGCATGATTTGCTGGGATACTGTCCYATTGCAGAGCAGACAGGAAGGGGGAGCAAGCCCCCTTCTGCCACTCCACTGTTCACCAAAGGCTAGTCTGGAGGGGCCCAAAGTGTTTTCTCGTCAGCAGCGAGGCTAGACAATAGTGCCTTTCAGGCAAGAATAACTAGCTAATGCTCTAAAGATTACATTTTGAACTAATAGAGTAAGAATTTTCTAACTGCTTTTCAGTGGAGAGTGGATGCTTGCCTGATTCTGGTACAGGTGAAAATCCTAGCCTATTTGTCAATAAACTATTCTTGAAACAATTTTTAATCACCTTTTCCAATGACACTAACGTGCCCCCGGTGTTAGCTGTATGTTGTAGATTGCATCAAATCTCAGATTGCTGAAACCACAGAGCAAGGGGCACATAGTTTTGCATTATATTTATCCGCTGTAACCTTTCTGCCTCATCTTATCACTCTAATGAAATTGTGTGTTTTGCCAGGATGGGAGTGATACTCCAGCCTTGCTGTCCAAACATTTCTGCCAGATATGTAATCGTTTTTAAAAGCRCATTCAGCTTGTATTAATGCCCTGAGTTCACAGTTTGTTTGAGGAATGTCAGAGTAATTAAAACTTTAGGGTTAAAATAATTAAATCCCTGATTATATTAATCAGTTGTTTAGGCTTCCTGGATATTTCTTCCTTTATAATCTTTAGCAGAAGATTAGTATCATATTTGGGCTGGGCAGATTTGGCTATTGAGGCAACAACTGGTCAGCATGCCAAAATCTTTGGGTTTTAGTTAGTCTGATGAAAACAGCATCAATAGATTTAGTAAGCTTCCTGGCACAGCAGTTGCATTATTTTCTTTGTAAAATATATTATTGATTGGTTTGAGTCAGTATTCTTTGCATGATAGTTATTTGAAGTTACCAGAGCTCTGTATATTCCTCCATTTTTGACTAGTTTGCCACATTTTCTAGCTTGTTTACAATGCCCAACAGTGAGCCTAGGCTTTTATTTAAAAGACAGTATCAATAACCTTCTAAATGTAAATATGTGTGGTGCTATCTATCCAAGTGCAAGGACAGTCTGAAATCATCTGTCTTTGATAGATGAATTACCCCTCCTCATCTCATCATGGATCATATATCACATCAGTGTAGATGATGTAAATGTTGGCATTTGCAAACCTCTTCAAAGGTCACTAAAGCAGAAGTGTTTCCAAACTTGGTTAGATGAGGTGCAGGAAATGCTGAGAATTTCTCCAGCAAGAATTGAGAAACCTACATCTTTACCCCCAAATTCTGAGCTGCCGCATCGAGAAGAGAGACTCTGGTTGTGGGTCGCGTATAGTGCTTCAACTGCCTTTCTAAGTCCCCAAAAGCCAAAATACTGCCTAAGAATCACAAATTCTCTGATATTCTCACCCAGTTGTCCAATCCTCATTTCCCCATGACTCCTGCAGATGGTTCTTAAAGCAGAAGTCTGTGGCACACTAGAAAAAATGTTTTAGGGGAGCATGAAATTTCATTGCAATTACTCTTTCTGCACRGGACTATTAACGTTTGTTTCTGGAAGACTATTGAATTCTTTGAATTATGGAGCTATCTGGACATTGTGTGGAATTTAACTCTGCTTTATCACAAAGCACATGGGTTTTGGATATTACAGAAGTTCAGCACTGAAAGGATGGCTGCCGAAAAGAGTTATTATTGTAAAGCAGCTTTAGGTTCTCTTTAGGAAGGTTATTCTTATAATAGCAGGTTGCTACAGTGTATTAATATATTTGCTGTGGTTCAGAAGGCAGCAAATATATTTACCAAACTGCTGGATTTCATTTGGAACAGCTCACTGGAGTGGTTGCCAGTGTGCAACCAGAGGAAGAACTTATTAAAAATATATGCCAGTTAACCTAATACTTGAGGTGTGCTGATCACAGAAGGGGAAATCAAGAGTGCAGGTATTAGAGACGAAAGCCACCCAGTGCAGGACTGTTTTTTGATCTCAGCATGTTTTATCTGGTCTTGTTCAATTGGCTTCAGAGGAATTCACTATCTTCCTCTRTGGGCTATTCTGTGTGCTAATGGAGTCATGCGGTTAGCACATCTTAATGCTATTGAATTTAAGTGGACTAGTGCACAATTTTATTTCATTGGCTTACTGATACTTTCTTATAGTGCACTGTCTGCTTCCTGACTAATTGCTTTCACCTTACATTTCCCAGAACTGGCAGAAAACACTGTTTTCAAGTGAAAACAGTGGAAAATGAGGATTGATCATAAATGAAAAAAATTGCCAAGGGAGAAGATCAGAAGGATTTGAGTAAGAATGCAACAACTGATTCACAAATACTTGTAATTGTCATGGRGAATGAAATTAGACTTACCTGCAGATTAAAGTACAAGTGGCAGCTAAATATGTTGCACAACATGAGATCRTCAGTTCTCAGAAACACCAGATTTTGCTCCTAGCTCACCATAACTTCCCAGGGCACTGACGGGGACCTGGAGTTTTGACTAGCCTCTGTCAAAGCCACTGTCTTGATTTTGATCTACTTTCTGCTCCGCTAGGAAGTTGATCGTCAGCTTGGGTGCTGATYTGGTATCACATAAATACCATTGCTCTTTGCTAGTCTAATTTCTTGTTGTTGACCCTCTGCCTCAAGTGCTCTGCTAGTAACCAATAAGTAATTAATTTCTTGATTTCCACTTTGCAGTAAAAAGCATGTGAGAAAAACATTTTGGATTAGCTTCTGAGCTCAGCTGTTGTATCAGATTGGTAGAAATTAAAAATAATATGAGTATTCAGTCAGCTTTTCACAGTTAGGGAGGTCTTCCTCAGCTATGTGGTCCAGTTACAGAAAACAGACGTTTTCAAAGTGCATCCTGCGTCCTTGCATATAACGTAACTCAAATGATACTGTACTCCAGTCTCTTTTGGGCTTCATTTATGGGATATTCTATACTGTTTAGCCTTTGGTTTAGGCATTGTGGAAAAGAGGAAGAGGGCCTCAACTCAGTGTGGAATTACGTTAATCATAGAAGCAATTTTACAATGTTTCCACAGAGGTTTTCTGGTGGGAATAGGTTTTTGATGCTCCAGATGYGTTCAGAGCTTTGTCAGGAGCAGAGTGGCATGGGCAAGTGCGGCTGAAATGAGTGTATAGGCTGATGCAGGATATGCTAAAAGTGAACACATCATAGCAGCCACTGCAGTGACCATTTCCTGAATTATACAATTAGTCGTGTTGCTTGAGATGCATTTTGATCACAAAGATAGAGCTAAACAAACACAAAGCAGTACAATTTTACCAACGGCTGCAGCCCCAGCACATCAAAAAGGATAACTTCCGATTGACCTATGCTCAACTTCCCCTGTAGTTCTTTTATTTTTTTGTCCTACCCAAACACACTCATTCCTGAGAAGCAAAAATATGCTCAAAAATAATGTGTTACAGAAAAAAACATTGTGGGCATTACCCAGAGAACTACAGTCTTCTCTCTACTTTCTGAGTGAGGRTGACTTAACACCAACGCTCCTGCTCTTTCCTGTTGCAGGGAAGGGACTCTCCTTTTATTCTTTTTCTTGTTCTGCTCAACAGTGCACAATGTTTTAAAAGCTCTTTCTATATAAAACTGCACCTATTCAAAAACATTTTAAAACTGATTTAGCATGACTAACACAAGGGGGGTGGTGGTTGGTTTTTCCTACTATAAAATAACCTTTAGTAACTCCTACTTTTTATCTTATACATGGACACAGAAATACATTACCATCAAAGGGTGATAATCTGGTGGGTTTAATAGTTTTAAAGGGTTTAATTAAAACCTATTTAATAGGTTTAACAGGTTTAAATAAAGTGAAGTACAGAGCTTGGAGTCTTTGTCCAAAGCAGGCTGGAGTGCTGGTGAGCATTCTGAGCACAGCTTTATTGCTTTATAGAGAGCAAACAATGTCCTCATCTCTCTGCAGCATGCAGTAATAAAGACATCCACCGCRCTTAATGTAGGAGCAGAAAGTGCAGAGAGAAAGCTTGAGATTAAGAGTCATTGGTAGGCAAGTTTGCATTTCTTCTGAATCTGTAAGACAAACCATGAAACTGTCTGCTAAGTGCCTGGATTCCTCTGTCCACASATGCCAAGCAGTAAACCGCGCTTTGCTTGCTTTGCTTCAGATGCTAGATAAAACATGTGGGCATCTAGCCCAGTCCTTTTTAGTATTGTTTTCAACTGAGCAGGAGCCCTTAGCAACGTAAAGCCACGTTAGTGAGGCCAGCTGCCTTTTTTTCACTGTTTCTCTGTTATGACTCCTTACGTAGGAACTGTTTGCTGTGTGCCCTGAGTGTGCTTTGTGGAAACTATGCTATTTGCTCAAGTAATAAATAATTCTCAGCAGTTGCCTGCTGCCATGGTGTGCCCAATGTTTGGCATGAGGTCGTGCTAGCCACATGTTTGGGTGAGTGGGAGAAGCAGCTGGGGCAGTGCTGGCACCAAAGTTTCGTTTCCTGGCTTTTCCCTGTTCCCTTTCAGAGAAACTGCAAGGCTCCCTCCCTTTCCTTCCTCTCCTCAGTTGCTGCTGCTGTTGGGTTCCTCTGGGCAGCCCTGCTTGGATTTCCTCTGCGGAGCAGGAGTCCCACATTGCCCCATCTCCAGCTATCAGTTTCCAGGAGCAGCATTGCCCTTGCTTCCCTTTCCTGCTATGGAGGTTCACATTGATGCTCCCTTTTAACTAATTTCTTTCTCCTCGCCACGTTCACAGATGCTTCTGCTTTTCGCACCTCCTGTGAGGGAGCAGGGAGGGACCCGTGTCCCTCTGGCYCAGGACTGTCTCCTTCCTGCCTTGTTTTCTTCCTCCAGGCATACATTTCTCCTCACTCTTTTATAGCACACAGTTCTTGTTCTGCACTACCAGTCTGCACACCAGAGTCAGGAGCTTCCAATGGAGAAGTAAAAAGAGTACCTAAATGTAGTATCTCATCATGTTGGGTTTTTATATTAYGTTTTAGTTTGCTGTTTAAGAGAGATTTGACTGAAGGGAAGGTAACAGCTTGGCAAACTGGAGGTGGTTTCCCACCTCCATAGRCAGTGGAGAATCACAGGCTTCCAGCTGATTGGCATTAGGCAGCAAAGAATGTGKCATCTCTCCCTGACTTATTTTTTTAGCATTGCCTGTATTATCTGTTTTAATCTCACAGGGGTTCACCTGAAACATGATTGGTGTAAATTTGTTCAGAGTCCACACAGTCCTTCCAGTCATTGCTATAAGATACTAACAATATAGAAAATACTGAAGAAAATGACATATATATATATATATATATATATATATATGTATTGCAGAAGGCCACATTAAGAACATTTTCAGATGTGCAAAGGCATTGTGAGACCACGCTGGAAAGACATTTTGCGATTTTTGCTCATGAAGGTATTGCAGCACTGGTGATCAGCATAGAATCACTACCAGGGATGAAGCTTTCTTTTCATCAACTGTTATTTCAGTGCAGATACTTGCACTTAGATACTACTGCAGACACATCTGAATGTGTGTGTGAGGCATGTCATGTGCTATGTATGCTTTAAAACCCACAGAAGAAATATAAAGATATGTGGGCTGTATATTTCTCTCTGAGTTGCTTCAACTTCACGAAATTTGCAAGTGGCTAGTTTAATTTATCACCATTGCTGCATGTTATAAGCGCCAGMTGGGTTTCACTGGATTACATCAGACTTCGATTTCCATTTAAATTCTAGCTAATACAACCATAGAGGAAAGATTTGCAATGTAAGTATTTATAGCAGAATGACAATTACTTTAATCAAATTCTTTTAAAACACAATTTCTATGGGGTTTAATATTTTGTTAGTGTTGTTTTTTTTTTTAATTTTGGGAGGATTGATTTATAGATTTTGTATTAAACACRACTGCTAACATTGGGTTTAAACTTCTTTTAACAGTACATCCCAAATGGAAGATTTTGCAATTTGGGAACACCTATGCTGCTTCTAATATTTTTTTTTATTGCCTGCTAATGTTTTAGATAGTCTGCATAAATAGGTTAGTCATTTTTTGCCAAACAGTGTTTAACTGTGACCACTGTTCAACACTGCTGTTTGATTTTTGAAAGTTTCATGCCATAATTTCAATCTTAACCAAATACTTCACATGAAATTGGATGTACTGTAGGTAAAACTGTTCTTAGGTTTTAAGCAAACACTATAGTTAAAAAAAAATGCCCTTAAAATATGCCTGGAGGACTTGAACCTGCAGATTTCCTGGGAACATGTTTCTGTTGATACTGGGTAGCTCTTGTTTGTGCTATTTTAATGAGGGGTAAAAAAGCTGCATCTAGTGGAAATAAAACTAGCTGCAAAAGTGCAGACGGAGGACTGAAATAGCAACAGCTATCTAAATGAACCCTGTTCCTTGCTTTGGCCTAAATTACAGCTTTGTGCAGCATGTTCAGAGGGTTGGTTCTTACCTAACACATGACCCAAACAAAGCAAAACATTGAGAAAGCTGAGACCAGTTGCAAATGCAAATTTTGCAGCTTGTATCCATATTATTATTATTTTGAAAGAGCTAAATGATAAAAAATGCAGACACAGATAATATCTTGAACTGTGAGTTTCTCTGTTCTTATGAAACTCCATTAATGATAGAGTGTGGTGCCATTGTGTGTTGCAGTTTGTAGTCTTCTAGGAAATAGGAACATACTATTATCCCTCTTTTACGGGTGGGAAAATGAGACACACAGAGTGTCTACATGACAGATTAAGTACCAGAAGCTCTATCTAACCTAATTAAACTGTATTGCTCTACACAGAGTTACTAGAGAGGCTGGAGTAATGTCTACCCTGCAGTCATAGCTGTTTATCTTATTTGGGGTGATTTATCTAGAGTAGCTGTAAACTAGCAAGCTCACATATTAATTATGGTAGTGCAATAATGCAGCACAGACCTCCGAGCCATGCAAGAAGTTAGGTCAGTCCTTGGAGAACTGGCGAGTGTGGTGACATTACTAAACAGCTGTGAGCATTGGTGCCAGCTACTAGAAAGCTAGCTCATGTGTCTTGACAGAATATTACCCTGAAGCTCCACGGGAAACTGAGCTTGAGTTTACTGACCCCTGCTTATAACACTCTGCTCTCTCCCCCTTGGCTGGAAAGGGGACTTGGGAAATGGTAAACTTTACTGAGGATGAAACCCCTAAAGCATACAACTGCTAAACCTCACCAGATGAAAACAGGCCTTCTACGGTGACTTTCTCTAACAGCAGCTAAATCTCAAGTTTAAACCCTAGATTAATRCATTCAGGCATACTCAAGCTCTGTTTGGAGAGCACAAGTAGAGTTTGAGAGGTACCTGAAACTTGCCTGGGGCCTCTGCACWTGGGAGAGATGTTTGTGCAGTGAGAGTTGATGGGAGATGAACTGCTTGTCTAGGTAAATCTTTTTTTTTTAATCTTTAGGAAAAAAATGCATTAAAAAGGAAGAAGAAATTTATCTCAAGATTTAGGTTAGAAAGCAGTGAACAAGTACTGAGGGGGGGTTGAGGAGTGAAAACAAAAATAAGGGAAGTGCAAGAAAAACWCTAGGCCAGGGAAAGATCAGATAGATAGAAGAATAAAGACATGAAGCAGCAATAAATGAAAATAAAAGAGAAATCCTAATAGACATAGAGCTCCCAGCTAAGAATAAACAGATTGTGTGCATTGTTGGGCAACAGTTATTTATTGGGAATCCTGAGAATATCAGTACTAGCTTTTCTCATATGGATAATTATACCTTTCCCCAAAGAGGACAAAACAGTGGACAGTCTGCCCACAGATACTGCTGGAGCAGCTGCTATAGGAGTCTTCTGTGGTCGTGGCAGGGAGCAGAATTATCATCCGTTTCCTGTGAAAGATCACAGTTTATTTCTGATGCTGTGTAAGACAGAAAGCAAGAAGGTGGTAACTTTGACCTCTCCATGTCTTGCATAGGTTCAGGGTCACACAAACACATATAATATGGGAAATGGCACCTGTGGATTCCACTTTACAACTTTGAAGCGGGGAAGTAACATGTACAGAAGTTTGAGATCAGGTTTCCTCAGAACATGTCTTTGATATTTACTTCTGTCTAAAGCCATTTGCGTATTGATCTGATTTAAAGTGGGGATATCTTACATCCTCAACCTGATACAGGCACTGAAAAACTTGGAAAATTTCCTTAGCGTGTTATTCAAATTTCCCTTGTCTGTTACCTCTAGTTTTGTCCTGTGTGGACCTAATGAGTTTATTCCTCTCCTTATAGTAATCCTTTACCTGCTTGAGTGCCATTATCCTGCCTCCGGTTATTTTTTCCTCTCCAAACTAAACAAATGCAATTCTTGTAATCCTTCCTGTGGGGTCTCTCTCTCTCTCTCTCTTTTTTTTTTCTCTCTCTCTCTAGACTCCTGATGATTTTTATTGTTCTCCTTTAACCCCACTCCAGGTATCCCGCACTCTTCTCAACAGGTTTCCCCAGGCAGGACAGAGTGCTTCCACTGTGCCCTCACCAGTGCTGATCTGAATGGAAGGATTTTAATGTGAACATAAACTCCTGTCTGGTTAGTGCAAGGTCRAGTTAGAAGAAGACTAACAGGTCATTTTACTCACTGTTTCTGTAGTGAGAATAAATTCTCCAATATTTCTTTTCAAAATTAGAAATTGACGCCAAAACATCTAGCTTTTAAATACAGTAACTGATATCATGCGTATCATCAATATATATTCAAAATAGTCTATTTATGTTCAGAAATGTTTTTGATTTTTTTTTTTTTTTTTTTTTTTTTTTTTAATACTTTAATATTAACTGTTTCAAGTAGTGTTTTAAACTTACTCATTGCTCAAATGAAGAAGGAAAAAAAAGCAAAAATGACTGCCTGGTATTGCATCAGCAATTTCATTCATATGCTACAGCATATTCTAGGGCACAAAGCACTAACAGGCACCTAATTAACACAAGCTCAGGACCTGCTTATCTTAGTCTTCCCAGTGTAAAGGTAAAGACAATGAGAGATGGAGGAGATGAGAGCTCCAAACTCAGGCCTTGGAGGTTGAAGCCTACATCAAAAGCTGCAGTTTGAGGACAACTGCACCACTGGTCTTTGCTAACTGAATTTAGGATCTCCTTCTGAATTTTAGAAAAGAAAGAAAGAAAATTCAGTTTTTAGGTTAGTTCACTTTGAAATCATGTATCAAGACCAAATTTAAATGATTTTATTATTGTTTTAATTTTAGAACAAATGAACCTTTTCAATCCAAGCCAAGATTTTGAACTGTTGGGGGAAAAAAAAATAATTGACCTTTATTTTTTTATTTTGGCCTCCTGACCACAGGTCAGATGTTGGTCAAGTCCTCTTCTTCATTCCTTCACATCCTTCCCTGCCACAATTATTCTCTCAATGTCTCTGTGCCTTCCTGCTCTTCTGCTYTCACCTTATTCCTGTCCTGTTATCTTCCCCTCTTTGTGATTTCTTCTCTCCCTCCTATCTAGTCTTAGGCATGTTTTTCTTTTTTGGATCTCCCACCCAGTAGCGCCATCTCTGCCAACCTTATTTCAGTCCAGAGTATCGTCTTAGCACCTTTTAGCAACGTGTACATTCTCTAGACACAAGGCTCTGTACGGAAGGCACATACACTCGTTTGGTTGCCTTTACTGCCGGGGAGCACAGCAAATAGGAGAGGTTTGTGAGAGGGAGCAGCTGACAAGCAGATCTGGGCTGCTCCCACGGTATACATCAGGAGTCTCTTGTATCAAAGGAGTCACTATMTCTGAATTCCCCCAAAACAGTGCAACTGTAACTTAACTTAATTGTCTTTCATCTAAGACTGCAGCCAACRTGATCAGAAAAATAAATCTCCCTCTCTGTGTCTCTCTCTCTTTGTCTAGCTAACAGTCTYTAATAGGCCAAAGATTTTTTTCTCAGTCATTTTTAATCTCTTGATTTTGTCCCCATAGGATTCTCCTTAGTCACAATTTAACTTCACAAATAACATAATAAGCCACTAGCTGCATTACTTCTTTGAACCAACCAATACCATCCCAAATCCTGGCTAGTTGTAAGCATGTTTTCATGTTGCTTTCAACTTGTTTTTAAAATATACTTAATTTTCCATCCTGTCCTAAGTGTAYAATCGATTCATTCATAAAACTCCATTTTTATTCTATTCTGCTGATACAATTTTTCTTAATTTCTCTAGATAAAATCCAAAAATTTGGATTCACAAAACAGCATAGCAAAAGCTCTAGGAAATTGCAGCTGTATCAGCTTCTCCCTGCCTTTGACACTGCTAAGGGAGAATCAAAGGGACAGAGGCAGTTGTGCAGCAATGGTATCCTACTGCAGGAGTGCACTGGGGCACTGCAGTTGCCTCTGAGGGGAATTTCTGGAGTTAGGTGGTCATAATGCTATTAACTAATATTAATAAAATGACCCAAATCATAACTGTGACTTAAATTCTCTTTTTTAATTTTTGAAGAAATATTGCTCCATCATCATGGATATTAAATGCAGCATGTCTTTAGAGGATGGATACTCTGAAAACTACAATGGACTTTTCTCAAGTCACACTGAGTTAGGGAATGAGCTAATTGGCTAGCTAATGTGTTTAGCTGGTGTTACAGACATGGTAGTTACTGAGAAATGTTAAAATAAACCATGTGAAATGCAGGCACTGTTGAACAAACATTCTGCTTTAGTGCTATGGCCCTGTGGCATGGGGAATTAGAGGAGCTTTGTCACTAGCTCTTAATGAGACTTAAAAGGCAGAAAATTGTTCCTTGTTTGGGAAACCCCTAATAAATACTTGCTTTTTGGTCTATTTGGATATAATTTGTTTTCGAAGTATRGGGTTAAAATGTATTAATCAAGGGGGTTAGCATATCCTGACTGTATTCATGTAACCTGGGGAGAAAAGCAGAAGCAGCAGCAGGTCCATAAGGAAAAGATCTCATTTCCATCTTGTGTGAATGGTGAGGTTTCCACAGACAGTAGCTTTCTATACTCCTCTGCCCCTCTGGTAATACAGTGACAAAAATTATTCTGGCTTTTAGTGAGAAGGGCTACAGATTTTCTACTGAAGCTGCAGGAGGTAGTGAGGATGGCATGAACTTGGGCAAGGCACCAGCCCAAGCTGAAATCACTGCAGCCTGCTCCCACGAGGACAGAAACACTTGCCAGGGCCAGCCCTGCTGCCCAGCACATGCTGGGCTGAAGTCAATGGTGGGGACAGRAGTGTACTCCAAACAAATTGGGCTAGTTTGGTGTGTGCTGCGACATAACCTTATGAAGGCAGCAGAATACCTAGCAGAGATACCTCACAGGGGGACACTGGTATAGGGGCAAACTCCCAGCCAAGGCTCATTAGAAATACGTGGGGTGCTATCACTACGTCACAGCTGAGAGGTGTGATACCACCTTGAATTCTTTAAACAGCAATTGTAAGGCTTATCTGATGAGGCTCTGTTCTGAACATGTGCCTGCAGAATTCCTGCATTTGTATTACATATTTTTTCCTGAATCCCCAGGTTAGGTCAGTGACTCTGGCAAGCGTCAGATGGAGCTCATGAAATGCTAATCAGACCACAGCATGCTAAGCAGAGGGAACAAAGCTGACTGTTCTGCCCTGTAGCCAGAAAAAGAGAGCATGCCAGCAGATATTACCATGAACGGAGTTACACCAGACTAGTGACATACTGTCCTGACTCAGTTTTGCAATGTCTATATTATGGCATTTTAATGCAGCATGACAGGATGTCACAGTACAAACCTGTAAGCATTGTAGGACTAATCTGTGCCATTCTGCTTTTCCATTCAGTAGCAGAGCTGATCTCTTCCTCCCCAAATGTAACTATCCTTTTCTTACAGTAGCGTACAAGGGTTGTTTCTGATTCAATGCAATTTTGCATCCCCTTCATCAACCTCTAGTGTTAATAGGGGAAAAAAAAAAAGAAAAAAAAAAGAAAAAGACACTCCAGAAATAAGGATGAAACTCTTTTTATTAAGAAGTCAAAACTCTAGTTGAGTCATGCTTTTAGAATTTTTCTACACAGATAGGAGATGTAGAAATTGTTTTGCTTTTCATTTAGAGATTTTTAAATAAATTTGGAGATTTTTATCTACTAACTTGACCTAGGATGTTTAAGATTGCTATCATTTACTCCAGTAAAATCCCAACAAGCTGGAGTATTCCCTTTAGAGCAGTGTGGAATGCCCATCACTGGTCAACCTGATGTTTCCTGGACCATGTTCAGTGAATTCTCCTCTCTTCCTCATATATAGGGAGAAAGGTAAGGCTGAAAGCATCTCTTGTCAGAAAACAACCCGGAGTCCTAGAAGAGTGCTAGAAAGATGCTCCCCATTAGGAGCAGTGAGGGTGTATCTAACAGATTTAGTATACAACTTGAAAAAGTTGCTAGTAGAGTTGTGTGACTTCATTGCTTCTGGACTTGATTTTCTAGGAAGGGCCTTGCTACTTAGTGCCTTATATGCCTTATCTATATCATAATGCTAAATAGATCTGGAAGATGGCTGAACTAATGTGATGTTTTTTCTGTGTTTATTTCAGAACATAATACTACAGACAATACCACCAAGGCATCCTTTACCATATTAACATCAATATCGGGTAAGAGCTCAAATTCACTGTTGTCTGGTACTCTGAAGTTCATTTTTAACTTCCAAGTTTTCCAGCCACTGAGAGATATCAGGTGAATTATTTCATCTCAGGTGATTGTAGTACACTCTGTTTTTGCCTGGGATTATCATATAAGTCTGTTGAGAAGAATAAAAGATTGAGGGTTATGTGGAGAACAAAGGATTAAGGGTAGTGTGGAGAGGGCTAATTGGAGCACGTGGGGGGCTTTTTTGTTTGTTTGCTTTTGGGTTTTTTTCCAAATGAAAAAGGCTTGAATTATGTGAGTTTATAGGGTCTCAAGGAGCGTTTAAATTGTGACCAAGTATAAGAAAAGTTAGCTGAGACTTCATAGTTCAAGAGGTTGTCAGATCGAGAACCTGGAAAATGGCACCAGCTGTCCAGCTAGGAATATGGCACCAGAGAGTAGCAGATAGTAACTAATCTTGTTAGGGTGGAAGAGGACCTGGGCTTAAAGAATAGAAAGTTATATAATATTTGACAACACTGAGTCTCAATTAATGTAAGAGTATACATATGCATAAAGCTGTCACTTTCAAAAATACTACTGATAACTTCTTAAAACTATTTATGACATGGTTCACATTTTATTGATGATTGATGTTCTTATATCCACCAGAGCTTTCTGTTTCAGAAGATGCACTCTCCTCTTTAGTTTGTGATTAACTAGGTCAAACTTAAATTCCTAACACTATGAGGAGTTAACAGAGAAACTCTCTAGCTCAAATGGTGAAAGTCCATGCTTCTGGCTTATATCTTCAACTGACACACTCAGTTTGCCTTATTTTGTACCTTTATACTTATTAAAAACCAATGTTGATTACATTTCATACATGTGAGCTAATTATCAAATCCTTTATTAGTCTGAATGTTGAAGATGCTGCTGCATTTCATAAATGATGCATGTGATGYGAGAAAACTTGGAAATAGGACTGTATTTTCTGAAAATCAAAGGCACCAATGAATCTGTTACAGAGCTGAGAGCACTGGGATTATAATGATGTAAACAGCTGAAATGCTAGTAACGGAGGTAAATAAGATGCAGCCAAGTGAAGTAAGCATATGTTATGGTTACTACAGCACAAGAGTTAGTCCTTTTCAGATTGTGTTGCAGTTCTTTTATGCTTCAAAAACCTACGTTTACATCTGTTCTGAACGTCTAATGAATGTCCAACACAGCACAGTGGATGAGTTCTTCAAATGTTTTGCTGAAATTTGCCTGATAGTCTTTTGCCTCACAAGGGAAAGCATCATTGGTACTTATGTCTATGAGAAAAGTCTCAGAAGCAACCTATGAGAATAAAACATTTTGTGGGAGTGGAACAAGCTCTCAGGAAGCTCCAAGCCATTCTTTGAGGCATTGCTCTTCTAGGTGAACAGCTAAGAAAGTGAGAATAGAGGAAGAGTGTATGATCAAGTATGTTTTAAAAGTTCTGGTGGGAATATTATATTTAGAAGTACTAAAGTCATATGAAGGAAAACATTTTCCCCACCTATGGAGAGGCAGCATGACATATATTGGGTTGTTGACAAGGATTGAACTGAGCCTCTATAGCTGACAGTAACATTTTCTGTTTATATTAGATTAGGAGAATTGAAAGCTGGGCTGTTAAAATAATTTTGTTATGTGTTTCCATCCTGGCTGCTTCAACAACAGGTTGGCTAGTCCATTCCTTTGGCCACGTGCAATGTAGGAGTGTGGTATGCCACCCATGCACTAAGACATACCAACATAAAACTTTCCAAAATCTTAGTGTTGTCTGCTCCCCTCCTTCTGTACCAGCAGCAGCTAAAAGTGATCCCTGCTGCCCTAGGAAGTCGTTTCTCCTCCTCTCAGCCTCCAAATCTTGCCTCTCTGGAGGAGAAAACAGAAAACTACAATGTGCCTCAGTTTAAAGGGCACTGAGTTCACTGCTGGGAATATCACTCAATAGTGAATGTTATTCCTCTCATCAAGAATTTTCTGCACTTCTCTGTATGCCTCAGAGAAAAGCCTGCCAGGGGCTCTTTTCTCCCCAAAATCTAAGTGCAGAGGAGGAGAATGGAAGACACATTGTAGAGAGTGGGTCTGGGAAAGCTAGCTGGCAGAAAAACTTAACTGGAGCTGGACGTGGTCAGCACGGACAAAAGGAAAAAGCTCCAGCAAGCTTAGATAGAATCTCTTTCCCCTCAGTCCTTTTCCTGTAATTTATATAGATATATAGAGATGTTCATTACTTTTTTGCAAGAAAGCAGCTAGAGCTGTGAGATGTTTATTTATGCATGATAAAATAATAAACATGTGAATGTCTTTCTTGCTGTAATGGAAGCTGTGAACACATTCACTTCACAAGTGACAACACTGCAGTCACCAGCACTGAAAACAATTGCAAGAGAAGCTACAAATGAATCTGTCACAACCAGTAAGTGAAAATTTTTTTGAGCCAATTATTGATACATTTCTAAAGAACTGTGTGGAGGGGAAACAAAAAGAAAGAATCAGATGTTGATCAGAAATTTAAGAAGCAGTGCCTCTTGGCCTGGGAATTTGTATTATAAATAGTGAATTCTATTTTGAAGCCTTTGGGGAGTACACAATGGCTCTCTTCTTCCGATTCAAGATGACTGCAAAGCAAAGTCTTATAACTACATTACCATGGGCTTGTCTTCAGTGGAATGACCCATCTGTGGGATGTGGTTTCTCTGCAGTAAAGGGAGCCCTTCTTCATTTTTCTTTTCCAATTTAAATTAGATATGCATCTGGTAATTTAAGATTAGACTGTAAGCAGGCCAATCGGTATTTTGCACATACATGTGTATGCAAAAATTAATCAAATAACTTTAATGTCCTTTCTTTATTAGGCTCAACCCCTTCAACTAACACTACACAACAAACAACACAAGCTACAACAACACAACCACCAGTAAAAACTTCCCCCACAGTGGACGATAAAAGTAACAGCACAATAAACAGTAAGTAATAATTTCATTGAAGCATTTCTGATTCATTCGAAACTAGAGCTCTGAAAAAAACAGTGTGGATCAGTAAGAAGAGATCAAAGAGAGTAGTTTGGGAAACAAATTCAGAGGTTTTGAGAAACAGAGCTCTTCATCCTGCAGTATTACATGTCCTTAAAGAATCTTGCCCAAGAATCTGACGCAAGGAATATTATACCTTTAATTTGTAGAGGAGATGGTCTGGGGTCCTTAGGATTTGAGTCTCCTTGTAACTGGAGAGGTGAATTTGGAAGGGTTTTAGTTTTTTCTTTTCTTCTTTTTTTTTTTATTTATTTAATAAGTATTTAATTAAAAGAAAATGATTCTACATGATCAGAGCAATATCAAAGCATCCTCCTCTATTTATATATATGTTCAATGCTAAGTTAATTATATTCTATATTATATTGGGTCATAGTACTCAAAGCACAGATGTGGTACCAATTACCCTGCAGCAATCTTAGGAAATACTTTTGTTCCCCATAAAATCTTCAGAATAACATGTGTGTTGGCTCAATGCATCAAAATGAGTTTCTTCTTAAATTTGTTGTATAGCTTTTGGATATTTGCATTGCTTACTTGTTTACATTAATCCAACCAGTTAATACAGTGCATTTCTTGAATTTTCTTTTCTTAGAAACCGATCTCTTTGCTGGCAATGAACTACCAGATAAATGTTTGCTTAAGCCTTTTTCTGAACCAGAGCTTTCAAATACTCTATTTTTTTTATATTTAATTGACTGAAAAAATTAAGAAAGAAATACTGTAAATATTTCACTCAGCAGTCAGAGGTATACCAGCTTGCTCCAAATTGGCATTTAGAGCACAAGTAAATGTGGCAATTGATTAGAGCTTGATTTCTCTTTCCTTGATTCTCTTGCCTGAAAAGCGAGTTCTATTAGTAGACTGCATGCATGCTTACTGCTTTTAAAACCATTGCTCGTGGACCTGGCCCTGTTATGCTGCCTATAGAGCAATTTCTCTCTCACACAGAGGTTACATCTTCTACGGATGCAGCGTTCGTGCTGTGATTGTCATAGAGAAGAGTCTGATCATTAGTCTGCACTCTTTTGCATTTTGGCTTGCCTTTTAAATGCTAGGATTGGTGAATCACAGGATACGAGTTGGCCAGTGTGCAAGCTAGTGCGGTGATACTGAAAGCCACAAAGAATCTTTTTAAGTCTGTACTTGTGATCGCATAGGCCTGTCAGGAGTCCACAGAGCATCACATCATGAGTACCGTTTCCAGTCCTTTGGGCTTGACAGAGGTTCCTGATTTGCGGGTATCAGATCGGCACAGCCACCTGGAACTAAACCTTACTGACAGGTAGAGCTCCTGGCATGGGAAAAAATGCTAATAAGGAATGGCATGCCTGTCTGTGCAGCTTAGTTCCAGGTGCTGCTCTGAACCGATACCCTGAAAAAGTTGGGAGTAGGTCAAATTACAAACCTCCGGAATGTTGCAAGAAAGGGTTTTCCTGTGGGTGGTATAGTCCATCATAAAAATATGCATTCACGTGGAGATACGAGCTTCAGTTGCAAACGGCTACAGGTATAGGTTCTGCAAGTAGGATGGCTCAGGGTGTGAAGTCTTAATCAAAGCCTTTCTTTTCTGTTCCTGTTGTTTTCCCTTTTCACAAGCTGATCAGTCTGTCTCTGGTTGCTTGGATTTCAACTTACTTTTAAAGCCCTTCATTTATAACAGAAAATAAAAACTTTTAATAGTTGATTAATTAACCTAAAAACAGAAGGTTGTGTCTGCATAACCTACACCTCTTGAGTAAAGAGGAACATTGAATAAGACGTTGAGAACTGGTCTGGGCCAAAAGACTTCACTATATTTTYATTCAATTTTAAGAAAAAATTGGAAAAACTGTGTGTATGAAAACAAGTTTTAGTGTTTTAAGACAAAAATTTGGCCTACATTGCAAGAAGGTCATGGTTTGGCTTCGGTGCAAAGGACTGGGACAGGACATAGTGTAGGGGTTTTTGGATAGGACATGGTGTAGGGACTTTGCAGATGTATGGCCAGCCCTTGTGCGATACAGACAGGTTCCAGAATTGCTATATGGCTGGCTTGGCTACAGAAATCTGTCTGTTTTCACAGGCCAAGTCACACCACAGGTTGGCACTTTGAAATATTATTGACTTTACTAGCCAGTTCTGGGCAGTATGTACATCCGCAATAGCAGTGCAGGGTGGGGAGGAAAGTTTCTCCCTGAAGACAACACAGGCCTGGTAAGACCGCTGCTCTTAAAAGCAGAAGAGAGAACATGAAAGTTGGCCACTATCTCATATTTTTCACTAGCTTCTCCCCTCTTTTTTTTATTGTCCTTATGGAACTGAGGCAAAAATTGAAGGTGCCTCTATCGCATCTGATTTTTGATAAAAATCAGACATTTCTTTGTTTTCTAATGGAGACCACCACTTTCTGTACTTCAATCCTTGCTGAGAGCTTCAGTGAATGATCACATTCACACAGCAGAGATGTGACAAGGCTTCCAGTCTCTGCTACTATTTCTGTGGCTGCTGTCACCTTTCATTACAGATTCAGAAAAAGCCCTCAATGCTCCATACTCTGTAAAATCATGCAAAGGATTTTTTTTTTTTTTAAAAAAAAAGATCTTCAGTATTCTTTCCTTCTGCAGCCTGTAAGTACAATCTCTCCCTCTTTCTGTTCATGCTCTGTTATCTTAGAAACCAACAATTAGTCTTATTTATTAACAGGAGGGATGAAATCCACTAGTTCACATTTAGTCAAAAGAGTGATGTCACTTGTGCAGTCTAGACCCCAAAGCAAAATTTTAAGTAGTTTCACTCCACAGCAAGTTGCACCTGCAAACAAGAATGCCTAGACTGGGATACCTGAAGTTATTATCCCTTTGACAAATACGTGTTGAGAACAGTGGTTAACACACTGTCATTTATCTCATCGAAATACCTGCTGGGAGAGCTGCATCACCACCTAGGAGTTCTGCAACTGTAGCAATCAGCCCCATTCGGACAGCTATTTTACAATCTTTGCAGTTTTACAATTTTATTCATAATCAGCTGTTGACAACAAGCCCATTAAATGATGATGTGACTGCTTCGGCAGCAGCAGCCATTCTCCTCTGCTGTGCTGCTTTTCTGTGAATCCAGGCCTCCCTCTGTCAGACAGGCAGAAGTCTCTGCTGCAGCTGGCTAAGCCAGAGCATGATGAATTACTGCAGCGATGGATGTGTCAGTGGGGACRGCAGAAGTGAGTCACCACGTGCCCGCACAGAGTCCCCCCGCCTTTTCCAGCAGAGAATGTGGGCACCGCATTAAGGGCTTATGCCATCTCCTGCTTTTGAGATCAAATTAAACCTTGCATAGATATGAGTTAAGGGATTTACCAAAAAGGCAGATTTCTAGCACAGTGCTTTCAGTATTGCTATTGCATATATGAGCAATGGCTGGATATGGATGCTTCTGTTCCCATAGGCTTTTGTCACAGAAGCTATTCGATCTACTAAATGTGTTGTTGGTAGAGCCTTTACAGTGTATGAGGCGTAAGGCCTGGATACTGCTTAAGTGCTACTTCAAAGCCACAAGTCAGCAGAGAATTATGTTGCTAGGATTTAATCTTACAGTTGTATAGTGGAATTACGGGAACCTTCCCTGTGAGGCTGCATTTCTCATCTCAGGAGTGGTGAAAACTTGCACACAGAATTTGTACCTTAGCATGTCCACTTCACCCCTTGACATCAGGAATGAAGCCTGATCTGCAGTCCCCTGAAATAAGTGTAAAAAGCTTCACACAAAGCTGTAGTTAAAGACGTAAGTCATATCTGGTGCTATCTGTAAGTAGCAGAAAGAATTTCACCCAAACTGAATTAAAAAATGAAATGAAAATGAGATCATCTCTCCCCTCCCCTCCTGATCCCCTAYTGAGAAATATACAGCGTACAGCACATGTTCCCAAGAACAATCTGTTCTCACAGCTCCTAAACACAAGCAGAGTGCTTAGAGCTGGGCTGCTGCCAGGATTGACAGGACGTGGAGAACGTTTGATCCCAATGGGAAAACAGCTCTCTGTGGGGTTACGAGAAAACTGGCTGCCTCCCTCCTCATTTCTCCCACACACCTGATTATTTTGCACAGTTTGTAAGGCACATTTGTGTTTGAATGTCTCAGTGCATGAAGGATTACTGCTAGCCTGGTTTTCTCTTCATTCTCCTATCACATGCTTTTACTGACTCGCTCCTATGATAAGGGAGCGACAAGAGGGTTTCTGTTACTGCTTTTACAAGCCTGTACATGTTGGGGGGGTAGGGGAGCTCTTATTTTTTTTTAATTGGTGTAAAGTTAAAATTTAACATTTAAAGTTTGAGTCTAAAATAACTGCAGTAAGAACTAAAAGTGCAAAAGGTTGTGTTTAGAGATCCCTTCCATGATGAGAAATCTTCAGGTGTATCTGACCTGGTTGTCTCATTTCCAGCTACACAAGCAAATGAAACACAATCAGCACAAAATGGGACTTTGGCTGCTTCATCTACCAAGGGACCCTCCTTGCTTCCTACAACTGCTCAACAAAAAACAACTTTTGCTCCTGAAACCTCAAGTAAGTCTTGAAAACACATACACTATTTCCTTATCCAAATGGTTGAAAAGATGCAAATAATTTTGAATCCCTTCTTCATTTGTTGTGTATTGTTCTGGAATAATAGCCTCTCCTTATTTGTGAGTGATGTGATGTTGAATCCATGTCATCTAGTTATGCCGTTACAAGTGGTGATGGGCAAACTTCAGAAGATTCAGTCTGGATATTCAATGTCATTGTAAGAGGATATAAATTATAGAAGATAATAGAAATCCTTACACATGCTGCATGTGGTCATTGTGTAACATTCACTGACAGAGGCGGTCATTGAGATAAATCCTCTGGCTGCAAAGCAGAGGAAAACAGCTATAATTTTTATTACTGTTAATAAATCTGGAGGGCAAGCTAATGCATATTACCAATTAAATGACATTGTTCAAAGTACAACATGGTCACATGCAAGGTCAAAAAATATCAATCCTTCTCAACTCCCATCAAACTTTATTGTTTTGCCAGGTATGTTTATCCACTAAGCAACTTCGTGGCAAAGGCAGATGCCAGGTCGTAAGAGTGATAATTTATTATACTTTTATCTGGCTTAGCTTTGCTAGATTTTGAAGAATAATAAATCACTTAGGTTTTCTTAAGATCTCTTGAGCCCTCACTCAGTGCTTGCTCTCAGCTACATATGCTCTCATCTAAACCCAATGAGGACACTGATTTTGTTTGTATATCCCAATTATTATCACACAGCATCCTCCAAGAGAGATAAGACCCTGTACGACTGTCTAGACTGCTGTATGTGGGAGCTAAGCATGGGAGACAAGAATGAGTCCTCCATAACATTTTGTGGTGGTTAAACTAAGCATGGCAAATGTGTGTGCACTGTGATTTTCTCATGGAGGATGGGACTCGATATAAAACAGCAGTAATATCATATGCTCAGTACATACTGAAACAGTCAGAGCACAAAAAGTTGCAATAATAATAAGCATTTTAGAAATGTTGAATTTTGTTCATTTTTAATCCAGTGCCACTGATTTAGGTATCTTTATTTCAATAAGTTGGTGCCCCATAATACATATATTGTGAGCTGTAGTCACCTGAATATCCTATTATGTTTGGTGTCTTTTGGCAGACACACACAGTATGGAAACCTTACCCTTGTTATGTTGGAATAACACAGTAACTTAAAATATTTTTTATGGAATTTTCTTCCTTCTCACACAGGTAAATTCTCCGGGTTAAAATGAATATGTAATATCTATATACTTATGGGTTATGTGTATTGAATTACCTATTATATTATTTGTACAATTATATTCTACATTTAGAATTTCCCCAGAAAGCTTTTCATCCTTCCATGTGTCTGTTTGTGAAAATCATCATCTAACTCAGCTCACTTTGCTCTAAAACCAATAAATCTTCATTAGCTCAGGGACTATCCAAGAAGCCAGGACTCTAATTGCCTGTCTGAGAAAGAAAGAGACCATCTATCGTGGGCCACTCAGTCTAGGTCCTTGGCACAGCCAGTACTTTGAGTTCCCATAAAATTGCTGTTTCAAAATCACTTTCTAACTCACCAAGGCTTCCACTTTTATACCCTCCCTGTCTCCTCACAGAAATAGCCTCAGGCTTCTCTGTTTCATCTTAAATATGCAAGAAATCCCTTTACTCACCTTGATGAGTTAGGTAGCTTATCCGTAATGGGGGCACCTTTAGACCCTCACTGTTCCCTTCTCCTTGTGCAAGTTAAAGACTTAAAAATATTTGGCTGACTCTAAACAAGTTTCACCTCACATGTGCAATTGCTTGGGGCCAGAGGAAGCCACAGACAGCACTCTAATAACTTTAAAAATATTGCAAGTGTGGAGCCAATTGTTTGGATTTGCACTAAGACCAGTAGAAATACTGCATATCTCACCGAGATTAGATTTTTCCTCTACAGCTCTGTAAAATTTCATGTTCAGGTACTTCTCTAGAGATATGGATACCTTTTTGTTCAGCAGAGCAGAGGCTGGTATGCAAAAGGGGCTCACGCTGCAGCCTGTAGGGATAGTAGAGCTTGGAATCTGAAGGCACAGCTTCTGTGTGGGAGCTCAGGGGAACACAAATTAGTGCGAAATTGGTTCAAAACAGCACATTTCTGTTTGGTTTGTTCAACCAAAATATTTCAGCTGGCTAACCTCAATCCAAAGTAATATATTTAGTTTTGAGGCCATTTTTCACAAAAAAAATGCCATTTTTGTGAAAATTTCTGTTCTTGCTGGGGAAATATGAAAAGAAAAGCAGATTTTGAGGAGAAATTTCCAGCCAGCCATATCAGGGTGTGGGAGGAGTACCACAGAGAGCTGGAGAGCAACTGAAACGAGTGGGGGAGCCTTGGAAAGAACTTGGAGAAACATCAGAGAACAGTATTGCTGTATTAAAAAGATGAACCAGCCAACCCCAGAGGAGGGGCTGCATAGTGCTCAGCCAGGCTACAGAAGGGAATAAGGACTGTTTTTAGCAGAGGACAAGCTACGTGCCTGCCTGTGACACATGTACTTCTTCGGCTTTTGCTGTGTCTGTCATGTATAATATACCTCCTACTCATTCTCTGCCTCCACAAAGGAATGCTTGCTAAAACTTAATTTTCTCATTTTGTTTAATTAATGAAAAATAGGAGATTTAATGGATCCCTCAGAGTCTACATACATCTGAGAAACAGCAGCTATTGTATCTTTTCATACTGCAACCTAAACAACAAAAAATCCATAAAGCAGTATTAGAGTAAGTTCACCCAGCAGGTTGTTAAGATCAAATGATCTATTATAATAAACTGTCAAATGAATCAACCTGCTGCATCTATTGATATCTTTATTGCACTCCTCAAATTATAAATCCTACTCACTTGATTTGCAGGAGGCATCTTCCTTAGAAAAATTCTTATGAGTAAGTCAAGCTAGGTTTGACTCTTTCTATGCATAGACTATGTAAGAACTCTGGATAGTGATATKAGGTAAAAATTACTTCAGTGTCCTCACAAAAAGAAACATGTGAGAATCAAAGAGCTTGGGACATGGAAAATGTAGCAAAGCTTCAGTTAATACAGTTACAGATCTACCTCATGGTTAGGATAAGGAGGGATTTTCAAGGTTCTTAATTTTGCTTTGATTTATATTGCGGTATCCCCTCTGAGTAATCAGCCAAATTTATTCATTTGTTTTGCCAATGAACACAGTTTCATGTGGCTGCCCTCCAAAAAACAGAAGCAGCAAACTGCAGGATATCAAGGCTGTTTAGGTAGCAGACCTCKGAGGATAGAGTAGGGAGAGGTTAGTTACCAGTTCTTTCTCCATCTGTCAAGCTTCTAAACAGCTCCAAATTGACTCAGGCAGGTATTTTCAAATCAAACCACAGTCATTGCCAATTTTTTATCCTTGTCTTCCTTACTGCACAACAAGGACTCAGCACAGTCAGTGTAGTATACCTCACTTTTCATGATGAATCTGGAAACCTTCCCAGATTATTTATGCAGAGCATCTGTCCCGTCCCCCCCCCCAACTCCCAGCCCTGAAAGATGTGGTAAGCTACCAACAGACAGCTAGTACAACTATAGTAAATACGTTAGCAAAATGCTGCTTTTCTTTCTGTCTTTCTCTTTCTGTAGAACAGTAGTGCATTGCCCCACTACCAAGAAGGGCACAGGATGATTATTTATAAAATGCAAACTGAAAACACCTACTCACCTGCTTTGATAAGTGCACTTTGTTTATGCAGCAGGGCTGAGCAATCCTCGAGCACAGTGTGAGCTAACAGCTTGCTTGCATACTGGAGACAGTGAGGGAAGAGAGGGAAGGGCAAAAAGTTTTTCTTCATTGCCTACTTAAGTTTTCATCCTCTAACAGAATCCAGATGAGGTATCTTTGGGTAAGATGTTTGTCGTTCTATTGTGTATAGACACATGTAGTTTTTAAGAATAAGAGTCAGGAGGAGTCAGGAGGCTTCTGTAGTCCCTGAACTACAGGAAAGGGACTGTAGTCATGCTATCATGTTTACTACCTGCGATTCACTCTGCCTTCTGGGTTTACTGAAGTGGCAAAAGTTTGGCCAAGATAGCAGCATGAATTCTGAATGTGCCCATGGGTACTGACAGTCTAAAGGTCACCTGGTACTTCCCATTCCTAACATCACCTGCATACAGTTTTGACAAACCTTAAGTCTTTGGGCTGAAATTGCATATCAGCCTCAGTTCTGATAGATTTTTTTCTATTTATTTATTTATTCTGATTTCAGCCAAGGTGGTTCACTTTGTTTGCAATACTGAAATCAAGGGAAAATGTGTTAGAATCTTGAGAACTTTCCCTAGGAAAGCTCAGCTCTCATCAGACTTTAGAGAAAAGACTTGAAGTTTTGTAGAAAAGTGACTGACTCCTAAGACTTGGCAAGGTCTGCTCCCATCTCCATGACTATGCATGTGCAGGCAGGCAGGCACACACACACACACACACACACACACACACACACACACACACAGTTTTACAGTTTGCTTGATCAACAATTCCTACATGATCACATTATATTTTTTCCATGCAACCCCACTCACTATTTCCATGCAACCCCACTGCAGGAAAGGCAGTATTCAAGTAATGAGCAATCATTTCATATTTCAAGGGTTCCTTAATGCTGGATTTAATGGCATCACAGAATCAGTAAGGTTGGAAGGGACCTCTGGAGATCATCTAGTCCAACCTCCCAAAGATTTCCTGGTGCTGGTTCCACTGGGGCTTGAACCCAGAACCTTTAGCATGTAAAGCAGATGTGATAACCACTAAACTRTATGTGTCCTCCTCCTTTCTGTACTGTGTGCTATTCCAAATCTTCTTTGACAGTAGTTATTAACTTTCTCAAGCTCTTCTTTAGATCTTGTCATTTAATATTACCTAAACATCTTATAAGCATTACCTAATGAATCATCACAGATTTCCTCTATGAGTAAGATGGCACTACTTTTTGCAGATGAATTGCTGAGACGATAAAAAAGCTTTTGTAAAAAATATCCACTGAGTTTTAGGAAGCCAGCATGAGATACAGTGTACCTTCAGAGTACTTAGTATTACTAATATTTAGTATGTTCAAGAAGAGTTCTCACTGCAGACTTCTGAGTGCTTGACTTTTCAACTTGAACAGGCTTTTCATGCATGCTTCTGATTAAAGTGCAATTAAAGCTCTGTCACATGTGTCATTAGGAGAAATGGTTATTTAGACCCCAGTGGCTCAAGTGATTCCTGTTTTTAATTGTGCGTTGAGAGGCGGAAACACAATGGCACCCATTCGAATTTTCAAAGAGTATATTCACAGTATTAGAATAGTGTGTTTAACTCATATTACAGCTCCTATTGCAGGAGCTGTATTTGTACAGAGCATCAGTTCACAGCACTGAAAGTGCAGCAAAGGCATAAAAGTGAATTTGTACTCCCCTGGGATACTAGTCTGATGTAGAGTTGTGTAACCCTGGGCACACAGAGGAGATGCTTGATGCCTGCTCTGAGTTATGGCAACTTTTGCAGCATTACCTTTGCTGTCTCCCAACCTGGCACAGCTGTGATGCAGAGGATGTGGCAGTCGGACATGTTCTTCCTAGGAGCTCTCAGTATAAGATCAGTTAAGCTATGTTCCCCACAGTCACCTTGGCAGAAGCAAACACTGAAAAGATGCAGCGATGGGGCTTTTATGGTGCTATCCAACCTAGAGGAAGCACCCAAACACCCTGATTTACACCTCAGAATAGCAAGCAACTGCTGAGGACATACAGCCTTGGGGTTGCTTTTTCTTTTTTTTTGCATGGTAGCTTCAGTAATCCAGTGTGAGAGACCTCAACAGTCAGGCAGAGAGCCAGTCACTAGCCTCTGGCAAGAGACAGTCTGTCTTGTACAAACAGATAAATATTTTGCTGCCAGTTCACGCAGGTGGATATTTTCAAAGACACGGATGAGTTAAGTGCCCAGCTTCCTTTGACTACAGAGCGGTCATAGAAGAGATTTAATGTAACATAATAAAAATCACAGTGGGAGTGATGGTTGTCTGTGGCTGGCCTCCAAATGTGAAATATTCACAACCTTCTTAATTTCCAAGCATGCTACAGTCTAGACACATGAATACAGCAGCATACTAACAAAAGCAGGAATTAGTGTTCTGCACCAAAAATATCTGAAGTGAGCAGAGCAGCTGACAGTGGTGGGCCAGTAAGCATTATGCAGACAGTAATGTAAGGTCCATTGCTTCCTCATTAACAATGCCTCTTAATCCTGCTGCTCAGCAGTCTGCTAGCCAAGAACACTAAGATAATTAATGAAGATTCATTTTTAAAAGGTTTTGTGACACYTGAAGATGTGTCTCAGGAATCTGAGTTTCTTTTATTAAAACACTCATAGTATTTGTCAATTAAATGCTAGCTGTTCACTCCAAAGTGCCTATTTGGTTTTGACAGGAGAAATTTTTTAGGAACGTTATCAATTAATTCAGGATTTTCTCCTCTTGAGTGGAACAGCAACCCAGTGTGGGCTGCGCTTTGGATTCTAGTTCAGTTTATAAGCGACTTCTGCAGACTTTGATAGCTCTGATTTTTTGAGCTCATGAACAGTGTCAGCAGGGCAGCCATAGGCAGCCACCATTCCAGGACAGTGTTCATTGTGCAGTTACAGAGCACATTGTTAGAGTCTGCCAATTTGCATGATATTCAAAACTCTCCTTGCTTTCTCCTCCCTATAAGCAAGGACATCTAATCTTAAAACAGTTACTAATAAAGCTGTTCCTTCTGTTTTATTACAGGCCTTCCTGTGAACTCCACAGCAGAACCAAAAAGTAAGAGTCACAGAAGGGTTTGATCTTTGCACACTTACTAAAAGGGCTGGCTTGAGGTGAGAGGGAGGCAGACTGAGGAAAGGAAATGCTGAGGGAAGTAAGAGGCTCCAAGGGAAGAATGAATTGAAGTGTAACACTGAGAAGTAGATGAATGATGCTTAAGTTGTAACAATGAGAAACTTCTGTGAACTCAACTGAATGCCATGTTGGACCAGAAAATACTGAAAAGAAAACACAGCAGGAGCAAAAAAAAAAAAAAAAAAATCAGGCCCAGCAAATCACGTCATGCAGTGGGAAATTGATATAAAAGTACAGTATTTACCAAGGAGCTTGTTCTTGCTGGTGGCTCTCATTGCTTGTGCTATAGTTAGAACAAGCAATAAGAACTGCCCAGAGTAAGGCAGCAGTTTCCTGTGCTACTGAACYAGTATTGTGCTATTTCCTTTTCTTTGGGTTTATCAGGAAGCAGTCTGCTCTGTACTGGTCCCTGCAGTTCCTGCTGCTGCTGCTAACAGTTTGTCCCTCCTGTTATCATGATGAATCTATTACTCTAATTAATTGTTATTCACATTCCACATCATTCCATAGCTGGAAAATATCTTCCAGATTCACTCTGCAGATCCAGAGAATACAGATAGGTGGGCTGGCTTGTGAGAGAATTTTAACTAATAAAGTGGATAACTGAATTAAAGGTTTTAATTCCTTAATCCATTTTATTAATTCAATAGTATTTCTTTTTAGCCATTGTATTTCTTATTGATAGTCTCATATAGTTAAAACATTGACATATGGATTCCTCTTTTCTGCATTACTCACATTTAATAGAGAGATCTAGGAAAATAACCTGTGGATTTGAATCTTCAGTTTTTCCCAGAGGAGTTGTTAGACAAATACAGACGAYACACATTCATGTTTTTCAGTGTAATTTTTTTTTTCTATTGATATTTTCAAACAGTATCCAKGATAAGTCATTGCTGCAATAATTGCCTGCTTGCCCTATATATCCTGTAGTGTATCAGGTAAGGTAATGGGGCAGTAGTATTCCCCTGGGAAATCTGAAGCAATCACATGGAATTATCAATGCATAAGAATTATTTATGTCACCTCCTGATGGTTCACACATTCCATCCCTGCATTATCATCTCTCAGCAGATAGGCACCACAGGGGAGGTGACTTCTACTTTAAAGAAACATAGTGCTTTTTCAGAGATAAGGGCTCAGACAATGATTGTTTCCTATACTACAGCATCAGAAGGTCTCAGCTAAAACTGTATTGGTTTGGCACCTTGCAAACACATAGTAAGGGATCGTTTCTCCCCAAGAGGTTTCACAAACTTACACCAGAACATCCCCCCTCCCCCCCCCAAAAAAAGGAAACAAAACAGAGAAGACAAACAACCTGCCCAAAATTCAAATGGCTGCACAACAGCATAACAAATATTAGAACACAGTCCTCACAAATCCTTACCTTTGCAGTACCATCCRTGTTGCATTTTAAGCAGGATGTGGCTTCTAGTTATCTGGAAAATCCAGTGTACTTGCATATCCAGCAAACCTGTGAAGAAACTAGCCCCTGGATCTCCTCTGCTTTACTCCTCTTGTGTCAAGTGACATATCTGCATACGTTACATATTTGAATGGACATGTATGTTGTGAGAATGGAAATAGGGGTGAAAGGAGAAGAATGGAGAAAAAAGAGTCTCCAAAACATTCATTGATACTGGACCTGAGTTTAGAATTTGTGCAGCAAGCAGAGGAGTATTGGCTTGGCATTGTTTGTTAACAATAATTCAGTAGACTAGAATTATTATGTCTGTGCAAAGGCTTCCATAAAAATGATAGGCCTGTAATTCAGAAGCTTCCCAGTAGAGAATTGAATCCTGGCTCTCAGAATGGCCCTGGAAATTGATTTGAATGATTCAGTTAATTTCATGACTCAGTTTTCACCCATCAAGTTGTACTTTCTTCTGTTCTYTGGAGAAGAACTGTGCATCCCTACAAGTGCACAAGGCATATCTATCTGTACACCCGACCAACAGATCAGTGACTGGGACAGAGCCTCAGTGGGTGCATCCCTGTTATAATTACTCATAYAGAAAAAGAGCTATACTCTCTGCTACTATCTCCATTTAACAGACCTTCTTCCCAAGGCACTATTGTTTAGAGCCACATTTGTTATTATAATGAGCAACAGAAATGTTTGGCCTTACATTATGATGTTGATGCTAGGCATCTAGCTATCTATTTATGCAGTTGATGATTGGCTTTTTCAATGGCAGTAAACACAGGTATACTCAAGCCTCCTTTCAATATGGAATATAATCTTGTGTGTATGTAATGTTACTAGGGAAGCACAGAAGTTTGCTTTTTCCTTTTGCTCTCTTGCAGTTCAGTGGTTCTGTTTTTATTCAGACTATTTGGAACAAAGTGATAAACATCTTGTGATAAAGTGATAAACCTGACTGAAATTCAGATTGGCATATAAAGAGAGAAACACATTCTGTAAAATCTTGCCTTAAAAAAGTCCSAGAGGCTCCCAACAATCATTGCTGTCTCCAACTATGGCAAAGAGCATACACATGCTTTCATAACACTTGACTCTCAAAAAAATTTCACCTCTGAATGTCTTTGTTTACTATTAGCATTTTTTACTATTAATAGTGAGTGAATTATTTTGATGTTTCTTCTTYTGGAGGCAGGTCTAATGTTCACTCTCTTGCTTATTTATTTGTGCGTCAAGAGATCTCTCTAAAGTCAAACAGTATCTTAACCTCCTAAAATTGAAAAAGTTTGTAGTTCACGCTCTGTAGGTAAGYAAGCAGATGGTCCTAGGGAAGACAATCCATATGAAGTGCTTTTTTCTCCTAGGTCACACTAAATAAACTTTTCTATCTGCTTGCCAAACTATTCCAGGTATTATTAAGAACATGTTTATCAGTGGAGCACACAATGGCTGCAGAATTCAGAACACAACAACTGTATGGGAAGGGTAAGGAAAGAGAGGGGAAGATGAGCTCTGACAATAATATGTTAACCTAGCAGGCAATGTTTCTTCTGCAAATCTAGGTTTTAGCAGTCCTGGAAGCAGCTCTGGAGAAGAGAAAATGCCAGAGGATACCATCCATTATTCTAGTGAGTGTTCCTACTTTATTGTCCATCTCTTGAGTTTTCAGTAGATCTGTTTGGCTCTAGGTGAGTGATCAGAGTAGCAGAGAAATAAAACTGGCAGTTTTATCTTGGTCTTTACCAGAGCGTAGACTTTATTACAAACCCATTTTAAATGTCTGTAATAAAACTCCTCTCAAAGAGAAACAGAGCTTAACAAGTTGATACCATTCTCACTGGAGAACAGCTTAATTATTCCTAAGGACTGAGGTCAAAGTGATACAACTGGAAAAAATCTGAACAGTCATCTCCTGAGAGAGAAGACACAAGGAAATATAAGGAAATATGCAGTCCCTGGCCTGTAGCCCCTGGGCCCAGGGCACAGCCACCCTCTACAAGCCAGCAGGCTAGAGCCTGCTAAATTTGCATGTGGCAGGGTGCTGCCAAAAAAAAAAAAAGAGAGAGAGAGAGAGAGAGAGAGAGAGAGAGAGAGAGATAAATGGAGAGAAACTGGGTCTGTATGTTTCCCCCAGCAAAGCTTCTCTTCATTACATAATTCTTTCCTTTTTATTTCTTGGCTGGGAAACACCTGTCAGGAAATGGCAGATGGTGGGAAATAATAAAAGGAAAGAAATGTCCTCATTTAAAAAAGAGAGCTTGCATTTTCTATCCCTGGTTATAAGTGCTGTGGAGAATGTCGCTAAATTATGTAATTCCTTGGTGTCTTTTGGTGCTTACAATGTTAAAAGAAAAATAATTACTTTAGTCACTGAATTTCAGATGAGTCTTGTCCCCCCCCCCCCCAAAAAAAAAGTCACATGCAGCAAAAATTTGCTCCTGAAACACAATTTGCTCCTGTTTTGTAAAACCTTTGGGGGGCATTGACACTGGGGTGAATCATGAATATTTTGATCAAGATTACAGTGTTCCCACCAGGGAAGATGTTAAAACCTTACTCTCCTACAGAAACATAGCTGCAAGTTGGCTCTGAAGGGCTGTGCGACTGCTGGGGATGCCAGGCTGGGGAATGACTAAGGATGGGGGAGGGAAGGGGCCTAAATCTTCCCTTCAAAAAGACTGCAAGCCTGACACTCAGTGGGTGTGTGAGGAATAACAGGAGCAACAAATTACCCAGCTCCTGAGAAATTCATAGTTTGATGAAGTTGCTATGGAAGGAGAAGCTAGAGATTCTTCTTGAATTTGTGCATGTGAGTGCRTGTGTAGGTTAGTAATGCAAGCAAGAGGCAGCAGGCAAAATGATATTCGCCCTCTTTTTCAGGTGTTATCTTGCCAATTGTGATCACCTTGATAGTAATCACCCTTTCTGTCTTCTCTCTGGTGGCTTTGTACAGAATGTGCCAGAAGAAAACACCAGGTATTTTGCTTTCTCTGTGTGGGGGGGACAGGGGAAATGAGAACCACTAAGCTTTTTATTATTAAAAGATCTCTGGGATTTTTTAGAGTGCCATAGCCATAGATGTTGCTGTAGTCTAATAAGAAATCTTCCTGATTTWAAAGTGTTTACCTAAAATAGGAAAGAAACACTTCATTTTCAAAATCAGTGTGAAGAATAGAGGGAGTAAAAATGTCTGTAATTTTTGAAGAACATATAAAGCCTTAAAGCTTTTTGTTTCCCCTTTTGCAGCTACGAAGCGTTAACAAACAGCTGTGCTAACACAATCAGTTAACTTAGTGGAAAACAAAGATGCAAAATAAGTTTGGAGATACTGTTAAGAAAAGCACCTGTATTCATTTCATATCTGCTCCAAATGCAGGCAAAGGAAAATCAATGCTTTCTTTTAGGAAATATTCAATATTTGTAGTATTTATATATGTATATTATTTTCCAGTTATAGTATACACATGGGCACAAAATCCCCRAACAGACACTATTTTTATAAAGAGACAGTCATTTTGACAGATCAGCCAAAGCCAGTACCTGCCKGTCTGTGAAATACTTAAGATAATGGAGATAACTCCATTAAATTCTATTTGCCAAGTATGCTACARAGTTGCCAGAGTGGGCCATAGGCAAATGTAATTCTCCATTAAATTAATATGTATATCTGAATCCAGACTGTGTTTTTTCTCTCCCTATGAGATGACATTAGTTAAGAGATCTCTGCAGAACCTTAACTGTGAAATTTCTGGGCCTTGGGAATATAAACTCACAGGGTATTGAAGCTGTAGCTCAAGCAAAATTGCATGTCACAAACAATTTAGCAAATGACATGCAGAACCAGAACCAAATAAAAACAGGATATTGATCCCTGCTTAGAAAATTACTGAATATTCAGAATCAAGAGGTAAAGATATTGGTTGAAGAAAGTTTCTTTGCCAGGCCCCCATCACATACAAATGCCAGCACACAGAGTACTAGTAAATTTGCTTGGAAACTACAGTAGACATCTGTGGTCCTTTTTTTTTTTCTTTTTTCTTTTTTTTCCTTTTTTTTTCCCCAGGATTTGCTCAGGTCTATCTGGTTTGCTTCCCCTGCAGACTGAAAGCACTATGACTGGTGCAGTAGAACACGAATTAGCTCCATGTCTCTGATACAACCCCCTAACCCCATCCATCTGTCCGCACTTGCACGTTAGAATAAAATATGTTCAGTATATGATTCATTCTGGAGGAGAAATGCATTTCTTGTTGGTTGGGATGACAGGCTACAACTGGGAAACCTTCAAACCGTGACAACCGTGGTTGGTGAGCAATTAGCAGGCCCTTTGCTGCATAGTCTTTGCTCAAGGACTGCTAATCTAGATTCCATTCCGAAATTTCCAAGAGCTAGGCCAAAGATGAAAACTGGACACTTAACTGCCAGTTTAAGAACCTTGGTCTGAAAACTGGGAGCAATAATTATTTCTGCTATGCTCTTCACAAGCCACACATCTTTCTCCTTAGGTTCCAGAAATATTGGATCGAACAGTATCAGTTCACTTACAAAGCTAACATGGTGATCTGTTGAGAAAAGGAACCAGAAAAGTGCCAGATACCATTCCTACTGATTGACTGTGTTAAAGTACTTAATGCAATACCATGGAATCGCACCATGTCTTCTGCTGGAGACAGCAATAGCTGTGTCTAAATGTTTTACTTAACTGAGTTCTAGCAGTCAAAATGATACTAACTTTGTTTCTTTTTCCAGAGAGACAAGAGAATGGAACTGAACAGTAGGTTGAATCCTGTCTTTGTGTTTTTTTAAGATCACATGGCGCTTGTGAATGCAGCAGATTCTGCATTTGCTTTTCTTTGATCTTTCTCTATTTAGACACAGTAAGAGATTGCTGCCCCCAARGAACTGCTGTTGAAAGTGATGTGCTTGCAGTTCTTGTACACCTGTTACACCTGTAGGCACGATAACCAGCTGTCCCAGCACGGACAGAAATGTGATGCCTTGAGCTGTTTTGCAGGGGATCCTTTTGAAACAGATAAATGGTTTATCATGTGCCACAGAGCCCAGATCATTGGCCCAGTCTTTCTTCTTCTTCTTCTT